>NW_015090813.1:2668142-2752888 GCF_001431845.1 Calidris pugnax
CTCCGGAGCGGCTCTCCGAGGCCGGCGGGGAGGGGTTCTCCGGGGCCGGTGTGGGCCCAGGCATCCCGGTCGGGGTGCAGCTCGGCCGCCGGTGCCCGAGGGCTTGCTCTGCTGCCGGGAAACTTGTTAAAAAGGAGCGTCGCGGCCCGTAGCTTTCCCGCCGGCTGTGGAGCCCGGAGGTGGCCGCTCTTGCCAGGATCCTGTGGGCCCCTCACCTGCGCCGGCGGTCGGTGACTCCTGCCAAGGAAGGCACCCCACAGCATGAAGACTTTCCTACGCAGATACCGATTTTGCTTCATTATCTTGGAGGTTTGTTGCAGACTTGCGCCCTGGCGCGTCCCCTGGAGCCACTCGTGGCTGTGTCTTCTTGTCCTGTTCGAGGTCATCCTTGTGGAGATGCTTCCACCTTTTTCATTGGGGAACCACAATCAGATCCAGCCCAGCCTTCTCTTCCCCAGGGTGAACACACCCAGTGCTTTCAGCCTTGCTTCCTAGGGCAAGTTCTCTGCTTTTAACCATAAGGCAGTTTATAACTAGAGTAATACTGCAATAAAGCAGCATCACAGTTAGACCACTGAAATGAACTCCAGGCCACGTCCAGCTTCTGGTTTGTACCAGTAAAGCAGCCCTGACGGTGAGTTTCATTATTTCACTACAATAGATACTGTCCTAGTGGTCTAAAGGTGTCTCTTGCAGGAGGGCAGGACAGGAATCACCATGGCTTTGTGAGCACCACAGGGCTGTTGCTGAATATTGCTGCTCTTACAGTACAGAATGAATCACAGAATGATAGGGGGTTGGAAGGGACCTCTGGAGATCATCTAGTCCAACCCCCCTGCCAAAGCAGGTCCACCTAGAGCAGGTTGCACAGGAACGTGTCCAGGCGGGTTTTGAATGTCTCCAGAGAAGGAGACTCCACCACATCCCTGGGCAGCCTGTTCCAGGGCTCTGCCACCCTCAAAGTGAAGAAGTTCCTCCTCATGCTTAGAAGGAAGGTCTTATGTTCAAGTTTGTGCCCATTTCGTCTTGTTCTGTCTCTGGGTACCACTGAAAATAAGACTGGCCCCATCCTCTTGACAACCCACCCTTTAAGTATTTATAGGCGTTGATCAGATCCCTCCTCAAGAAGTAATAAAGTAATAGCACTGTAGTAATAAGTAAGAAGTAATACAGCTTCTGTGGGCTCCCAAGGCTGTAGCCATTAAAGATGGACAAGTTGAGGTTCATGTTGAACATATGCATATAAGCAAGCGAGCAAACACTTCAATAGGTGTATTCTTTTTATTCATTCTCTCTGCAGCTCTTTGAAACCTGTGATTTCTGTCACCAGCAAACCAATTTTACACTCAACAAATTGCTGCCAGTCTGTCAGCGTGTGGAGAGTCCAGTTCAGTCCATCACTAACAAGAGGATTCCCAAACTCAATCAGGGCCAGGCAGTAAATTTTTCAATGTCTTTCCCACTTCTCAAGCGGGTGTTGAAGTAAACATGGAGCTAAACTGCTGAGCTGGTTGTTGGACTAATGCTTTGGCTGTTTGCAGAGAAATCAATAGATGGAACACACGTGGATACAGTCATATTGTAAACAGCTGCTTTTGATAAAAACACACAAAGTTCAGAAGCCCCACTGTGCACACACACTGTTTGAGGATTTAACTGACAGGTGCCCAGCCTGGGCATGATCTTTAAAAGTCTCTGTGATTCTATGATCTTAGTGTGGACTATGTTGGATGACCCTAACGTGTTAGCTCCTCATGTTATGAGGAAATTATGATCTTAGCGTGGACTATGTTGGATGACCCTACGTGTTAGCTCCTCATGTTATGAGGAAATTTTGCAAAAGGTTTATCAGAAGAGGGAAGTCCAGAGGGGTGCCACTAGTGCAGGGTGTACAATAGGTGACATCAGTGTCTCTATACATGTCTCTGCAGCCGATTGCTGTGGCCTGTCCTGCCCTCTAGTGCCTGCAGCACCATCTCCTCCTGTCCCCTCTGCTCCTCCTCGCACCCACACACCCACTCGAGGGACACGCTGCTGTGGGGACACAGACCAGAGAAAGAGGATTTGGAGGGGAAGGGTGTGGGGAGGCTGAGTGCGTTACAGCAAACTCTCCCACAATACACATTCTGTACATTCTAATGACTTAAAATTGTAGGCATACAATTCATTATTTTTTTAATAGTAATTTAAGAATACATAATAGTGCCACAACCTATTTAAATAGTATAATCCAACACTTCAAGTAAATTTTCTAGCCATAAAACACAAAGCAGGAGTGACAAAAATGAGAACATTTTTCTCTTCGCCTTCCTCTTATAACCTTCCTAAACAAAACATTCAAGTCAGCATTCGCTGACATCTTTTCAGAAATGGTCCATGGCAGTCCTTTACATTATACTAATTCTCCTCTAAATACACGACAAAACAATCATTCAGTAATGAGGAATCCTTAAAACTGACATACAGTGTCCCAAAGAGGAGCTGAAACATCTACAATTCTCATGAATCATGTCACAAAGCCTTTTTACTTCTCTAGATAAAATTAGCCTGAAGTTATTTACATGAAGTCACGACAGGAGTCTCCATCATCGTGGGAATAAAAAAAAACCGTGATGCAAAATCTTGGTCCTACTGAAACTGAGGTAAACCTCCCACTGACCCCAATGCCTAAATCAGAGTTTCAATTCCAGTCATAAAAATAAATTCTTCTTAGAAACTTATAGACAGATGTAGTGAGCGCCAACTACCTTAATTTTGTATATGTAACACATTTTGCTGGATGCCTTGAGGAATCAAACAAAAATAAAAAAACAAGCACGCTTTGTTGACATACTGTGAACTTAGCAAACGGAGAAGGAGTTTACAGGGGAATATTCCAGCTTTGAAAAGCATCCCTGGGTATCTCTGTCTACAGTCTGTACTATGTGACTCCAGACAGTCAGTTTTAACATAGTCATATTACACCAAACCACTTAGTGTATTTTTTGGTGGTTACATCCCATTACTTCTGATTTTCAACTACATACAGAGAGGTGAACACCTGACACCTTCCAAGGGGGGTTTTCCACGTCAGCAACAGCTGCCCTGATTATCAGTGGATGTCCTAGCCCAGGATAGAGGGAAGGCAGGGTCCATCCAGGTACGTGAGGCCACATGTACAAGTGGTCCAGTGAAAAGCCTGGATGTCCCTTTTGAGGGCATGAGATGTGGAGCAGGTGTTTGTCTCTTCAAGTTTCATTCCTGACATCTCACTGGCCTGCTGGGTTAGCACACGTCTCCTCTGACCTGCAAGAGGAGGTAGCACAAAGCAGTCTAGACAAGGCAGGGCTTTTTTCCACAGCCACAGCCAGGAAACGATGTCACTGTAATGGAGCACAGATGTGTTTTGATGAGGGGGAATGCCCTACTTATGGAGTTGTCCTGTGAAAGGACAGATACATGTGGCAGTGCAGGCCACCATTTTATCAGTCATGTCTGGTACCATTTCCAGTGAAACAGCAGGAAAGGACAATTATAAAAAAACTTGAGGCTGGACTTAGCACATGGCTCCAGCCCCTCACCAGGGCTCTGAGAGTCAGGAAGCTGAGGAGGATTTTGCACTGGGCAGAAATTCCCAGTGGCAGGTACCTCTTTGAACTTGAAGAGCAACAACAGCCTTTGCTCTATTACCTGCTGAGATGTCCATCTAAGTTTGTCAGGAAAGGAGAGACTAACATGAGTGATAAGAAATTTATCTAAGTGCCATAGCAGTTATGCTTCAAAACAGGGAAAGTAAGGAAACTCTGCTCTGAGAACTTGCAAAGGTTATTAAGATGCTCTCAGTGTCCTTCTTGTGACACCCACCACCCACCATGTCCCACACCTCCTAGCACAGGGTGTGGGACAGTGTTACTTTTCAACTGTCAACATCCCAGGTTTTTGATGGACTGGACTGTGTAGAAGGGGATGGCATTTCACTGCCATTCATTGCACTAGTAACCTCTGTCTTGCTTCTTACAGCCTGAAATCAGCAATGCCAGCATACAGAAAACACACTTTAATGCTCTACTGCTGCTTGGGTTCATCCTTCAGCATGGCTAGGGCACAATACTTGTAAATAGATAGGAATTAGTTTCTTCTTCCAGCTAAGCCATTCCTCTCCATCTGCTTGATGACTTGCCTGCTTGTTACTCGATTTCCAAATCCTCTGTTCCTGCTTGATCTGTCTCGTCTAACTGGGAAGAGGTGCGACGTGAAAGCTGTTCTTCAGCAACAGGTTGGTCGGTCTCTTCCTTCTCTGTGATGGGTGGATCAGACTCTTCCTTCTCTGTGATGGGTGGATCAGACTCTTCCTTCTCTGTGATGGGTGGATCAGTCTCTTCCTTGTCTGTGACCAGTTGGTCAGCAGCATCTGTCTCACCAGCCTCCTGGGGTGCTGCCTCAGTTGGCTTGGGCTCTTCAGCAGGTGCCCCTGCCTGATCAGGCAGAGGTTCACGGCTAAATGCATCTAGGCGGTTTTCAACCACTGTACTAATCAAGGCTGAAAGAGAGAAAGCCACCATTAGCAAACATGGAGGAAAAAAACCCTATAATTTGAGATTACTTTATATATTACTGATCTATAACTTCTTGAACAGGGATAAAAAAACAACACCAAAATAACACAAGAAACGAAAAAAATACTAGAATGAGAAAAAACATCCCTGCTGCTGTAGCCTACTTCCAGCCAAACGAGTGGTTTAGACTGAAAGCAGTGATTTGAAAGGGTTCACCTGGATAGTTTTGTTCATTTCCTCACAGTTGTTCCTCACTTCTGGAGCAGGTCACCCTGAGGTGAACCTCCCACTGACCCCAATGCCCAAATCAGTTTCAATTCCAGTCATAAAAATAAATTCTTCTTAGAAACTTATAGTCACAAGGACTAGCCAGGTTGCACACACCATGATGGTTTTGGCAGTGGGAAATACTGGAACCATGGGAGTCATCACAAGACTTTATCTTTCTGAAAAGCAGCTGTTAAAGCACCTATTCCTGTTTAGCCTTCATAATTTTTTTCTAAACGTTATAACCCTTCCAAATCAAAGAACACAACCACAACAACAAAAAAATCAACACTCACTTTGATTTACATCATTTAAACATGAAAAACAGACAAAAAAAATCAACACTCACTGTGATTTACATCATTTAAACATGAAAAACAGAGGCCAACAGTGAAGAGAAGTGTAACACAGAAAACAGGACAATGTACAGGTACTAAAAAGAGTGTCATTGTTAATACATGGGTTGACTTCTCTGAGAGGACAAACATTTCTGCCTTACACTATGGGTGCTTCCCTTGTAGTTCACAGTAAGAAAATAAATTCTTTAAGGAGAATCTTCATTCAAATGTGTTAAAAATGGATCCGTAGAGATTTTTCCTATGCTGTTCCGTAAGTGGGGGAAGAAGCCACAAACTGTCTCAGCCAAGGCTGTGTCTGCCTCTACAAAACTTGGAGAATCTAATTTGCAATTGCTTTTGCAGAGATGATGTTTAGTCAACAGTGGGTAATTGGGTATAAATAGGAAATACAGAGGGTAAATAGCAAAACAGGGGCTGCTGTCATCACTTATTGGCCTGCTCCAGGTGCCCTGTGTGTCTGATGTCCGACCACAATACCTGGTTAAAAAATTAAACAGAAAGATTTAATAGGAATATGATAGATGTTCTCATCAATAGTGTATCCTGCAGCAGCATCCTCCTTGGGATGTTTATTCAGTAGTCCCATAAAATATTTCTTTCTTAAAAGGAGAGAAAATTCCCTCCCATCTGAAGAAGTTACATGAAGTGAACCTAGAGTGTATGTACCAGCACATATATCATAGGATGAAACAACTAACAGACCAGCTGTAATTATCCAAATTATATCCTAACAAAGGACCCTAGTTAAACAGAAAACAAACCCAAAGGAAACAAACACAATTGTTATTCAATTCCAAAAATCACAGCAGAAAGAAAACTATAGGAATGAAAGATGTAATGCAAGTATAAAAAGTGGTTTGGTCTAGGACCACCATAGTGGACATGCATTTATCATAATTCTGTGTTTCCACACACGACAGAGTTTAGATTGTTCATGTATTTCAACTACAGCCTCCGAAGACTGACTAATAAAAGAACCTGAATACTTAGCTTGATTTAGCCCAAAAGATGGCTGGTATTTTAATCTATTTCAAAAGCAAGGACATTCCCCATCCCTGGAAGTGTTCCCCCATTCCTGGAGGTGTTCAAGGCCAGGCTGGATGGGGCTTTGAGCAACCTGATCTAGTGAGAGGTGTCACTGCCCCTGGCAGCTGGGGTTGGAACTAGATCTTTAAGGTCCCTTCCAACTCTAACCATTGTGTGATTCTGTGATATGATTATTGACTGCTGAGGAGATAAGCCTTTGTTTTGATGAAAAGTGCTGGTTACCTGACTTCTCAGTCAGCCATGGCCTATGATTATCCCTCTTCTCCTTTCATGTAGGATGAACATATTACTCTGTAGCTCAGGAAGCTCACACAAACAAGTTAAGAGACTTTTGTGGTATACACGTGGCTGTAGGCAGGATGAGCTTTTGTGTTTCCACTGGCACAATCAGACACACTACAGAGAACAGCACAGCGATGATGGTCGTGTAACACATAGGAAATATAAGTTATATAGCAGAGAAAATAATTGGTCTTCTTTAACCATTCTGCTCCTCCAAATGTATTACATCTCCCAGCATCAACACATCTCAAACAGTATAAAGCCAGCAGAGAGAAAGTAGTGCAGCATGACTGACGCTTCCATTATTGCAGCTGAAAATCAATTACCTAAGTGTATGTAGCAGTAGTTTTCCAACATTAAAAATGTTTTAATATAGTAAAAAAGAAAACCCTAACACAAAAAGCCACGGGTACTTGGAGCTCTGTCCAAAATGACACCTGCTACCTTAACTCACAATGACCGTGTAAAATGTGATATTTGTGCTCAGTGGGGAAAAAACAATCAAGAACATCAAGCAGCCCAGATTACATTCCAGGATTTGGTAACTTACAGTCAAGCATTGTCCTCCCCAGAACCTTCCTCTCTAGTGTTTCTTCCACTTCTGTCATCAGCCATGGAAGGAATTCTGTCTCAATATCTGTAAGCGTTTAGCAGGAAGAAAGAAGAAAAAATGTCTTTTTATTAAGGATGAGCAACAGGATCTTGAAGCTGTTTTTCATTTGCTACGATCACTATGGGATGAACATCCTTGGCAAAAGACACTTGCACTGCCCCTGGCAGCTGGGGTTGGAACTAGATCTTTAAGGTCCCTTCCAACTCTAACCATTGTGTGATTCTGTGATATGATTATTGACTGCTGAGGAGATAAGCCTTTGTTTTGATGAAAAGTGCTGGTTACCTGACTTCTCAGTCAGCCATGGCCTATGATTATCCCTCTTCTCCTTTCATGTAGGATGAACATATTACTCTGTAGCTCAGGAAGCTCACACAAACAAGTTAAGAGACTTTTGTGGTATACACGTGGCTGTAGGCAGGATGAGCTTTTGTGTTTCCACTGGCACAATCAGACACACTACAGAGAACAGCACAGCGATGATGGTCGTGTAACACATAGGAAATATAAGTTATATAGCAGAGAAAATAATTGGTCTTCTTTAACCATTCTGCTCCTCCAAATGTATTACATCTCCCAGCATCAACACATCTCAAACAGTATAAAGCCAGCAGAGAGAAAGTAGTGCAGCATGACTGACGCTTCCATTATTGCAGCTGAAAATCAATTACCTAAGTGTATGTAGCAGTAGTTTTCCAACATTAAAAATGTTTTAATATAGTAAAAAAGAAAACCCTAACACAAAAAGCCACGGGTACTTGGAGCTCTGTCCAAAATGACACCTGCTACCTTAACTCACAATGACCGTGTAAAATGTGATATTTGTGCTCAGTGGGGAAAAAACAATCAAGAACATCAAGCAGCCCAGATTACATTCCAGGATTTGGTAACTTACAGTCAAGCATTGTCCTCCCTAGAACCTTCCTCTCAAGTGTTTCTTCCACTTCTGTCATCAGCCACGGAAGGAATTCTGTCTCAATATCTGTAAGCGTTTAGCAGGAAGAAATAAGGGAAAAAATGTCTTTTTATTAAGGATGAACAACAGGATCTTGAAGCTGTTTTTCATTTGGTAGGATCATTAAGGGATGAACATCCTTGGCAAAAGACACTTGCTTTGCAAGGGCCAGATTAAATCTCTCAGGTGTTGTTGAGTTTCTTATGTCCTGCATCTCTTACTGAGGTTCCTCATTGTTATGAACCCAGACCAGAGTCCTCTGAACTTCAGTTGATTTTCAAAGGGGTCTGGCACCCTTGAAGGGCTAGCACAGATGAGATACGCAGTCATGTTCTAGTCAGATGAAAATAACTATCCTGAACAAGTCAGAAGAATAACATTTCCTGCCTTGCTTTCCAAAGACGTCTGGCTTCTGGTCAGCTGAAAGCATTTGTTCCCTCTGACTAAAGAGCTCTTGCTTTCTTAAATCATGCTCTTTGTATGCCATGGTCCCAAAGCCTGCCCTCTTTGCAAAATATACTCAGTTTCTGCATTTGCCCCATGACTTGTCCTGGAGAGAGTGTATCCATTCCCCAGGCACCTGTACATTGCCTGGGGAAACGAGGTGCAGCAAGGTGGCCTATCAGAAATGCTGCTGATTCTAAAAGCTTGGAAGTCACCAATATACAACTCCAAAGTTATTTTCAGGGCTGAATTATAATTGAATAATTTCTCCATTGCTCTGATAATCATTATCAAAGATTCAGAATGACATATAGATTTCATTGTATCAAAATACATTTATTTTGATTTGGATCTCTCTCTCTCTGCTCTACCAATTCCTAACCACTCATTATTTCTCTCCAGTTCAAAGCACCTCCTCCCATTGTAACACTGTCAGTTCTTGCTTATTCTTGATGATTTGTACAGATGATCAATGTTTTTTTTCAAAAATTTTAGTTTAGAAACTGTATCTTCATCCACAAATGTAAATGAATAAAGCAAAAAATTTAGTTTGGAAACTATATCTTCATCCACAAATGTAAATGAATAAAGTAAGGGAAAAAATGTCTTTTTATTAAGGATGAACAACAGGATCTTGAAGCTGTTTTTCATTTGGTAGGATCATTAAGGGATGAACATCCTTGGCAAAAGACACTTGCTTTGCAAGGGCCAGATTAAATCTCTCAGGTGCTGTTGAGTTTCTTAAGAGATGCTGTCCTGCATCTCTTACTGAGGTTCCTCATTGTTATGAACCCAGACCAGAGTCCTCTGAACTTCAGTTGATTTTCAAAGGGGTCTGGCACCCTTGAAGGGCTAGCACAGATGAGATACGCAGTCATGTTCTAGTCAGATGAAAATAACTATCCTGAACAAGTCAGAAGAATAACATTTCCTGCCTTGCTTTCCAAAGACGTCTGGCTTCTGGTCAGCTGAAAGCATTTGTTCCCTCTGACTAAAGAGCTCTTGCTTTCTTAAATCATGCTCTTTGTATGCCATGGTCCCAAAGCCTGCCCTCTTTGCAAAATATACTCAGTTTCTGCATTTGCCCCATGACTGTCCTGGAGAGAGTGTATCCATTCCCCAGGCACCTGTACATTGCCTGGGGAAACGAGGTGCAGCAAGGTGGCCTATCAGAAATGCTGCTGATTCTAAAAGCTTGGAAGTCACCAATATACAACTCCAAAGTTATTTTCAGGGCTGAATTATAATTGAATAATTTCTCCATTGCTCTGATAATCATTATCAAAGATTCAGAATGACATATAGATTTCATTGTATCAAAATACATTTACTTTGATTTGGATCTCTCTCTCTCTGCTCTACCAATTCCTAACCACTCATTATTTCTCTCCAGTTCAAAGCACCTCCTCCCATTGTAACACTGTCAGTTCTTGCTTATTCTTGATGATTTGTACAGATGATCAATGTTTTTTTTCAAAAATTTTAGTTTAGAAACTGTATCTTCATCCACAAATGTAAATGAATAAAGTCTTGTGATATTATTCTAAATCATAGGACAATAAGCTATGTTTTATGGTTGGTTTGACCTTTGCATTTCTCAGTTCACGTGTTAAAAAAATAAAATAAAATACAAACCTCTTTCGATAGGGTCATAAAAAAAGCCACTCTCACGAAGATTGTTGAAGACCGAGGGAATGAGATCAGTCAGGTAACGCTGAGCAAACGCCCGAGCTGCAATTTTCTCTGTGGTCTCTTTCTGTTTCTGCAGCATTTGCATGTGCTGGAGTTTGCGACGTTCCTGTCAAGACAATATTGCATGTAAAACTTTCAGGCCTTTAGCCATTACTCCTTTGATCTAGACTTTGAAGAATGATTACAGGGTGAGAAATAGCAAAGCTAAGAGTACTGATGCTTATGGCCTTTAACTTTCACAAAAACTTCTCATATGAACAAGTGCTTGAAAGCAAATTTGTACTCAGTCTGTAGAGTACTAAAGAGCAAAAGGACTAGAGGGAAACACATTCCTTTGGGATACCTTTTCTGATTTTGGCAAGTCTGTAAAATAAGGGACTTGTAGCTGGCCAAATGAGACCCTTCTCTGATACCTTAATATGCATTCATCTTATGATTATTTGGTTTATTATTACAGATAAAGCTGATCGGGCCAAATGAGACCCTTCTCTGATACCTTAATATGCATTCATCTTATGATTATTTGGTTTATTATTACAGATAAAGCTGATCGTTGGCCTTGGAATAAGATGGAGTCAGGATTTCCTGAACTTTTTTTCTTTCCAATTTTATATCCTAGTTGATATAATTAAAAATTAAAACTCATATTGGTCCAGGAAATCATGGAAAAAAACACCAAATATATAAGGCTGAGGAAGAGCAAGTAATTAAGACTTGCCCTTTCTATTTACTAATAGTACTAATACAGCTTAGTACTTGGAGATCTTGAGAGGCACGTGTGCACATCCAGTAGTGCGTGCATTGAGTGTGAAAGACTAGGAGGTGCCTCTCTTACTTTCAAGCTCCCTGATGATTCATTTAGCAGTTACTATACTGAAAAGGCTTGAGTAACAGCTGCACCAGGCACAAATGGTACTGTTGGGTTCAGCTTCTCAATCAGGTGTTGGAGTACACCAGTTCACTGGAGCGTGACTGCTCCAAATAAACACAACAGCGTGGTGCTAGTGCACGAGAGCAGCTGTATGGCACCAAAATGCTTTGAGGAACATCAAACTTGATAATACCCTTTTGGGCACATCCAGCTTATTTTCACAGCTTGTCTTTTGATACTGGAAATGTTTTTTTCTCTTCTGATAAGCATTCAGATGGGCCTGTTTTGCTCTTAGGAAGTCCTACCTTCTCCTCTCTGTATCGCCTGTCCTGCTCTTCCAGGCGCTGTGCTTCAGCAAGCTCTGCGTTACGCAGCTCTGTGTAGGCACGCTGCCGTGCCCACAGCTGGGCCAGCTCTTCTTCTTCCATGACTTCCAGCAAAGCTTGCTCAATCGTTTTCCCAACCAACACTTCCAGGATCTGCTTGACTTCGATGTCAAAGTCAAACAGCTGAGGATGGGAGTCAAGAAAACAGAAATCAATGACCCTCGATCACAATCAGTCCTCACATCTTGGCAAGGAGAAGAGGAGGATGAACAAAGCCCATGTGCTGAAGACAGGCCTGAGAAGTGCAGGTGGGGACCCAGTGACAGCCAAAGCCAGAAGCATGAATGCAGCTGGGGCTCAGTGATGAGTGGGCTGGAGGGAGATACCACACACCCTACCCCAGCCACGGTGGGGGCTGCCAGGGAGAAGCAGAGCACTCACTTGGACCCTATTTCTGCTCACCTCGGGATTTCCAGACCCTTCTCGGGCTGGACACTCTTTCTATAGGAGAGAGCATTTCTCAGCATTGCAGTTCTTAGCTGAAAGCAGCAGAACCAGTGCTTATAGAGAAGCACCTTTCTTACTTTTGCACTTAACCTCACAGCAAATATTGGAGACTTTTCTTCTTTTTTGTGAGGAAAAGTTTCTTTCTGCTTCTGCCTCAATTTTGCATTAGAAACTTATTTTGTATGGCAGACCTGGTTTGACAGCACTTGCGAACCTGACTTCGCCTCATACCTCTCCTTCTTCTATTTGTGTGGCCACATCTTTTCCTGTTTTGGCTGGTATGAAGAGTGGAGTGGCTGGTCTGTCCAAAAATGCATCTGTTTGACACTCTATATCAACCTCTATTATCTGGTCACTAATCTCTTCCAAATACAGCTCTAGAAATAAAAGCACAATGAAAGCTGTAAGTTGGATTCTTTTTATTTTAACTGTTAACTATTTTTGATGACTCTATAGAGAACTTGAATTATATCCAAAGAGTGCAAAAAAAAATGCCTTCTATAAAGTAAAAAAAAAAAGAAAAAAAGGCACACCTCAACTTAAAACATTTCTCAGCTTGCTGCAGAGGCCATCTGATGTCACATTCTCTGTAATGTCTGGTGCACTTCCTAAATAAGTAGGTTTCAAAAGTCAGTCTGGTCCATTTCAGCCCACCTTGCAGAATAAGCAATTCTTAGGAGAGTCAACAGGATAGGACAATTTCAAAAAAGGATAATGATTGGCTGTGTACTAATGAGTGATATTGGAAATATGTATTTTTTCTATTGTATGCAGCAAACCAGAACACTGGATCTGTTGGGTTTAAAGAATGATGCTCCACTTCTGACCCCACCAGAAGTGGCTTTGAGGTAACCACACATCTGTAACTACATGTGCTTGATTTGAATTATAACTGTCTGTCTCCTACTGCAGAGATAAATAGCCTGGCTCAGATATTATTATTCTGTGGAGTACCACAGAATCACATGGGGTTGAAAGGGACATCTGGAGATCATCTAGTCCAAGCCCCCTGCCAGAACAGACCCACCTAGAACAGGTGGCACAGGAACATGTCCAGGCGGGTTTTGAATGTCTCCAGGGATGGAGACTCCACCACCTCTCCAGACAGCCTGTTCCAGGGCTCTGCCACCCTCAAAGTACTAAAAATTATCTGCACTAGTCAGTGGGAAGGATATGAAAGCAGGACTTCCACACTAGATAGCCTCCTTCTGCGTCCAGCAGTGTTTGGATGGTGAAAAGCTGCTGTGGGCATTGGAGGTGGTGTAGGAGGTTCAGTGGAGCTTGGGCAGAGGGAATGTTCAGCAGCCAAAGACTATGTCTGATTAGCGAGTAACACAGCTGTTTCCCCAGTTTGTAAATCAGCCCAATCTGAAAGGATTTTCAGAGGGCACAGCTCTGAAAATTACACATTACACTCACCTCATGATTACCCCACTGGCAACTTTTGGTTTTCCTACAAGTAAAGTTGTTTTACCACAAATACGGCAGTTTCCTATTCTAAATTAGGGTGTGTCCCCCAGTTTTTAATACTAGTTTTATTATTACATAAAACTGCACTCTTAAGCAAAATTTTTAAAACGCCTCAATTTTAAGCATATACCAAACTTGCCTGACAATACTGGAAAAGGAAAGAATAAATGAAGAAGTCTTGACTAGTGGTCAAGAATGTACACTGAAAACTGAAAAACACAGCCTCTGGGAAAATTTATTAAATACAACTAAAAATAAGGGGTTATAATAGAAGGAATTTGAGAACCTCTGATTCTAGAATTCTATGATTCTAACCTTAACCCTGTGTGATTCTACCAACTGCCCCATCAATTTACTAAATGAATATAAATCAGCAAGTTTTTTTTTTCAGATGAATTTTTTAAAAATTCAGTCTTTTACCTGTCTGCACATGAACATGCTCTCTGCCTTCCACAGGCTCAGGTGTTCTCGATAGCATTTGCTCTTTTGCGCGCTTCCTGGCCAGTGCTCTTCTCCGTGCTTCCCTCCGCCTTTGAATCTCATGGAGACTGGGTTGGGTACTCTGAGCAGGGATGAAGAAGAAAAAAAACAACCCACAAACCAGATTACAATTAGTACTTGGAAATGATACTAATTTCTTCTCAGCAGAAAAATGAAGGTGGTTAGTTGAGGCTGGTAGTATGTAGTATGGTAGCGGTAGTATGAAGGCTACGAATCTAGCATTTTGAATTAACTTTTCTAGGTGAACCACAAACCAGATTACACTTGGTACTTGGAAATGATACTAATTTCTTCTCGGCAGAAAAATGAAGGTGGTTGGTTGATTGTAATGCTACAAATCTAGCATTTTGAATTAACTTTTCTAGGTCCTGACCCTAAATTTTCAGTTGCCTTAAAGACTGTAGGGCATGAAACTAATGAGATATGCTAGCTGCCTACAGGCACATCCTAATGGCATCTCACACTAAGAGCAATCAGTTGCTATTAGGAAGTGGATATTATATACAGAACGTGGCTTTGCGAGATAAAGTATGTTAAAATGGCACGTTCTTGCTGACAAGTGAGAGTTTCTAGGTAAAGCTTTAAGAAGGTCAAGTGGACTTAAACCCAGTTATCATATTATCAACAGAACTGTATGCTAGATAAAAATTATAGGTTCTTTATTGCTGATGAAGCAAAAGAAACCCGTACTAACTTTTATTTCAGTACTGTGTTTGTGGATTGAAATGAACATCACTTTCGAACTTCTGAAACAGAACATGGGTGAAATTTACTCTAAGAAACAGCTGCTGAACAACACAAAGTAGCTTTTAAAAATACAGACTGCTTTAAACCCTTATACGATCAGAGTATCTATATAGAAATATTATCTGACAATAAGTATCACTAAAATATTTACTACTGCATCAGGATAAATGAAATACTTTTGCCTCCACACAAGCAGCTTTTATGTACAGCAGGACCACCTAGCTCTGCTTCTTTAGTAGAGTAAGCCAAAGCCTACCCCAAGACTTAATTTCCCAAGAGCTGCTGCTCTCACTGGTAACACCTGTGGATGCATATGGTAACAGATGATGCCTGTCAGCCATCATTATGTTGAAGAAATGGGGGGAGAGGGGGAATCAAGTACCTAATGGGGAAAAAAAAATCATAAATACAGAAGTTCACAGGAAACTAAGTACTTTGAAGAAAGGCTGAAAACAGTTGCATGCTAGTTTCACTGGAGAGCTTGCAACTGTGTGAAATACTTTAAGCAAAATTACAACTTCAGTAGTTAAAATTATTAGCGAGGAACAGTTTTCCTGTCCTACCTATTACTTTTCAACAATGCTGCAGTACAAACCACATAAAAGACATACCACAGGTATGACTTGAAGCGCATAAGTGTTTCCGCGCACCACTCTTCTGTCGTACATCAGGTGGACGTAACGAGGAAGTTCCTTCTCTCTGCGACATCAAGGACAAGGCAGTTGTGGCTACAGGGCTGCAACCTCTACGTTTATTTATGAACACCTCAAACAGGCCAGAAGGGCTTGGAAGGGCCAGAGGTGCTAGTTTCCCCTGGCAGATCGTAGAATGGTTTGGGTTGGAAAGGACCTTAAAGATCATCCAGTTCCAACGCCCTGCCCTGGGCAGAGACACCTCCCACCAGACCAGGTTGCTCAAAGCCCCATCCAGCCTGGCCTTGAACCCCTCCAGGGATGGGGCAGCCACAGCTTCTCTGGGCAACCTGTTCCAGTGTCTCACCACCCTCACAGGAAATAATTTCTTTCTGGTATCTAATCTAAATCTCCCCTCTTCTAATTTAAAATCCTTACCCCTCATCCTATCACTACATTCCCTGATCAAGAGTCCCTCTCCATCTCTCCTGTAGCCCCTTTAGGTACCAGAAGGCCATTCTAAGGTCTCCCCGGAGCCTTCTCTTCTCCAGGCTGAACAACCCCAGCTCTCTCGGCCTGTCCCCACAGCAGAGGGGCTCCAGCCCTCTGATCCCCCTCCCCGGGGAAAGGCGGTGAGGGAGAAGGAGCGAAGGGCAGGAGGAGGGAGCAGCGGGGCCCGTCAGGGACGCGCAGGCCGCGGGTGGCGGGATGGACGCGGCGGGGCCGGACACCGGGCACTCACGGCTCGGCGGCGTCCGGCGGCGCCCGGTACTTCGGGCGGGCGGGCAGGGAGCGGGGCCGGCTGCAGTAGCTGTAGGGGACGGCGGAGTCCGTTGTCGCCGCCGCCATCTCCGGCTGTTGGGCGGGCAGCATGGTGGGGTCCGGCCGGGTCGCGGCGGGGCCGGTGAGGGGCTCGGTGAAGGAGCCGTAGCGGCCGCCGGCGCCGCGGCAACCGTCTCCGGGGCAACGCGCGGGGTTGGGCCTGAGGCGGGTGCGGCGCTGTGGGGCGGCGGTTGGGCCTGTTACCGTTCCCGCTCCCTCTCCTTTTCCCTTTCCCTCTCCCGCAGGTTTTCCTGTCAGGAAGGAGGTAAAGCCTGAGGGAGATTCCAGAGGGACGTGGCGGCTCTCCGGGAAACCATCGCTTTAACTGCTAAGGGGGTTTGCGCTTGGCGGCGCTGCGCGGCCCCTCCTGGGCCGAGGTAATGAGGGAGCTTCACCGCCGGGTGTCACCGTCCTCCCTCCGCCTCACGCTGGTGCTCGGGGACCGGGAGGTTCCCGGTTAAACTGGCGGTGGCTTAACCCCATCTGCAGTGCTGCTGAGGAAGCAAAAATTGGCGGGGAGAGAGGGGGGAATCGCAAGAAGCTGGCGGGTGGTGGGCCGGCGGCTAAAGCACCGGTGTCCTGAAGGGCGGCCGTTATGGTTTGAGGGACCCACACAACAATTTATTGTCGTTTAGACAATTATGGACCTGTTGGAGTGGGTCCAGTGGAGACCCATGAAGATGATCAGAGGGATGGAGCACCTCTCCTATGAAGACAGGCTGAGAGAGCTAGGCTTCTTCAGCCTGGAGAAGAGAAGGCTCCGGGGAGACCTTCTAGCAGCCTTCCATTATCTTAAGGGAGCTACAGGAGAGCTGGGGAGGGACTCTTTGTCAGGAGGTGTAGTGACAGGACAAGGGGTAACGGTTTTGGTGACAGGACAAGGGGTAACGGTTCTAAATTGGAAGAGGGGACATTTAGATTAGATACCGGAAAGAAATTCTTTACAGTGAGGGTGGTGAGACACTGGAACAGGTTGCCCAGAGAAGCTGTGGCTGCCCCATCCCTGGAGGGGTTCAAGGCCAGGCTGGATGGGGCTTGGAGCAACCTGGTCTGGTGGGAGGTGTCCCTGCCCATGGCAGGGGGGTTGGAACTATAGGATCTTTAAGGTCCCTTCCAACTCTAACCATTCTATGATTCTTATCACTTGATGACCCTTCACCACTCGGGAAGGGGGAACAAGGATACACGTGAGCTGAAATATAAACAGATTTCATAATATACGACTAAACAATTAACATTGATAATACTAAAGAACCAATGTTGATCCCAATACCAATCACTTGATGAGCCTTCCCCACCCACGAAGGGGGAACAAGGATACACGTGAGCTGAAATACAAACAGATTTCATAGTATACGACTAAACAATTAACATTAATAATACTAAAGAACCAATGTTGATCCCAATACCAATATGAAATATAGAAGCCAGTTATATTAGTAGGATTCTGTGCACCCCCATCAAATGTCAGACACGGCAAGTGCTGCAGCTTCAGGAGAAAGGGAAGGGCTCAGGGGTCTGGCACTGGGGCAAGAAGTTCTCAGGATGACAGCCATCAAGGGAGACAGAGAAAACTCCTCAGCAAACTTATAAATTTATATTGAATGCAACATTCATGGTATGAAATAATCCTGTTGACCAGCTTGGATCAAGTGCCCAGGTCCCGCTTCTCCTGATCCCCACCTGGCTAACATGAAAACACAGTTGGCCAGCTTGAATCAAGTGCCCAGGTCCTGCTCCTCCTGATCCCCACCTGGCTAACATGAAAACACCAAGATCTTGAAACCCACATACCATAGCTGGCTATAAAGTAAATATTTTTACAAATTTGGACATTAGAGTCTTCTAAAAGTGCAGTTTTCCCAAGCATTAGAAGAAATTTCACTGAAAAATAAAATTGCTGAAAGATAAATTGGTCCTGTGTGGCTCAAACCATGACAGCAGCCCAAATAGCTGCACTCCTGATTTTGTATTTCCACACAAGTAAAGGGTTTGGTGGTGTATGATGGCAAATGGGAGAGTGAGGTGGGTTCTCAGAATGCCCTCAGATGTGTTTTTAGATTCTACGAAAAATTTCCATTAAGAGAAACAAAAGCAAATAAAGGTTACTGATCTACTGATAGCTCTTTTTTTTAAACTTATGTGGGTAGTGATATAAAGGCTTGATTACTTCCGCAAGACTGAGTATGTAAAATAATAATGTATATGAAATGTATACAGTATTTTATATAAAGTATATAAAATAATCCATGCTCTTTGTTTCTGAAATCTTTGGTTCACATGTAGTTCACTGATGAAATGCTATTTATTTTGAGCTCAGTTATGTTACTGTGGCAGACGTCTGTGCTCCGTGACAGCCCTGTGTAGACAGTCACAGACAAGAGAACTGCAAGTAGCAGAGGACGCTTCATAGGAGGTCTGCGGGGCACAGGGGAAGCAGTATAGCAAGAGAAACTTTCAGAAAAAGAAGTAAAACACCCCACTCCAAACCAAAAAAAAACCAAATAAAACCCAAACAAACCTTACCAAAAAGCAAGGGTAAGTGTGGGAAGCAAGGGAAAAGAGGAAGAAAGGGTTTTGTAATTAATTAATGGGCAGTTGCAGAGTCACTACAGAAATGGGAGTTGTGTTGACTACACGGTTGCCAGCTGGGTGGTGGGACAAGAGGATATGGGGCTGCAGGAGCACAGTGCAAGTGTCACTGAGGTGCAAGCGGAGAGCAATCCTTCAATATTTGCTTGTGTCTGGGCAAGCAAATTTAATGAATCAGCAGCTCAGTCCTGCCAAGCCAGAGTACTATGGCCCTTAAATTTGACCTGAACCAATACAACACAAATACAATCAAATTTGGGCGACCTGACTCGTATTTTCTGAAAATTTGAGTTTGGCTATAGAGCTGGTTTTGCTTTTGGACTGGGGACTTGAAACTGGGGCAGACATCTCCAGGTTTTTAGGGACACAGTGTTTGAATGCTAAGCCAAAGCTTAGCATTCAAAAACATCACTTTGTACGTGTCTGGTTAGGAATTGAGTGCGCTTGCTGAACGACCTTAGAAATCTGGCCAGAATGGACTGGGTATGGAGAATATGAGAAGATGACCTGTAACCACAGGAGCAAGGATTCCTGAGGAGCTGCCTGTTACATGCCTGTTGCCCACAGGTCTGGTGAAGATGAAGGCATTGCATCACAGGTTAATTCTGTGAAGCTGTTCCCAGCCTAGTGTCTCACCTGTTGGCTTAATTTACCATTCACCTGAACTTACCTCTCTGAGACACTGCTAACTCCTAAGTTACCAGGTCAGTGCAGAAGTGTTGCAAGTACTGTGTGGGAGAGGTGAAGGTCTCTGATTTTGCTGGTTAAGTCCCAAAGCCATGCCCAGGAAAAACCTCAGCTCTTCTCCCTTGCCCTCTTTTGTGTTGCTTTTTGCTAAAACTAACCCCGGAGTTCTAAAATATTTCCTGTCATCGCAGGACTGACCGCTGCAGGAGCCAAAACCACATTGATTATAACCAGACTGGTTAGCACCCATCGCTGCACCCCGGATCTTACTGTCCCAGTGGCGGGTTCATATGTTCTTTGTAGGACTGTCTGGGACCCGCATGATCTCAGCACAGGAGGTACCATCTGAGAAGTTGGCCTGCCTTCCAGGCAGTGAATCAGCCCGTCTCCCATATGGCAGCTAAGAGAGGTCTTTTGAGGTGCCTTCAGCTGACTTGAAAGCTGCAGAGCAAGGGCTTTGCCTCCTTCCAGGTTTGCTGTTAAAATGCCCTGGAGCCACAAACAGACTATTTTGTTTGTTTGTTTTTATGAGAATTTCCTGGCATTCCTTATGGCATGCCCCCTGGCTTTCTGGATGTGAAATGAGTTTATTCACAGCAAAGCAAATGTGAAGGTGTTGGCATCTAGTAACAAAAGACGTGCATTCTGTAACTACTGATGACATCTTGAAATACAATATAAGGGGTCTACTGTGCTGAGGCTAGGTTTTCCTGGAGCCCTAGCTTGGATGTTGCTAGCTGAGGAGACCTTGTGCCACAGTGAGTTGTATACTACGATGCTGAGCAGACTAGCTGTGTCCAGTTTCCACTATCTCAACTTTCTGCAGCATTGCATAATTAAGAAAGGAAGGAGGTTTATGGAGCCATTTTAGATATAGACAATGTGTAATTATCAAGGAAGGACATGGAGGTGCATATTGCCTTCCTAGAGCATTGCCTTCTGTCTGGCTGCTTTTAAATTTACAGGAACATTTTCCTGATGTAATACTGTGTAATTACTTGAAATTTGGGTTGAATTTGGCTCTCTGTGGTCCTGAGATAGAATTTTAAGCTGTGGATCTTACCCCTCTGGGCCTGCAGATAAAGAGTGGGGCTCCCAGTCTTGGGAGCAAATTTACTTGAGGCCAAAATGCCGTTGCCTTCAAGCATCCCTCACAGAATCACAGACCAGTCTAGGTTGAAGGGGACTCTGGAGGTCTCCAGTGTAAGCTTCTTGCCTAAGCAAGGACAAATTCAAAGACAGATTGATTGGTCAGGGCCTTCTGCCAAGTTTGAAAATCTCAAGGGATGGAGGTGCTTGGGGTAGGCTTGAAAATCCCAGAAAGCATCAATGCCCTGAGATGTCTGACAAAAACAGAAAAAACACAGTACAAGCATGGAGAGCCATCAGTGGGACTGCAAAGATGAAAGAATCACAGAGCCCAAATGAGGTGTATATGTACTATTTGCCACAATGCGGTTGGAGAACAATTAATAGAAGCGCACTAAAACCTGCTTTTAACTTGCTGCAATGACGTAATCAAAGATAATTAACAATACTGCACGAGTATTGTATCACCAGTGTCTGCCAGCCGGCGGGTGGTGTCTTTGCTGCTGTTCCTAGGCACTAGGTCCAATGCATCTGTGACACACAGACATTGCCAACATACAGGCCTGGTCTGAATAGTGAGATACTTTTAAAAAATATGTGCCAAGCTGAGAGTTTTGACAGATGGAAGAGACATAGAAGGAAAAATAAATAAGTACCCGAGCTAAACTTGAGTCCCTACAGTGACATTGGTATTTTTTTAAGTAGGTTTGTTAATCTTGATATGTTATTATGAATAGAAAAAAATGCAGATCCTATCGCTCATGTCTTCAAGCCAAAATTTTTAAGCTTCCTTTTCTCTGTAGCAGCACAGCTTCCTCTTGACCCCAGTCCTGAGCTTGTGGGTTGGGCTGGGAACTGCCTGTTCTGAGGGCTTTCATTTCTCCAACACTAGTCACAAAACTGATTTTATTATTCATGATTTCCATCCAAAATTAACAATCCTGCATCCCTCTATCACTTCATCTAATTCTCAGCACCGTCTTCCCTAGGTTCCCTTTCCTCCATGTCCCCCACAAGCTTTGTCTTTCAGTGTGACAAACCTGCTCTCAGAGCTTGCATTCTTGCCCTATGCCACCATGGGACTTCAGAGACAGAAACTGCTAATTGGAAAATCAATTGTTGGTACCTTCCTATTAAGCTCAAATAGACCGTATGCTGCCAATCCCTCTCCATCCCCTTCTTACTTCTCCCTTCCTTGAACAGGAACCTCTCAGGTGACTTCTTTTTGCCCCAGGAAGTTCTGCCTTTTTTTTCTGTCTCCCTGTACTGGGGCAGTTGTTCAACTGCACCGAACTTGCAGAGTGAGAAGCAAGATTGATCTGCTTCTGTTGCGCCTTCACTGTAGCCTCAGTGTTTGTCCATCTTGAAATGAATTGCCCTTTATCACATCTCTGGGAGGCAGAGCAGTATCATCTGTGCTTTATTGGAGTTAAACTGCACAGTCCAAGAACTGCACTGGGCAGGAGGCATGTAGAAAAAGCAGGCCCTGATGTTGAGTAACCTAACTACAAGTTGCCAGTCTTTATCTCAAGACCATCTTCCCTGACCACCTGTGGAGAACTAGTGACTGCTCTGCTCTTTCATACACCCAAAGACTTCCCAAATTCCATGTTTTCTGGTGTCTGTAGCTCGTAAGATGGGTGTGCATCTGTATGTTGTATCACGTAACATTGCGTGCTCCTTGGAGTACAGTGCTCTGCGAAGTCCTTCAGTGATGCTGTGGTTACCTTCTCACCTCATGACCAGTTACACCAAAGAAAACTGGTTGGTGAATCACAGGCAAAGCTGTGCAGCTGCACTTGTTGTGTGAAGTCACAACTTTATGATGGAAAGGCAGAATTCACACCTGGAGGAGTGAGGGGGGAAGGCGAGTGCAAAAACCTTTGCTTCAGTGCATGGGGGAAGAAGACAGGGCTATGCCCTATATATGATGAGGTTGAATTGCAATGCCCAAGACTGTGCAGCAAGCATGTGGAAAAGCAGACAAATCTGTAATCTTTATCATAAGAGTATCTTCTCTGGTCACCTTTCTTGGAATCTGCCTGGGTTTGGCTTTAACATTTTTAAAAAATACGGTTTTATAATTTTCAGCTTGGCCTGTGTGATACTGAAGGCGCAGGGTTTGAATTTGGACTGTGTCATCTGTCAAGGAAGTTGGTGGGACGTTTGTGGGTTGTCGGAAGGAAGAGTTTCAAGCAGCCGTTGGATCAGTTCTGTAAATAGCTGGTTGGCTAAAGAGCATGTTTTGTTTAGAAAGAGTGAAACCCTTCAAAAAAACCTTTTCATATTCTTACCCAGCAGAGGAAGCAGAGCTCAACGGAATCAAATCCTGTGTCGGATCTCTGAACCACTTGTTCAGACTTAGATGCTGGCACCTCGGGTTAGAAACAGAAAATAATCTGTGGTTTCCTCTCCCCCTGCAGAAAAACATGAAGAATTTGGAATGGGCTTTGCTCAGAAGTGAGGTTTTAATTACTATATTTATCATGGCAAATGGAAAAGACTGATCCAGAATAATAAAAGTGATACATTCTATAGAAAAAAAAAATAGACTAATTAGCATTTGTCGTGGTTTGGGCCCTCAAACCAGGAGAGCATTTCTGAGTAATAGAGAGGCAGAACAAACAGTTGTTCACCCAACATCCAACATATATGGCTATTTATATGAGAGCCAGTTGTCCATATGAGGATTATATATATATGGATTCTCCAACAGTGACTGCCCTTTTCTCATGGATTTTCCCCTCTATTATTTTCAGACTTTTTATTTTAAAAGTTGCTTCCTCGTCTCGATTTTTAGCCTTCAGAAGTTCCTCTGAAGTTTTCACTTTGTTCTGATGACACGTGCGATAAGGACTGCCTGGTAACAAAATTCAGAGAAAAGTGTAACCACAGTGCCTAACCAAGGTGGGTTTCCTTTTCCTGTAGTCAGAAATCGTCCTCGTGGAAACACACAATAGCCACAGTAACTGCTGGCTGACTGAGGCCAGCAGACCAGCAGCTTGTTTGAGTCACCTGAATTTTGCAACTGGACGTGATCAGTTATGGGACATAAAATGCTTACTGGTTTCCATTGAACAGTGATGTAGGATTGCATGAACGATACTTGAAAACATCCTCTTTTCCTGGGAGGAGGAATACATTAATAGATTTAAGGAAGAAAGATAATGTCACTGTCATGGGGTTTTTGGCAGTGAGCCACTTTGGGGTTTTCTCAGCCTTTTTATGAAGGCCTTCCCTTTGTAGGAATCCGGTGGGAAGAAGTGTCTCTGGACACATTCAGGTGGCAGAAGGATAAAAGTCCTGACAACCATAATGCCCTCTTCCTTTAGGGAACCCCTGAACTTGGAGGTCCTGGAAAAGAGGCACTGAAAATCAGTGGCTCCTTAACTTAAGATCTCCTTTATCTACTGTAGGCTATCATTCAGGATTCTTGGCTGCCTACCTATATGTGGTCAAAGCTCACCTCTGTGACAGCCACATGCTGTACTCTCTTGGCCTAATTTTGTTCTCTGAGTCAAGAGACCTGCCTGGGTGCAATAGGAACCTAAAATTGTCACTTGCAGAGTATGGGTGAGGAATGAGTCAGCCCAGGAATAAGCAATGCTGGTGTGGTCCTGCAACAAACCACTTGCTCTCCTGTGGTGGATCAGCACTGAAACCAGAACAGGCAGCAGAAAAGTAAGAACTTCTATTCCCAGACTAAAAATAACGCAGGCGGGATTTTTATCTGCTGTGATACTTCTTCCTGTTGTAGTTGGACACATTTGACAGCAGTATTACAAAAGGGAACGTTATGGTAAAAATGGTCTGTGTGGAACTCCCTACAATATATGACTGAGTTATGAGGCACGAATTATTAGATTTTTAACATTAAAGTATACGTAGTCCAAGCAGGAATTCCAAAGCCACCCAGTTTGGCTTTAATGCTACAGGAAAATATAGAGATTTCTAAACAAAAGGCTGAAGAGATACAATCCCATTACAGTTCCAATCCCATTAGTTCTTGGCTTTGTTGTAGGTGTCAGAATTGTGGAGCAGTCACAACCTACGGAGTGTTTCAGTCCCAGCAGAAACAGAGTTTTTGGGCGTCAAACAGGATGCCCTGCCTTCCCTAATACCAGCTGTTGAACTCCAAGTGAGGTTTGTAAATGCAGAGCATGCAGTCTGGTCCTCCATTTACATAATGTCCAAAGAAGATTGCAAATCCTCTTTCATCAAACCAGATACAGTGAAAGAAACTCCAAGGAGCCAAGTGCACCGAAAAAAGGGAAGCCAAGTGTCTGTGTTGTAGAGATGTAAAAGTGAAATACAAAGTGTGGGCAGTAACACTCCAAGCTACTAGTTCGTATAAAGTTGGTAGAATTCCTTCCATTAATATTTTTGCCACCGGTTTGTACCACCAATCTCAGTGTTGCATCTTGTGCCTGTGGTGTACAGATAGCAATCATGAGAGGAAAATACAGAAGAAAGATCTTATGTAGAGAAGCAGTTCTGTTCTGTGACTGCATCCAATGATGAGCTTTCTTGAGCTATGTTGCAGCAGATATTATAGAAGGTCTCCATGGTAGTAACAATTCTATTGTTTGTCATTGTTAAGTGGCCATTATTAAGTTATTCTTCCTGAGGTGTTAAAGATTCATGATTCATTAGTTTTTGCAGTTCTGAGAAAGAGATGCCCTTCAGATAAGAGCTTTGAGAGAGGGTCAGACAGGTGAGAAAGCTGCTTCCCCAAGACCTTGCATGTAGAGGCAGCAAAAATCAATGTACTGACAGTGCCTTTTCTCAGAGAACGTAAGCAAATTACCAAAAATATGCCTAACATCATAGCTTCTGAATTGCTTTGGTGAGACTTGAGGAAAAACAGCTTATTTTGACTTGTTATTTTACCTTACCCTAGCTTCAAATCTCCTTCCAAAGTAGCTGACAGCCCATACTTGCCCACAGCAAGAGATGTGCAGACCCCATGCTGAAATCCCATAAAGCCAAGGAAATCCATCCATGGAATTGTCATCCTAGAGCTAGAGAATTGAGGTCATCACTGGACTTCATGAATTGTATATTTTCTATTGTAACTTGAAGAGATATTTGTTATTTTATTCTAATTCTCTACATACGCAGAGACTAAAATAATGAGGACGTGTGTGTGGAACTGAGACCAGATGAGTGTTGGTGGGGCTTATTGCAATAATAACTGGGACAGATATGAGGGAAACAAGTGGAAGAAGTGGAAGTGCAAGACCAACTGACTGACTGAGGGAAGTGGGTCTGGGGATGGAGAGGACAGAAATGAAACTGGGACTTTGACAGCAAGTCCACAGGGACAGATTGGGTTTGGTTCAATGAAAAGATAACAGATGAGGTGAGGAAGCAAGGAAAATGAGGCAGAGATAAGGAGTCAGGAGAGGAAGGTATGAATCAGGGTTGTCTGTCATAGGATGGAGAAGAAGGATCCAAACTTTGGAGGGGGGCAAGCAGGAGGGCCTATGCCTGCTCAAGAATGCTTCTTTTGAAGGTTTAGGTGGAGCCTAAAAATCCCAAATTTCACTGTTTCTCTGCTGTCAGTAAAAGTAAACATCAACCCTAGATTATAGAGACCTGCACTTAAGGTCTAAACATTGAAGGTCTAAACATTGAAGGTCATTGAAGGTCATCTAAACATCAACATGTAAGGTGGGAGTCTAAGCTCCCATCACAGTCAGAGAAGATTGTAGGGAAGGATTCAGAAAGGTCATTGAAGGTCATCTAAACATCAGCATGTAAGTTGGGAGTCTAAGCTCCCATCCAGTCAGAGAAGATTGTAGGGAAGGATTCAGCTGTCTAAATATCCAGACCTGCATCCACTTTTGATGCCTTACAGAATTCCTTGAGGTACCCTAAGCTGCTCAAATGACTGTAGACACCTACCCTCAAGCAGCTGTGTTCCACCTGCACTCAACTCAGTCCCAGGGGTCCAGAGAGATACTCAAATGCAGACTGTGCAGAAGATGAGACGCAGGCTCACATAAATGCTTGCATACAGATAACTAAATGTGTCTAGGTCCTCAGTCTGCACCTGGGTGCCAGTCCAAATGTCTATGAAACCTGCAGGCATGGTATTTCTCTCAGCCTTCACTAACATTTGGCCATAATGCTGATGACAGCGTGCTTTTGCTGCCAGTTGCTGTCCTCATTCAAGTGGCAGAGAACAAGAGTTTGCAAGTGCCCGGTGCACAGCATGGGGAAGGAAGGAGAGGGGCATATTGCTCCATGAGGAACACCTTTGTCCTTCTGTCGGCTCTTTTAAATCCTAGAAATTCAGACATAGCCATGCGTCCAAAGCCTGGGTGCCCTGTTAGGCCAGAATTAAGACTTTCTCCTTTCCTGCATGACCTTGGCTTCTTCCCAGAGCAGGTGAATCCTTGTGGGGAAGAACAAGAGTGCAACGTGATTGAAAACAACGGCAGGATGCAAACACCAGGAACTGAATTCAGGCTGCACCAATAGCTTTAATTCCAACGTTGCCATACACAGCAATGGCTTGGATTTTCTGCTTTAATGTTGCTTTTTTTTTTTTCCTCACTCTTTCAGTCTTATATGCTGTGCATGTTTACAGTGTTTTAATGGAATTTAATTTGAAAATTTGATGTGTGAAGCAAGTGACGATGGAGCGACCTGTGGAGAGTAGGAGGCTTGCTGTCAGCATTCAGCTCTTGTGCCAAAACCAAGCTAGGGCTGACCCAGCTGTAAATGGGCATTTGATCTTTCTGGCTAAGAAGTCAAATACGGCTTTAGCAAAGACACTCAGATAATTCCTTTGTTGGATATAGCAGTTAAAGGGCTGTACTCTTGGAAGTCAGGATAGTTGGGCTGGATACATGAATGTGGTAGGCTGGGCTGATTGCATGATAAAGCTGTTTTCTGATCTGAAGGCAGATGAGTAAGTGCTAAAGGAAAGCTCTCTGCTTTCTGTGTAATTCTAGTCTTTTGAGGCCTCCTAAGTGCATATAGAAGAGAAATCCCTTGTCTGAAGGGATGTGATAAAAGAACAATGCTGTCTGAACAGGCAAGTCTTAAGAGATGGGAGAAGACAAAAGTTAATCTGTCACGAGGGATTAAATCTCTTTTGGGGTCCCCTTACATTCAGATTTCATTTAATCGTGGTGTTTCCTGGACTTGAAGAAATGCAAGAGCAAGATGAGGAGGACTGGGCTGCTCTTTATATACAACTCCTTCACCTTACCCCTTGTTTGTTAACAATGTGTAGCGCTCCTCTCTGTTTCATTTATCTTCCTTCTTCTCCCTCAATTTAAGTGCCTTAAAAGAAACTCCAAATGGACTTTCTTATCCAGGAGCTGGAAGATTTAAGCTCATCTGTATTGAGTATTTTGAGCTTGGGTAAACTTTCTGAGTCTGATTGTCATGTCTGGCTTAGGACACTTTGTACCTAAAGAAAGACTATCCTCACCTCTGGTGAAATGACCATGCTTCTCCCTGGGTTTCTGGTGTGGTTACAGGACAGGAAACGAGCATTTCCTCTTCTTGGGATCTTTAGTCTTGTCACAGTCAAATAGTGAGTCACTTACCATACAAGTAGCCATGGTGTTGTTTTGAGTACATCTTGAAGTTCACGTTTTCTGTTCTGTGGTTTCTAGGCCTTTCCACTGCACGTGGATTCTCTCTTCATGCTCGTTCTGCCATGAGGGCAAGACCTGCCGTTCCCACTCAACAGGGGACAAGAGGCAACGGGCACAAATTAAAACACATGGCATTCCTTCGGAATGTAAGGAGGCAGTTTTTCACTGTGAGGATGGTCAAACACGGGAACAGGTTGCTCAGAAAGACTGCAGAGTCTCTATCTGTGGAAATAATCAAAGTCATCTGGACATGGTCCTGGGCAACCTGCCTCTGCTTGAGCAGGGGGTTGGAGAGGAGGAGCTCAAGCCTTCAGCTTGCTTGGAAGCAGAGTGCCACCACTTAGGGGACTGAGTGAGGTGGCATTTTCTCTAGTTGCAGCCTGCCAGTATGGTATTCCTCCTGAGAGTCCAGGTACTCTCCTTCCCCTTTCTCTGTGTCCTGTGAACACCTACACCTGGAGAACATCATACCTGAGATGGTGTGCTTATTTCTAGTCCGCTCCACTTTTGGAGCAGCATCACGTCTTTGCAGCTCCATCTCCACCACCTCACTGATAACTGCTGTTACATGGCAGTGTGACTTTTTTTCCTGACAGAGAGGGATTTGTTCCCAAAATCTAGCCTGCAGCCTCTTAAAACAACCGTAGAAATGATACTGAAGGTCCTTCCCACTACCTAGATAGGCCGTGTCATTCTAGCAGACCTCCAGTACCTGTAGAATAGTACAAAAGTAGGTACAGTACGTGTAGTGCCTGGATGTTTTCAAGACAGACAACAGACAGTTTAGCATTCATGCAGAAAAATGTTTTATTGTAGTGAAGTTACACAGGAGAAACGCAAGTCTCCCTGCTCCTGGTTCAAGGCTGTGCTGAGCCATAAAAGGGGAGGTAAGTGCTAACCAAAACAAGTTCCTACATGTAAAAACACATTGCACTTCCAGTCATTTTTACAAGATTATAAGGACAGCGCCTGGAATTTTCTTTTTTTTCTTTTTTTTTTTCCTTTTTTTTTTTTTTTAAGATGAGCTGCAGCTTTAACTATTTAAAGCCGGAATCCCGAATGTTTCCTTACAGGAGTTTTTGTTGTTTGGGGTTCATTTACCTCAGGAAAGCAAACCTGAAGGTGCTCTTTCTTTCTGCTTAGCCCATCCAGTTTATTTAGACTAGAAGCACCTCAGGCCACATGAGATTTAGTTGATTGACATTCCCGTAAGGATCTTGTAGGGCTTCCGTGGCTCTAAACCCAGGCTCAGTATACAACACTAATGCTGGTTACTGGTCGGATCATTCTTATGACCAGCAAGAAGGAAAGAGGGAATGGCAGCAGCTTCAGGGGGTTTATGGAGGAGTGCTGGAGTGGCCTTGATGACAGAACAGCTCTTCCTTGGTTGGGGTAACTGCCAGCCCACTTCTTAATGCAGAAAATCAGCAAAGCATTGCATCAGCCTGGCACACACGTGTGACAAATGGCATGGAGTCTGTGACCATACAGAAAGGAAAAGGAAGGTGGGACAGGTTTTGGACCTGCCAACCTTTTAATTGTCCATTTGAGGACACAAATACAACACTGTTTATCAACTACTAACTAGTTTTCCCGCGCAACAGGTTATGTACAGCATATATCACTTGCATATTTACATAATAATACACAGGTCTTCCCCACCACCTCCTCTTGAGGTGAAAGAATGTGACATGTCAAGCTGACAGACACTTCAGGAGACCCTCAAGGAAAAGTCCGTGCAGAGCTAGCTTATTGTGTCCCTTGAAAGTAAAATCTGACAAAGGATGAGCAAGATGTCTATTTTTACAGTATGTACAGTATGTACAGTGCGAAGAGGAGGAATAGGCATTTTAAACATAGGATTCCTTTGCGTACTGGATCTGGTCTACCTCAAAGACCGGCTGGCTGCACCTCCGAGCCACGTACTCAAGTTTGTTCTTCTGACAGGACTCAGACATGGCTCTCAGTCGGTAGACTCCCGGGGTCACGGGTAGACTCACACGGGAGTTAATTCCCACAGTGACGCTGAGGGTTTCATTTTCCAGGTCAGAATCCTTCATGGCAGAAACTCTGCCACCGGGTAGATCCCTTAGAGCCGTACACGCTGCGTCCTGCACCAAGCTGCTGCACGGGTGAGGCGGCAAAGCATCCTGGTTTGACGCTTTTAATCTCATGGTCTGAACCGTGAGATTGTGGGAGAGAACTTCAGTGGCCAGGCAGTTCTTAGTAGCCTCTTCGTAAGAGGGTGGTCTTCCAGGATTCCTCTGGTCTACCTCTCTGAACACTTCATCGGCCGACCTGAAACGGGGCCTTTGCTGATGGGCCACAGGCAGCGGTTTGTCGTCATCGGGGCTGATCTCCTGGACAACTCTGCAGGAGAAATGATCTTCTTTCTTTGTGAAACTGTCTCTCTGAAAAAAAAAGTTTTTTCCAGGCCCCCAGCTCTGGGTTTTTATTAGAGTTTTCCTGCGGTTTGCAAAAGAGAACGACATGGAATGCTTTTTGATCTCTCTGCTGGCCGTACTGCAGTCTTCAGTGGCCTTGGTGGAAAAGGACTGGGGCCTATTCAAAAAGGTTTTTTTGGGACTAGACGGTGAAACCACTGGGGAGCTGGTAAAGACCGAGCCGTCAGAGCTCTCCAGGGAGCAACTGGAGGATGTCTTGGGTAGAGAGTCAGTTGATAATTGGGAAGGTAAGACTGCAAGCCGTCTCTCCAGTGCCTCCAACCCTAGCTGTTTCTGCTGAACCGGGAAATTGTCCTCACTTTTGTTTAGCTTCTCTTTCCTTATCCTGCCTTCAAGGCGGTTTTGGAAGGACAGGTCTGGCTCTGAGTACCTCCTGTCCATCGTGCTGATGTCGTTTCTGAAATTAGTCAGCGAAGGGGCAGAGATGCATGTTGGATATCTTCTGCTCACGCTACTGCTCCTTCCTTTGGGCTGCTCCATCTGAGAGGCACAGGGGCTGCCTTCAGCTTCTGGGTCTGGGCTGTCATAGGCAGAGTCATTCTGGTGAGCAGCACATAGGTGTTCTGTGGGGAGAAAGCACCTGTTAGTTTTCACTGACCATCTGAGGATGAAAAGGAACTATCTGGAAAGAGCTGCTGTAGAAGAGGACTGCAACAGTGTCCTGAACCCTCTGCAACTCTCTGTGTTTCCACAGATGTGTTCCTATACCAGGTTAAATGATTTGGCATGACAGCCCCAGTCTGTGACATCCCCAGTTTGTTCTCATACCTGTGGAGCTGTCTGTGTGCTCCGGTGACTCCTCAGCCGAGGCACAGGCAGGCAAGGCAAGGTCCTCCCCAAATATTTCTGAGCAGTTGTTTATGAGGAACTCCACCAACACCGTCACCTGCACACAGAAAGCAGTTGTAGTCAAAAGGGCTGAAAATATATTGAACAGTCCTTTCTGCTCCTGCCCACTGTCTCTGTGGCTTCTGCCTAAATCACAGAATCATAGAATCATAGAATACCAGGTTGGGAGGGACCTCAAGGATCATCTGATCTAACCTGTCTTGGAAAAGAATCCTAACTTAAAGTAAGAGGGTGAATCTACTCTGGAGGATGAGGCCTGATGCTGCAGACAAATTCATCTGCCCTGATACAAATGAACCCCCATCTGCCCCAGCTTCAGCCTCACTGCCCAGAGGACCCCTGGGTGGCCATGCCCACCGGGTGCCCCTTGTTCTCTGTGGGCAAAGCATTCAGGAGCTGTGCTATGATGTAGGGGACTGCAGGGCAACTGCTACCATTGCTCAGAGAGACAAGAGGAGGGCAGCCTTGCCAATCACATTGCAGGCACCTGAGCTGAGGGACACCCCCAATGCCCAGGGGTGCTGTTCTGTTCAGCTTTTGCAAGGGCGGTGGGATCCCTGTGGGTGTCTCTGAGCTGCCCCAAAGCGGGTGGCAGCTCGGTGAGCTCAACACACCTTGTCATTCATCTCCTTCTGCACTTCCAGCGGGAGCGTGTTGTCTGTCTCTGGGCTCAGCATGTTTGGGCCAACGCAGATGGCCAGGTTGCTGGAGTCCATCCTGGTGGTCTCGGCGTTTTGGCTGATGTGGTGGAGCAGAGACAGCAAGTGCTTGAGCAAGACGAGGTTTGGCCGAGGCAGTTTGTCAGCCACCCTGTGTGAAGACAAACAAAACGTGACGTTAATTCACGGTGCAGCAGCCACCACTTCTTTATTTGAGCAAGTCTCAATTAAACTCAGACCAATGACACTTCCTCCAGAGAGAGGGATGCATGTGCTTCCTTCACTGCTCAGCAGAAGTATCATTCAGAAATCCCCAACGGCAGCTGAGCGTGTGGTTAATTATGAGATCTTGAATGACAAGATCTTGACTGAAAGGCAAGCACTACAGCAGTCCGTATCCTTGAGTAGATGAGATGGCGCCAGGAGATGTCACAGGAGGCTTCCCAAAGACACGTGAAAGCCTGTGGTTGTGCTGGGCAGCTTTCAAAGCCCTCCCGATTGGCCTGGCTTCACATCTGCTCTTTCCAAAGAGCAAAACTCGGCCGTGGTCTCCACAGCCTGACTTCACCACCAGCAAATGTGAAGGCTCCCTGTCAGGGCCTGTCCCACAGCACAGTGACTACCTTGGCTGAGGCACTGCAGCCTCTCCTCTTCCTACCCCAGTTGTAGGGCAATCTCATATAGCTTCAGGAAATGCTGCTGTGAGAGCCCTCTAAACAAATCCCCCTGGAGCAATAGCAAGCTGATATAAACGACAGGCTTTTAAGTGAGACTCTCTGTTATGGGAGACCTCACCAGCCTCTACCAGCCGTTCCATCACACTGGGGCTGATTGCAAAACTTCCTGGTTGCAAAACTTACTCTTTCAATTCTTCAATTTTCTCCTGCTTGCTTGGCTTCTCCAGAGCTTGCATCCACTTCTCGTAGAGGTCGGCCGACAGGAGTTTGGAGGGAATATTTCGGAGGAAGTCCTGTAAGGCCAAGAGATTTAGGTGAGGCTTTGGACACTACCCCTGAGCACACAGGGAGCATCACTAGGAGGGCTCACTAGGAGGCAGGCTGGCTTGAGCTACTGGACCATCAGCACTGTCAGAGCAGCGGGGTCCATAGGTACATGCCAAGTACACTCACATTGGGGTAGTAATGGAACCCAGCTCCTAACTGCTTTTCATTCACCCATAAATCTCAGTATTCCTCTCTGGGAGGATGCTGAGGAGGACAAAGTGAATTTCTTGTGGGCATGGAGGAAATCAGCAGCACAACACATGGGACAGAAGATCAGGTGGAAAAGGAAAATGCCTATCTTTCCTAAGCCTGAAACTTTTAGCCTGGCTTTGCTCTGCCTTTAGCTTGGAGTCCCACCCGGGTCAGCTCTGGGCAATGAAGTGGGCCTGTGCAGATGAGCAATGTCCTCCCAGTGTTGTAGGCCAGAGGAGCTCACCTTCAAGACCACTGCCAGCAGGTGCACAGATTTGCTTTTCAGATCAACATTCTCGCCTTTGTTTAGGTCCTCCTTCAGCTCTTTTCGTGCTTTCTCATTGGCAGCTTTTCTGAATATCCCTTCAGTGGAAGGTCCTTTCATATACAATATAGCTAGGAGATCCTGCAGGAAAAAAAGGTAGGCATGAATGGGAGGACAGTTAGTTGGGTGAAGGAAGGTCCTTTAGCAAATGAGCATTTCCTTAGAAACACAAGAAGAGTTGTCTGGAGGTACACTGTGCTCTAATTAGGTCAGCATCTAGTTCTTGCTCCAGGTAGATTTACATGGGCAATAACCTGATTTTCCCCCAACCCGCCATCTTTTTTGACTGGTGAATTTCACTAATTTCAGTGGAGTCATCCCTGCTTCCTTCCAGAAGGAAACAAGGGATGGTTTAAGCCTTGGTTCAAATCCCATCCCTCTCAAGCCAGGCAAATATTCCTTAGAAGAGACAAAAGCCTGTCTATTAGAAAAGCCAACTCAGTGGGAGAACTGTCACAAGATAATTTTTATCCAGAAAAGATAGTATTTTGGAATTTGTTGGTGGCAGCTGAACACTTTTTTCAGGAAAATACAGAAAGCCTTGGAAGTTTATGCTGCTGAAAGTTTCATTCAAATGACTTCTGTCAAATCACAGATATATATACTAAGGAGCAGATTTTCTCCTATTCCTGGTCCTGGGTTGTCACCACTCAAAGTTACTTCTAGTGGCCAAAACCCACAGACCTGACCCTTTCTACATCTGGGATGGGCCTTGAGCTTATCAGAAGCGTGTATGGAGGGGAAACACCAAAATCACTCATCTCCTTGGTGCTGCAGCACAAGTACCAGGGATCTTGCCTCACACTGAGGTGTGATAACTGTATGACCAAGCTTGCTTACCTGGACCGGCTGGGGCAGCGTGTCATCTTCCCCACAGACAATTGCCAGAGGCTGGCCAAACAGAGTGATTTTGGCACCCGGGTCTAGCTGCCCTGGGGAATTCCCGTTGGTAGAGCTTCGTCTCAGAGTAAATGACTGTGATATCACCTTCTTTCTTTTCTTTGTGCCATCTGCTGCAAGCAAAAGGAAAGCAAAAAAAAAAAAAATCAATTTAAAAAAAGAAAACCAGAGCGCGCTCTGGGGAGAAACAGAAAGACAACTCAGTGGTTACTAAGGAAACAACTGCCTCAACTGTAAAACTGTGACCATCCCTCTCAGGACACCACCTTTCCTGTTTTGGGGTGGAGTTTTTTTTTTACATTCTAGACTCTTCTTAGAGAGTGGGAACATACAAGGCGCAGAAATTACAGGATTTGTAGATATTTTTGATATTGCAACAGTTTCTGTGATAACTATCTAAGGCAGATATGCCACTTGGGCAGCTGGTAATGACAACAATTCTCACTACGCGGTCTGACTGTGCCCCAGCCTTAGGGCAGGAGTGAAACGAGGTGCCTCCTGCTTTTTAGGCTCTTTCACAGGAGGTTTTCACATGAAAACACACGGCTCCAGCTCTGCCAGCTTTGGAGCCAGCTCTAATGGTAGTGGTCCTGCCAGAGCTAGTGCTCGCCCCCTGCCAGCCAGCCCATTGAAGGTGATATTTGCTCTGGATGATGGGAGCATCACAGTTGGGCCTCATGGGCTTCAGGGTCAGAAATCTCTTAGCGTGGGTTTTGCATCTGCATCTTAAAGAGGAGGGTATGCGAGAAATTTGGAGATGATGGTGGTATTGGGAAGAGGTGTGGCTTTTTTTTACCCTTTCAGAAACAGTGAGAGAAGGATCCTTTTGCTAGAAAGCTTTCTAAAGGACTTGCCTTCTACTCTGAAATGAAGTTGCCTTATGCAGATGATTTCTCAGGACCTGTATTTGTGGCATAGCACAAGTCCTTGGCAGAGAGGGGTTAAAAGCTATGAGTCCTTGAGTCCTTGGCAGAGAGGGGTTAAAAGCTATGGGAAAGTCTCCTAACATTATAGTGTCATACAAAAGGTTTGCTTCTGATACTCCTTGAAAAATGGTCTCCTGTGAAGATCTGCTTCAAATCTGAACCCTGCCCTGCTAATGATCTCCTCCTTGGTTGTTTACCAGTGCTGAGGTTTTGCATGGTGAGGGAAAACAAGTGCTGATGCTGCCAAGAGGGTCTATTTACTCCGGCGTGCAACCGCTGGTAGCGGCGCTCGCTCGCGGTGCCACACCCCAGGGGTGATGCTCGAGTGAGAAAGGACCACGTTTGCTTCCCATCGCTGCCAGGGAACACGACGAGAGCTGGCCCTGAGGACCAGGGAGCAGGGGGGATAGCAGACCTCTGGCACTCAGCACTTGTCACCTCTGCCACTGAGCCGAAGGGATAGAGGTCACTTGCAAGCGAGCGGCACTCCAGGGGTTAAGCCATCTGCTGGATGGGGCTGAGGGCTGTGGATTGTGTGGGGAGGTGAAGCAGGCAGTTTTGGGTGGTTTTGCAGTTTCGGGTGGCTTTGCAGAAGCGCCAGCTTAAAAGCATTATATAAGAAGGCAGTTCCTCAGTTTGTCTTTAAAACTCACCAGCTGGGTGGCAAAGTCCATCTTCAGTCTCGGCTGGGACCAGTGGGGGGCATTTCTTGGCGTCAGCCTGCAAGAAGCGTGTTAGGGTTACTCAGAAATCTGTGAGAGGCTCCGGGGAATAACCAGAGCAAACCCAACACCTGCTGAAGAGGTGCCCGGGTGCCAGGGTGACACTGCCTCACTGCCCAACGGAGGGGTTTGTAGTAAACCCTGCAGCCAAGCCACCCCAGACCTGCCCAGCAGGTCACAACCCCGTGCTCTTTGAGGCTGCTCTTTTGATACAGAGAATCGGTGTGGGGAGGTGAAGCAGGCAGTTTTGGGTGGTTTTGCAGTTTCGGGTGGCTTTGCAGAAGCGCCAGCTTAAAAGCATTATATAAGAAGGCAGTTCCTCAGTTTGTCTTTGAAACTCACCAGCTGGGTGGCAAAGTCCATCTTCAGTCTCGGCTGGGACCAGTGGGGGGCATTTCTTGGCGTCAGCCTGCAAGAAGCGTGTTAGGGTTACTCAGAAATCTGTGAGAGGCTCCGGGGAATAACCAGAGCAAACCCAACACCTGCTGAAGAGGTGCCCGGGTGCCAGGGTGACACTGCCTCACTGCCCAACGGAGGGGTTTGTAGTAAACCCTGCAGCCAAGCCACCCCAGACCTGCCCAGCAGGTCACAACCCCGTGCTCTTTGAGGCTGCTCTTTTGATACAGAGAATCGTAGAATCATAGAATCACAGAATAGTTTGGGTTGGAAGGGACCTTGAAGATCATCGAGTTCCAACCCCCCTGCCATGGGCAGGGACACCTCCCACCAGACCAGGTTGCTCAAAACCCCATCCAGCCTGGTCTTGAACACTTCCAGGGACGGGGCATCCACAGCTTCTCTGGGCAACCTGTTCCAGTGCCTCACCGCCTTCACAGTAAAGAATTTTTTCCTAATATCTAATCTAAATCTCCTCTCTTTCAGTTTAAAACCATTACCCCTCGTCCTATCTCTCCACTCCCTGATAAGGGAGAAGCCACAGCCAGACACAGCCTACTCTTCTGTGTCCTCCCATGGCAGTAGAGATTCCCTCCGAAACTCCTCCGGGGAGCCTTGATGGCTTTGGAGCCTGCCAGATTCCTGAGCAAAGCTCCCCAGGAGCCCAGGGAATGCGCTGGCTGCTCACAGCGATGCCCAGCTCCTTCCACACGAGTTGCCTTTGAAGGGCTGTGCCCACTCATGGGTAATGGTGGGCATCCAGCAGCTCTTACAGGGGTCACCCCCGCTTTTCTAAGGTATCTCGCATCAGTACCCAACAGGGATGGGGGAAAATGTAGATTCTGCTTACCTCCGACTGGCACTCGATCAGACTCTCCATGTTCCCGGCATTTAGTGTCTTTGACTAAGGCAAGAAAGCAAAGACACTACGTGAGTAATTGAATGCCAAGTTTTAGGAATCAGAGCTTTTCAAAATCGCTCTGTTGACAGAGCTGAAGCAGTAAAGACACTCACAGTATTACAGCTGCTTAACACTTTCATTAGGAGTTTGATCGGGGGAGCTCTGGACACTCTGGTTTCCTTCGGTCCTTTGGTTTGCCTGTTTATTAAACAGGGAACGGTCAAAGAAAGAGCTTTGTAAAACTGCTCCCTTCTTCTCTGTCTTCCCTGCAAGCCAGTCTAGCATGTGAGTCTGATCCCAAACCAGCAAGATATCCCACACAAGTCAATCATAAAGCCCTTCTCTGAAGGCACTCAGCCCTGCTGCCCTATCTGCCTCTTGATTAAAACAGAAAAAAAAAAAACAAAACAGCTTTCCACTTTTAATCCATGCAAAAAAATGAGCAGGTGGTGACAGATCCATGCAATTGTTAATCTGCAAATACAAGACTGAGCGGGTCAGCCAGCTCTGCCCACGAGCTGCCCTTAGCAGTGGGCAAACCTCACCCCCCATCTATATTTTTGTACATCCCTGTCCAGCTGCATCTGGAGCACCCCACCGACTTCAACCGCGACACCACGGGTCCTATCCCAGGCAGCACTTACCCAAGGAATGAGTCCAGCCAGAGCTCCTTCACCTCCCGTGAACTGCAGAGGAAAGGAGAAACAGCATCACCCCCCACGGCTACTAATCCTTTGGACGGAGGCAGGCGACTAAACAGTTCTACCCCACGTGTGCTGCCTTATATATGCAGAAGGGGCAGGTGGAAATTCACAGACAGGAAGAAGCATCATGGTGCAGGACTGAGATGCTATGAAATTTCTGGCTTCCTCTTTGGCAGGACTGCTATGGGGCAGGAGATGCTATGAAATTTCTGGCTTCCTCTTTCCTTTTAGAGGAGTTACTCTTTTTTTTTTTTTTCCTTAAAGAAAAAAAAAAATACCCTCGTAGCTGTTATGGATGGAAAAGATGAGACACTTGCCAGGTAAAGGTTCCATCTCGCATCACCAGCGTGAGGTGGGATGCGCAGAGGGGGCTGCAAGTGTGGGCAGCTTCTCCTTAACGTTAAAGGGCAGTGGGGGCAGTCTGTCCTGTGACAGCTCGGGGACATTGGGTTTTGCAGTTTGAACACACGCTGCCAGGTCGAGCTGCACTAAGAATAGTTAAAAGATGGGGGGGGGCGGGATAGCCAAGGTTCAGAGAAATGTTTTTGTATATTTTCTGAAAAACTAATGGCAACAGTTTACTGTCTGCGAGCAGATGTAGACACACACTTTGCCGGTGCCAAGTAGTTCTTGAGAATCTAAGCACTGGACTTTTATAGGAGAAGTGGTGTTATGTAATAATTTCGTTATGTATGACAATATGTAATAAAAAGTCTTGATTAAAACACGCCTTAGGAAGAATTATGTGTCTGAGTAGTCAAGTTTAAGTCCACAGAAGAGATCAAAAAATCAAGGAAAAATCTATCTCTGCTCTCCCTGGACCTCTTCAGAGTCTGTTGCCGACTCCCCCCGCCCCAACCTGGGCACAGCAGTCACTCTACCAGGCCATTATGAAAATTCCTCAATGTTTGATGTTAAATGCATGGTGTCAGTTCTACTGATTCATTCACAGAGGAAAATTACAACCCAGTATCCTGGGTACCCATCTTTTGATCTGGTGGAAAAGAGGGGCTAAGGCTGAGAGTCAAAGGGTTGGGAGTATTTCAGTGGTGGAGATTTAGGTGGAAAACACGCTTGTAGAACTGTGGTCTCTCTGCTGCTTTCCCCTGGTGGATGCTCCGTTTCGTGTGTGCAGGGGACATCGCTGTGTCGTAGCAGATGCACGTTGTGGCTACGTCTGCTGCTGAATTCACCCTGGAAACCATTCTTTGCTTAAACCACATCAGACCTGGCCCGTGTAGTATTGACCCTGCGCTGTCATGTGAAAGAGACAGGTCAACTTGGTTAGACAGAGATGTGTCCAGAAGGAAAAAAGGAGAGCTGCCCCGATTTTATGGAAGGAGATGGTGTAGGTGACCTTTGAAGTCCTCCTGAGGCCCATCATTTCCATGTCCTGTAGAGACACTGGTCTGCTGACTTGTTTAGGGCTGAAACTTAGAGGAATCTCAAGCAATTACTCTGCAGCCCTGTGCATTTACCACTGATCTTTTCACTGCTGTGACTGATTTATAATTCGTTAGCAGTCCCGTGACATCTAGTATTTCCCTACTGAATTCCATGGGCCGATGCACATTCTTGCAGAAATACTGTCCTCGTGCATCGCGTTCTCCTGGGAATTTCTTCCGAGGCTCCCTGGCAGCTGCAGCACCACTGCTGATAGTCCCAGCAGGATTCCTGGGACAAAGGGCATCTATTTTTCAGGACTCCTGTTAAATATGTATCTAAACATAGCTGTATGGCAAGTTTCTTGGAGCTTGGGGGACAATTCCGTTCTGTTTTCCCCTCACTTGTGGCCCTCTACGCAGCCGCATTTCTGAGCTCAGTCAGTTGTAGGATTAAGACACGGGGTTTGATCTGGAAAATGTGTGGCTCGTGAAGGAAATGGGAGTTTAATGGGTGGTGATTAACTGGGCCCAGAAGCTTAGATTACAAATAGGGCACAGCTGTACACAGGGCATAATGGTCTGAATTTCCCAGGAGGAGAAGATACAGTAATGGGTGGTGTGTATTGATAGCACATCACCAGGCTGTCCGTTGGCACACCCTGCTGTATCTCTATCTAATTAGCTCCCATCTATTAACAGTGGTGGGGTTATAATGGCCATTGTACGTGGAAGGTACATGTATAGGCCTGCCGGCCCGTATGGCAAACAATTTGCAATTTTTTTCACTCTCCTGGTATCATTCTTTCGTTTATAGCTCTTTTATGGCGTGTGTCACAAACACCTAATTTGCGCCAAAATGATTTTAAAGCAGCTTATTTAATGATGAACAAACATGCCCCATCTGAATAGCTGGCATCCTAAAGAAGCTGCGGGTTGGCAGAGGAGCTGCATGGCCACCCAGCACGAAGCTGGGCTGTATTAGTGGGAAGCAGTAGGCAAGCACGTGCTGGCTCCTGTCACACGCTGCAGAGCTGCTTGTAGGGTCCCAAGGTTGGAAGACCTGCTGGACCAGGTGGGAGAAGACAGGAGGACCAGCACAGCGTGAGCTGTCCTCACATCTACCAGCCAGGGCAGCTTCACGGCTTCCTCCACCAGCGTGGAAAGGGCAACAGATGTAGATCCCAAAGCTGGTCCCCACACTGAATATTAACAGAAAAGGCCTGTCGTATGGGACGTTTACAAATGAAGGTCCCTTACATCAACAGCTGCTTCTCTCCCTGAAGAGATGGACTCCCTCTCTACCACCCAGCTCTGCTTGACAGACTCAGAGCCTTTGCTAGGGTCTGCCCCTCAGTCTGATACAGATTTCATACCAGGATGCATTAGAGCAACGTGTTTGTTGTACCATAGAGGTTGCCCTAGGGCAGGCAGAATAGATGGCAGATGGCTTGGTGTTGTGATGTGTTTCTTCCAGGCCATCCCTAAGTGAATGCATTCTCCTTCGAAGACATGGGGACATCTACACAAAGACCAGGGTGTGGGAGAGGGGGTGGACTTAGAAGGGTTTTGTAGGGCTTCTTCCCCTCCTGTAGATCAAGTTGCTTCCCTCAGTTCTGATGAAGTACTTTGACTTCACAGAATCACAGAATCTTCTAGGTTGGAAGGGACCTTAAAGATCATCTTGTCCAACTGGCAACCTAATTTTGACAAAAATAAACACCCACACAACAAACAAAAAGCAACACCATCACTAAACCATATCTCCCAGCACTACATCAACCTGTCTTTTGAACACCTCCAGGGATGGTGCCTCAACCACCTCCCTGGGCAGCCCATTCCAATGCCTGAGAACCCTTTCAGTGAAAAAATTTTTCCTATTATCCAGCCTGAACCTCCCCTGGCGTAACTTGAGGCCGTAACTGAGGCCTTCACAGGAGGGAAAGAAGAAACAGGGAGGTCCCACAGAGCAGCCGATCCTGGGTAGATCCAGGCCCCTTGGAACTGGGTTTGCTCCTCATGATGTGAAGCATTTTCCTTGTAGAACCCCAGACACCAAATTGATGCCTCTGCTTCCCCCTGGGCCCAGGCCACACACCTTGTCCAGACAGTTTTTGGAGAGAAGGCTTATATAGCACTTGCTACCAACATAGGCCAAATGGTGATTTTCTCCTCTCTGTGAGCTACAATCAAACTAGGCATGTTATCCTCTTTTCTCCTCTCTTTTCTTACACCATGCCTTGGTGAAGGACTCTAGACCACAGCAATGAAGGGGAAGCATCAGTTGGGAGGAGAAAGGAATCAGCAGCTGATAGTAAACAAAAGAACCAAGGAAGAAATCTGCTGCGGCTGGAAAGCATCTCTGTTTTCTTCTCTGCTTATCAAACCACAAATGGGAAAATCCCAGCCACAGCTCGCTTTTGTTTATTTCTACAAGTTTCGCACATGTTTGACGTGATGGCTCTTAGAGATGACAGTGTGTGAATGAGTCCCGAAACCCGCCTTCACCCTCTTGTTTTACCAGCAAGGATGCAGCAGGAGCGTAGCTGTGAGAAGGGGACAGCAGGACGAGCCTGGAGCAGGGACTCTTTCAAGCCCATATAGAGCAGAAAGAGCCTTCAACAGTGCCTCTCCGTATGGAAAAGGGGTTGTATTCCAGTTTTGTCTTCACTGGCACAACTGCGGTCTCCCAGGGGACGACAGGAACATTTACCAAAATAAGGAAAGCAATTATGCCAAACTCGGAGAGTGGTTAGGTGGGGTGGTGGTTTTTTTTTGGAAAGGAAAGCTCTGCACGATCTGTCCATGGACTGAAAGAACAGGGTGGCACGTGGGTTGCTGAGAACAGGTCACATTTCTACATGTCTTCTAAGGGCAGCTCTAATTTCCTAGGGCTCTCCAGAGCGTCTCGCGGATTACAGAGGTTTGATGACAGAAAAGAGGGTGGCCTGAGGTTTAATCAGGTCAGACCCGACTTCCTACCTGTAACAGCTCAGAACGAGATCCATCAACCCAGCTGATGTGGAACTCCTGCAGTTTCAGTCAGGTGGGACCTGGGCTCGTGCTAAACCATGCCTTTGGAAAGTGAAACCCACTGGCAGTTTTTCCCAGCTCTGCTCAGCTGATTTCTATCCTTAATCAGATAGCAAGGTTAGATTGCAGTGTGGCTTAGCTTGCACCACCCTTCTACTGGGTTACTGCCGCACAGGAAAAAGTTATGAATCAAAAATAATATTGTAAACACAGCCCAAGATGTTTTCTGTGCTCTTCCCATGACAACCCTTTGGTCGCATCTGCTTTGCAGGTTGGTTTGTTTATTCTTTCATGGGTGTTTCCCCCAAGGCTAAGTTGGCAAGCTCTAAAGTTTTTCACTTGCCCTCAGGTGACTGGTTCCAGTGGGTGATTTTTCAGCTGTGGAGGGCGGGCACACGTGGGCCATTTTCCCAAAGGGCCTGTGCTGGTGTTCAGCTGCCTCTGAACTCAGCTTGCTGTTGTATCTCAGCAGCACTTGGGTATCACTCATCCCTAAGTGCTCCCCGAGGTGGCCACAAAGCTCCACAAAGGTGCTGGGGAATTGAAGTTGCCCCTCATTTCTGACTGAGCGGATGCAGATCTAAATCTTTGCTTGCTTACAATAAACAACAAGATAATAGAGAATGCATGTAATTGAATCTAAACTCTATTCTTTTCGAGATTTGTGGTTGAAGGTACTCAAAAAGTATTGAAAATTTAGATAATACTATTTTTGTTACTCCAGCAGGTTTCTCACTTATTTTGCTCCTTTCTGTTGTCCATTTGCAAATCAGAAACTGAGACAGTGATTTTCTGCCAAGTTTGTTTTCTCTCAGGAACAGGTTATATTTCTTACTGAATCCGGAGAGGTGTGACTCTTGATTTTGCTTTTCAGGATTAATACAAATGTTTTCAATTTTGGTTGGTATGAGCTTGCATTTCTCCTGCTTCTGCACCTTGTGTTTTGCTTTGAATTTCAGCATCAAAATGATCTCAGGTCTCAAAATGAGAATCGGTGGAAACCAGAGATAACCTGGATTTCACACTGAGTTCTAACTTGCATGTGATTTTCAGGCATAAGTCATCTTGCTTTCACACCAAATATGATCTGCAGACTGCCAGTGGCCTAGGAGCCAGTCTGGAATAAGACCAATAAAACTTGGCCCGAGAGTAATTTTGGGTTTCGTTGTCTATGAGTCCCACTGATACAAAAACTAGAAAAGAAAGGCAGGGTCAGGAGTGGCAAGACCCTACAACCCCCCTGGGAGAGTGGGAGATGCTCCAGGCATAGCAAGCACCCATGGTCATGAACAAGGCTGTCACCGAAAGCGCCGAGGAGGATCGACCAGAAGTAATTGGAATTTCCCCATCGTTCACCTCCAGTTGGCCAGCGGTGTGATGGGAATAGCCCCAAACTCTTCATCACAGCGATGCCCTTGTGAGTTTGTCATTCCTGGGCTCTACCTGCTTCCCAGGTAATCAGTCGAACTGTCAGTAACCAGATCTTCATCACCACTAAATTAACCATGAATGGGAACATTTACAACCACACACCTGGACTCCATCCTCCAGGCAAAAGCAGCGTCAGGCACAGCGAATCTTTCCAAGCACAGCTTTGCTGGCTACAGTTAAACTCCCCTGAGCACATTTGACCCCGTGCTTTGGGAGAGTTATTTGCTTGTCATGCCCTGTCCTTGTGCACACACATCCCCACACAGCAAAATAAAATGTTCTTCTGTGAAGTTTTTGGCCACCCATCAAAATCAAGATGATAAATTGGAGACAAACATCTCCATATTAGCCAGTGATTGCCATATTGTTGCTACTGGCAACAGCTGCCGTGTTAGTGTTTTATATAAACACTCTGCTTTTGTATTGCTCTCCCCTTTTAAAAAAAAAAGACTACCTTATGAGGATTTCAGAAAGCAAACGCTTCATGTGGCACAGGCTCTGCCTCCTGCCAAAGGGCACCCCGAGGTCTCTGGGCAAAGGAGACGGTCGCTCCTGCCATGGAGGGGACATGTGGAGGGTAGAGGTTCACCACGCCACAAGCCAGGCTCAGGCACCAGCACCAACAAGCACAACTGGGACCAGGGCAGTCAGGTCCTCACCTCCACGTTTGTAAAAACACAGAGGCTCTTCCAGGCTGGGAATAAGAGAGGAATTCTCACCCTCCACAGCGAGCAGGACCTGGGATCATCTGTTAGCGAGAGTGGGGTGGGAAGGAAGAAAAACCATTTTTGAGCTTGAGCTTGAGCTCAGCTCTATCAGCTCATTGCTGGAGAGGGCTTGGCTTGAAGGCCAAGCTATCCTCTTCAGGCCCACGTTCCTGCAAAGCTGGCCATTAATTACTGCTGCTACCATGCAGACCAGGTGCTGTTATGGCTGCATTTGCTTGTTCCACTCGTGTGTGGCTGCTCTGAGCCCTGTCTTTGCTTTCAGATCTTCAGTCACTGCACAGAGATGAGAGTAAGGACTCCACAGAGAAGGTACCCGCATGCCAACATGGCCATTTTCCCTGTTCAGCAGTGGCTGAGGCTTGAACAGAAGATTTTGTTCTCCCTTTTCACTTCCTTTTAGAGGTTTGTTTGTGCTTTGTTTGAGCTTCACCTTTTCTTCCATTTATCAGATGTTTGTTTGGGATTTTTCTCTCTGAAAACAGTCGCTGTGTGTGGTCTTGCAGTCATGAACTGCCTTATTTAGTATTAGCAAGAAAGTGTGTGAGAGAAGGATATATGTTTAACCAGGCCAACTGATAGAGGTGCAAAACCCTTCCCCAGGTCTGAAAAGAAATGCCGGTCTTCAGTCTAAGGACCAGTTGAGAAGAAATGCTCTGGATTTGACTAGATACATTCATCAGTGACATGGTTATTTGGTGAGGTAAGACAGGTACCCCAGAAGTACCTCAAGAAGGGTCTTTTCAAAGAGAGATTGAATCCTCTTATCCTTAGACCCATAAGACATTAAAATATTAAGCCAAAAGATGCACAGTCCAGCAACTGCTGTCACGTTTGTGTAAACCAGAGACCATATTGCTACAGAGAGTCGTTGTGTTGCTTGTGCAACACCGTGAACCCATCCTGCCCTTGTGTAACTTAATTGAACTTAGTATTCAGAGAGTGAAAATGAACACTCATTACCCTGTAAGTTATGTCAGACCTAAGATGCTGGTACGTATGCGAGAGGGTCCTGCTTCCATTTGGTATCCAACAAGGCAAAGTGCATTCTTACTGCATTATACACAGATTCCCAGAGTCTGTCTTTCAAACATAACCCCCTGGAATTATTATAGCTCTAAGTTAGTCACCTCCAACGCTACACTCAGCGAAAATGTTTGCTAAACCCACGCACTGAAATACAACATATCTCTGTAATTGACTCCTGTCTGTGCTATTTTAGGAGAGCCAGATGTGTGAGAAGAGGAGTTTGAGAGGCCTGCGTTATGTCCCAGTGGTTGTCCCTCCTCCCTGCAACATTTCTGTTTGCTTCCAGAACCAAGCATTCCCCCAGTTTTCCTTGGACGAGAGCGTCCCGCAACGTAAACCTGTCATAACTGTGAGACTGACATGAATAAACAACACAGATAATATTTCTGCACTGACCTTAAAGGAAAAATCCTAACGAGTGTCACAAGCATGGAAAAAGTCGTTACTTTTAGCAATTGAACAGGCTTACTCATCAAACCTACAGCCCTCAGTAATCCCCCTATTAGGGAATTTTCAGACTCACCAAAAACTGTGATTGCGTCTTTGCGTCGGGGTTTTGTGGGTGAACTCCAGGAGATGCTTTCTTTTGCCCTTTAATTTTCCACACAACATCTGAAAGGCAGCTTGCCTTCTTGCTGCCGCTGTTTCTCATGAACAATATGCCAAAAATAAAAGGTCACTGCGCTGCATAAGGTGATCTGGTGTCTTTTGGTGAAAAGTGGTATGTACAGGAGAGCCCCGAAAAAAAGTTTGGCAGCTGTTGCCTCTTCTGTCTTCTTCGTGCCATGTGGCAAAGAGAAGAACTTAATTTTAGCCTTACTGGCAAATCTCTGACAAATGAAGGCATTTTAAATGCATTGTTTATGAGGAAAATATGTTATTTTCTGGGCATTACTTGTGTCCCGCAAGATCTTTGCAGTTCTACCTACCACATCACAATGCGACAGACACCTTCTGGCCAGATCAAATTCTCACTTATTTTAAGCATGGAGCTTATTGTCTGGAGGCAATATGAAAATGGCACAATGAAATAACCATTCAAAATGGTAACAGAACTAACCATTTTATCTAGATTTTGTAATAAAGAAGTTTCTGAGCATGAACTCCCCTCCCATTGCCTGACCTCTGGGAAGGGATCTGACATGGGGACTCCTGCACAGTCACAGCAGAGGTTATGCTTTAAACATCAGGCAGATAGTGGGACACGGTGTCACACGATGTCTACGTGCTCTTTGAGGAGCTACTTCCTTCCAAGTGAGCTTGGGAAGGGTCTCATGGCGCTGCAGTCGTTGCAACCACTGTGGTCCTTCGAGCTCCTAAGGAGGCTCCTGGCCTCCTTAACAAGAAAGTTGGCAAGACCCCTGAGCAAAAAGGGTCTAATTCTGGTTGAGGGGCCTCAGCGGCAGCTCCTCAGAAACCCCCAACCCACAGATATCCCCTCGAAGACCTTGGCAACTTTCTCGCATGCCATATTCTTTGTCCTCTAATTTCTTCTTTCCTATGCCAAATCCTTTATCTTTAGCCATGCAGAACTTTTATCAGATTTAACTGGATTTAGTCCTTTCTAGGTTTTTAATCTCAGGCTCCTTGTCTGACAGCCAAGGCTTATGCGACTGCACCTTTTTCCCCAGGTGTTTTTTTACTCCTCTATCAACCCCCAATAACTTTTATTCTCTACGTTAACTTCAGTCACAACAGGCAAGTGAGCAACTCTTCCTACAAGCCCTTTGTAAATTAGTGGGTGGAGGGGATTCTTTTCCCTGAGAAAAAGTCATTAAACTGTCTTGGGTCGTTCGTTAATCAGCATATTCATCACAGCCACCCGGTCACTGTGCCCTAGCTCTGGGCTAGCTGTGGTGTGCCTCATGGAAATGGCATATAATCATGGCGGAGATCAAGGTCTTTGCAGAGAGGTGGATCAGGGCACAAAGGACACAAGCCTGAAGGAAATGTCACATAGTTGGTTCTGCTGTTCCCATAACGGCACATTCACATTTTCAGATAAAGCTTTGGTGACTGCATTCAGGTTTTGAGCTACAAAGGTGAGGAAACAGAGGGCAGAAGGTGGTTAGATGGACACCCCATTCTATCTATCAGCAAGGTGTGCCTCTGTCATCAGATACATGTCTGCAGGGCTGTCAAAATATGGAAGAACTTGTATATTCAACATACAAGAAGTGCTGAATTTCCATAAACTTCACATTTAATCTTCCAGAAGAAAACACTGGGATATGTGTATGGAGGTAGACTTCTTGCTCTATATTCTAACAACAAGTCAGAGGACATCCCTTCCCACCAGTGAGACACTGTTTGAGTGGGAACACGGAGATGTTCAGAGTGTATCCAAGCACTTGACTCAGTTCATCACTTTTCAGCAAAGAGCGTAGACAACTGCTTAGTCGAACACACTGAAACTGAATACCTTTGGTACCAAGACAGAAATCACTGCTTTATACTTATAATTAACAGGTTTGTCCCTTTCCTCTATTCTCATCATAAGCAAATGAAAATCAATGGCATTTGGGTTTATGTATCACTTCAGAGCTTGAAATTCCCCCCTTCCATTTTCAGTACACTGGGGTACCTGGTCAAGAGACAAAAGCCCATTTTATACCCCAAAGATTATTGATTTTTAACAGTGGGGAAAGAATCCAATAACAAATGGGAATAATATCCTTTCTTTCATCAAACAGTGATTTTTGCTTAGCTTACCTTAGAGAATTTTGATTGGGGTTTGGCCAGTATTCTATGAAGATAAAGTAATTTTAATGAAACTAAGGAAAAAAATCACATCTAAATGCTGAATTATGTTGTCCTGATTGAAAAAACCCCAAAACTTTCCTCAACTTGAAAGTAGTTGCTTAATTTCTTACACAGAGGTAATCCTCTAAAAGGAAATTACGGTCAGACACCGTGGTTGGGTTTTTTTTCTCTTCCTTCTCTTTTTTCCTTCTTTATTATTGCCTAGGAGATCCTAGTTTTAGTTCCTGAAAAAAAAGCAGGTTTTGTTGGTTCTCTTCTTCTTGATGCACATGACAGATACCACTAGTTTTGCAGGATGAATTTTCCCACCACAAATCCCACCACAGATCACCTTCCCAGCAGTTTGTTTCTGTATCCCTGTAGGTGTAACTGAGAAGGGCCTGATCCCTGCAGCCTGGCTCTCTGTGCACCCCAGGTATAAAATGCCACCCCTGTGATTTAAGTGGCCTTCAAAATTAAACGGGGATAAGTGAGAACCAGGATGGGGAAAAAATGCCAGGCTTCTGGCATCGGATTGTGCCTTTATGAGAGAACACCTCTAAAAGCCTGCTGTCATTAAATATTCTATCACTTTTAGTAAAAATTTCTGTCCTCAAAACAGGGAATTTCCGTCAGAAACCACAGACTCTTTCACAATGATACGCATGGATGGGGACCGACTTTATACGGTCAAGGTACCACCCTTGTCTCTGTTCCTTGGAAGAGAAGAGGGGATGCAAAGAGCATTTGCCCACTCGTGGGATTTTTTTCTCCTTTGCCGTGACTTCTGCTCCGTCTCGGCGGGAGGAGGCTGGCGCTGGCTTTGGCAGCTGTGGGCAACGTTGTGCTGGGGGGTTACCACTGAGGGTTCTGGAGAGGAAGTGGAATCAAGGACCAGATCCTCAAAGACACATAGGAACTCTTCCTTTTTAATCACCTACCTACCCTGATTTTAAATTGGAGTTGCGAATATAACTGCCTCGGCAAATTTTGGATAAGATGAGTGTTGGGGAGAAGGCAAGCAGGCTCCTGGCAGTGTGAGGTGTAACTCCTTTGGGTTTGCTCTTCTTCATGACTGCTGTGCGTTGAGCATGGCCAAGATAAAACTAACCTGGGCTTGGGCAGTGCTTTTCATTGTGATCCTTTTAATTTCCAGCACCAGTGAAAGGAGGTTCAGAGAGTCTAAGTGATGCATTCCCCAAATCATTTCTACAGAAAACACGGTAAAAGGATGACTTAGACTGCATCTGATAATTAGAGAGGATGGATTTAATATCAGGGTGCTTGCCTGGAATGCCAGGTCTGGGGAGACAGAGAGAAAAGGGACGGGGATCAGCATTGGGGTTTTGATGTGAGTTGTCACAGGAATATTGCACAGGAATGCTGCAAAGCTGGGATTCAGAGACCAGTTGCTCCAAAGGGTGCTTGAATCAAGTTTTAGTCAATGACTCATCTCTAAAGAAAACGAGTATGATTCAAAGATCTACTACCAGACAAAATCTTATGAATGAAGAGATTTCATTGTGTCCCTAGTGGAACTCTGCTCTGAACGAACTAACTTATGGGGCCACAGTGACATATCTCCTTCAATGCAATTTCCTTTAACAGGACTTTGGCATGCTAATAGTCTTGTGCACGGGCAAAAGCCATTCCTTCTCCATAAACCTCGTGCATTAAAAGTGAAATGCCTGACCACAGGAAAACGAGAAAGGTACCGTTTTCTTTAATAGGTAGAGTTATAATGCGAAGTGTAAAATACAAATCCTGCTCTGGTCTTGCAGGAATTCAGAATCGCAGAATCACAGAATCACCATGGTTGGAAGGGACCTCTGAGATCATTGAGTCCAACCTCAAAACAAACAAACAAACAAACAAACAAACAAAAAACCCACCCAAAACAGGAAGTGTTTGGATCTGCCCACAAAATATGCAACAATAATAAAAGTGTAGAGGGAACCTAGAAACTATCCTATCATATTGGCTGATTATGGATAACAGCACTTGCACATGTTATAGCTGGTTTGTCCTAGACTCCCCAGTCATCCCTGGGACTCCCCCCATTAATGCTGGCTAACCTGATTCCTACTAACCAGCTGTCCGACGGTGCTTGGAGATACGATTTAGTGATGGTCTTTGGCAAGTGTTAGGTTGATGGTTGGATGCGATGATCTGAAAGGTCCCTTCCAATTTGTGTCCCTAGTTGAATTCTGCTCTGAACGAACACTGCCTTGGACTAACTTATGGGGCCACAGCGACATATCTCCTTTAATGCAATTTCCTTTAACAGGACTTTGGCATGGAACTCTGCTCTGAACGAACTAACTTATGGGGCCACAGTGACATATCTCCTTCAATGCAATTTCCTTTAACAGGACTTTGGCATGCTAATAGTCTTGTGCACGGGCAAAAGCCATTCCTTCTCCATAAACCTCGTGCATTAAAAGTGAAATGCCTGACCACAGGAAAACGAGAAAGGTACCGTTTTCTTTAATAGGTAGAGTTATAATGCGAAGTGTAAAATACAAATCCTGCTCTGGTCTTGCAGGAATTCAGAATCGCAGAATCACAGAATCACCATGGTTGGAAGGGACCTCTGAGATCATTGAGTCCAACCTCAAAACAAACAAACAAACAAACAAACAAACAAAAAACCCACCCAAAACAGGAAGTGTTTGGATCTGCCCACAAAATATGCAACAATAATAAAAGTGTAGAGGGAACCTAGAAACTATCCTATCATATTGGCTGATTATGGATAACAGCACTTGCACATGTTATAGCTGGTTTGTCCTAGACTCCCCAGTCATCCCTGGGACTCCCCCCATTAATGCTGGCTAACCTGATTCCTACTAACCAGCTGTCCGACGGTGCTTGGAGATACGATTTAGTGATGGTCTTTGGCAAGTGTTAGGTTGATGGTTGGATGCGATGATCTGAAAGGTCCCTTCCAACCTAGACAATTCTATAATTCTATGATTCTACGACAGTGTGTGCACACACACACTTCTCTCAACATCTCAGCTTAAAAGCATCTAGTAACAAATCTTCAATGTACCCACTGACTGTAGCTCTCTGTGGAAGGGGGATAAACACATTCTAAGGGGGAATTGGTTGTGATCACTGGTTTTGCTATTTATGAATCTTTAAACGTTCATCTGAGGGACCCACAAACCTTCTCAGTGTCTTTGCTGTTCAGCATATGGAAAGCTACAGAGTGATACAAATACCTTTGCATTGTTTTCTTGAAGTCCACTAGGCTTTTGGGGAGGTAGAAAGCACCAAACATTATCAAAGACCTTCCCAAGCTTGGGTTGCCTTGGGAACCCTTTCTTGGCCTGTCCAAATAACAATTAAATGCAGGAATGCTTCAGGCAAAGTTCCCATCAGTACCAATCCAGCAACAACAGCAGTCACCATGCTGAGAACATCCAACAGCTGTCAAATCAGCAGGGAGGAGGGAGATGTTTAGTCAGTTGAACAGCTTCCACCTGTAGTGTGGCACAGATTGCTCCTGGGCCCATGAGATGGGGAGGCAGCAGTTGAGAGAGATGCTGGGTGAGGAGCTGGCTGACTCCTCAGATGCAGATATGCATCCTTATCTTGGAGACAGCAGCCCTCCCTTGGTGCAAGCCACCATGACTTTGTTGTTGACTCGACCCTTGCAGTGACAAAGGGTTCAAGTCCTTCAACTGGTGCATAGTGGGAGGGCTTGTGGCAAGGACATTTGGCTGACATCTTCAAGGAGACAAACATACTAAGTAATTATTAGAAGATAAAAAGAATTCTTTAATACCTATGCAGAGATGGTATTCTATGTTTCTGTCTTATTTTCTCTTTTTAGACCATGGTCTGTTGGTGAGGTGTAATAAGAAATGCAGATACTAGTGAAAGTTACAGATAAAGATATGCAAAAGTTGGGTAGATGAAAGAGAGTGCTCAGTGAGGAGCAAGCAGCTCTGATCACCCCCATGTTACCCAACTGCTGCAGTCTCCATAGTTGAGGCAGTGGTGGCATGGAGGTCAGAGATCCCTGTGGAAGGCAGACAGGAAAAGTGACAAGCAGAAAGAACCTGTCCCCCAGCTGCTCGGCTATTTACGTCTGCTTTTCCATTTGCTCTTCCTTTGGGAGACAGATCCAAAGCCACCATAGAGACTGTCAAGAGGGAAGACAGGATGGAAGGGGTCTGCAGGGTTTCTGTAGAGACACCTGAAGTTGGTGAGAAAAAGCTATGCGTCATGCTTGCTCTGAATGAGAAGGACAGGGAGCAAAAGGGTCTCCTGAACTGTATCTTTATTAATTCTCACTGTCCTTGATTGTGGACATTTTTATCCCATACAGAAGGGGAATGAGAATCTATGACTTTGGTGGGAATGCTGTCCTGTTATGGCCATCTCCTTGGACTTGGCTTAAGTTGGGTTGTTATTTTTCTTCTGTTCAGATTTGTAAACATGGCTAATTCTCCTTGCCAGGGGCTTGCTTGGAAGCTCCAGCTTTCAAACTCAGGCTCACAAACAACAAAATCTTTATTAATTCTCACTGTCCTTGATTGTGGACATTTTTATCCCATACAGAAGGGGAATGAGAATCTATGACTTTGGTGGGAATGCTGTCCTGTTATGGCCATCTCCTTGGACTTGGCTTAAGTTGGGTTGTTATTTTTCTTCTGTTCAGATTTGTAAACATGGCTAATTCTCCTTGCCAGGGGCTTGCTTGGAAGCTCCAGCTTTCAAACTCAGGCTCACAAACAACAAAATCTGGAGTGAAAGGATGCGAGTGCCTGCACAACAAAGCAATAAAGGTGTCTCTGGTTTCCTTCTATTAAAAAGCTGAAAAATTACACTGAAGAAGGAAAGGGATCTCAACTGCCGACTCAAACTGGGAGGTAACTGAGAAGTGTCTACTTCATGGTTGCATGGGCAAGCCTGTGTTACCTGCCTTGACTTGGCGTGCTCTCACAATGTCTCTGGTCGTATGAATATAGATGTTATTTTCATAAGATCCCTGTCTCATTCTGCATTTGAAATGAAGGGATAAGGACTGGACTTAAGATAAATGTAAGTAATATTCTTATCCTCCTTACTTCAAAAATTTTGAATACATCTCATCGCAACCCATGTGATGTTTTCTAGCACATTTTTATTTCTGCATTGAGATATGCAGCTACGACACCGTTTTCTGTGGTTGTGTTTCCCCTCCACACTGTTCAGTTTCTCTTGTCTTTGGCCCTTCCAGTCTGAGGCTTTTTTTCCTGGAAAAGGGTCCCCATACATACTATTTCCCTCATGATTTCCTGGAATATGTTTTGCAAGAGCGACTGAAGGAGTTACTTCTGCAGTTTATGGAGCTGTTTTTCTCAGAGGCTCAACATATCCATCAACTGACATCACAGAGAACGGTGTTGCAATCAAAATCCACCCACTGAACTTAACTTTCGTTTCACGAGTTTGCAACAAAAGACGGGAAAGTGGCCCAACATTGGGCCAATTATTGTCAGTCTGTGACTGACACTAAGTGTCTGTCTCGCCTGATTTTCCCACTGCTGCTCATTTCAGTGCAGCTCTTTAATCTTCCCTTCCAGTTGCTTGGGAAATACCTTGAGAAACTGGTGTTCTGAGCAATTGGAACAAATTTTTCTTCTGAAAATCTTTAAGACTCTGAAAATTTTCATGGGATGAGTAAAGTGGCCATTGGACAGCCAGTCCAAGTGGGCATCACGAGGAACTGATGAGGTGTCTCCAGCAGTGCAAAAGGTAGTGAGCATTACACTCATTGGCTATTTTCCCTGTCTAAACTGACACATCGACATCCAAGTTAGTCATCTAGACTCTCTCTGTAGTCCAGAAGGAGGGCAAGGCATGTCTACATGAGGAGGGATCCTGTCCTACAGCAGGAACCTAAGACAGCTCAGAGGGTTTCTGCAGCTGCAACTGCCTCTTTCTGCCCATTGACTACAGAGGGGTTTAAACCACAGGCTCAGATGTTCAGTATTTCCCACAACACTGTACACATGTGGTAAATACATAGTACATACAGAGAAACATACACAGCAAGATTCCTTCAGTCTAAGAGGAAAGCTAGAGGGAGCCTGTTTTCCAGATGAAGAAATAAACTGAGGCGGAATGAAAACAACTTCTTGCTCTTCTCTATAGAAGAGTGCTCCTTTCAGTTCCTGATAAAGACAGACATTCTCCTTTTACCTTGAGAAACTGGTGTTCTGAGCAATTGGAACAAATTTTTCTTCTGAAAATCTTTAAGACTCTGAAAATTTTCATGGGATGAGTAAAGTGGCTGTTGGACAGCCAGTCCAAGTGGGCATCACGAGGAACTGATGAGGTGTCCCCGGCAGTGCAAAAGGTAGTGAGCATTACACTCATTGGCCATTTTCTCTGTCTAAACTGATACATCTACATCCAAGTTAGTCATCTAGACTCTCTCCATAGTCCAGAAGGAGGGCAAGGCATGTCTACATGAGGAGGGATCCTGTCCTACAGCAGGAACCTAAGACAGCTCAGAGGGTTTCTGAAGCTGCAACTGCCTCTTTCTGCCCATTGACTATAGAGGGGTTCAAACCACAGGCTCAGATGTTCAGTATTTCCCACAACACCGTACACGTGTGGTAAACATAGTACATACAGAGAAACATACACAACAAGATTCCTTCAGTCTAAGAGGAAAGCTAGAGGGAGCCTATTTTCCAGATGAAGAAATAAACTGAGGCGGAATGAAAACAACTTCTTGCTCTTCTCTATAGAAGAGTGCTCCTTTCAGTTCCTGATAAAGACAGACATTCTTCTTTGTACAGCTCTTGGGAGATAACACCACCATTTTCCTTCCACCTGTACTGCTCACATAACAACAGTCGCACCTTGCTCTTAACCTGTTCTCCCCAGCAGTAGCCCTCACTCTGCTCTTTAACACCATGAGATGCATCTCATTTACTCACCAAGGTTCCCTTGTGCAGCTCTTGGGAGATAACACCACCATTTCCCTTCCACCTGAACTGCTCACATAACAAGTCGCACCTTGCTCTTAACCTGTTCTCCCCAGCAGTAGCCCTCACTCTGCTCTTTAACACCATGAGATGCATCTCATTTACTCACCAAGGTTCCCTTCAGCAGATCAGTCTGTACCACCCTCATCCCTCCCTTACAACAAGGGATAGATACCAGATTAGATACCAGAAAGAAATTCTTTCCTTCCAGGTTCCCTTCAGCAGATCGGTCTGTACCACCCTCGTCCCTCCCTTACGACAAGGGATAGATACCAGATTAGATATCAGAAAGAAATTCTTTCCTGTGAGGGTGGTGAGACACTGGAACAGGTTGCCCAGAGAAGCTGTGGCTGCCCCATCCCTGGAGGGGTTCAAGGCCAGGCTGGATGGGGCTTGGAGCAACCTGGTCTAGTGGGAGGTGTCCCTGCCCATGGCAGGGGCATTGGAACTCAATGAGCTTTAAGGTCCCTTCTAACCCAAACCATTCTATGGGATGATGACAAAGGAAGCCTGAGATTCGCATGTCGGGTTTTTCCTGACAGTTTTGTAATGGTGGCTTTAGGCTCCCATCATGCTACCGAGGATGCTCCAAGCTGGGTTCTCCACGGCTTCACCCGGGGCATGGTGAGTGCAAAATGCTCCCAGACCCAGACAGCAGCTGGGTTTACGCCTCCAGTTGGACTAAGCAGAAGGCAGAAAGGCAAAAAAGGAATGGGAGCAGAGGCAGATCTGCAGTTGTGATTGCAGAGGTCCTCAAGGAGCTCCTCCGAAGGCTGCGCAATTGCCAGTGAGAGGACGTTCCAGCCCACTGTGCATTCAGAAAGCAATTGCTGGTGGCATTTCTTCCTGCAAAGGAAGCCTGATATTCCCATGTTGGGTTTTTCCTGACAGTTTTGTGGTGGTGGTTTTAGGCTCCCATCATGCTACCGAGGATGCTCCAAGCTTCACCCGGGGCACGGTGAGTGCAAAATGCTCCCAGGCCCAGACAGCAGTTGGGTTTACGTCTCCAGTTGGACTAAGCAGAAGGCAGAAAGGCAAAAAAGGAATGGGAGCAGAGGCAGATCTGCAGTTGTGATTGCAGATGTCCTCAAGGAGCTCCTCCGAAGGCTGCGCAATTGCCAGTGAGAGGACGTTCCAGCCCACTGTGCATTCAGAAAGCAATTGCTGGTGGCATTTCTTCCCGCGTTCCTCCTCCTCAGAGAGAAACTGGCAGGTTCTGAGGTGTTACCCTTTTTTGTTTGCACGTGGGAGGCTGATAAACCCGAAGCGGGGTCTGCTTCCTTGTGCTGAACTAAGCAAGCAAGCAGGGTTCTCCACGGCTTCACCCGGGGCATGGTGAGTGCAAAATGCTCCCAGACCCAGACAGCAGCTGGGTTTACGCCTCCAGTTGGACTAAGCAGAAGGCAGAAAGGCAAAAAAGGAATGGGAGCAGAGGCAGATCTGCAGTTGTGATTGCAGAGGTCCTCAAGGAGCTCCTCCGAAGGCTGCGCAATTGCCAGTGAGAGGACATTCCAGCCCACTGTGCATTCAGAAAGCAATTGCTGGTGGCATTTCTTCCTGCACTCCTCCTCCTCCTCAGAAAGAAACTGGCAGGTTCTGAGGTGTTACCCTTTTTTGTTTGCACGTGGGAGGCTGATAAACCCGAAGCGGGGTCTGCTTCCTTGTGCTGAACTAAGCAAGCAAGCAGGGAAAAACCAGTCCCTTTAATCTGACCAGATATAATCATTTTTAAACTTGTGACAATCTACGCTGGAGTATGCGAAGGCAAAAGTTTGCCCACTCTCACCTCACAGAGACTGGGTGGGGGCCTTTACCCATCTCTGTCTTCAACCCTGCTAAGGACTCTTGAGAGCAAGGGTTTACGAGCACATAAGGCTACGAAACGGGGAAGATGGATAACTTTTTGCAAGAGCCACAGCAGCTGATCTGGTGAGTAACTGTCTAAAAGGCACATCAGAGAGATTTGCTCTGTAGAGCTGGTTCATGTGACCAACAGCATCATATGACCAGTGGCAGCTGGTCGGTGTCTTGCCTCAGCACCTAGTGGCTTGTTGTGCAAGGTTGAAAGTTTTCTACAACTCGGACAGGCCTGGTTTCTTTTAAATGAGCTCTTCATTTTGTTGCCAGTCAAGTGACTTAATTTGGCTTGTTTTATTCTTTTGAAAGCGACTATGTGCCTTTTGCTGTTTGAGAAACTTGCTGAATTGCTCATTCCCATGACCAGAATTCTCCGTTTGCTGGGACATGCTGGTCATCGTTGCCCCACCGGGTCTTCTCCCGGTGCTGAGATGACCATTGCTCGTGTCATCCTCACAGCAGCTGACTGACTACTTAGTGATTAGAAATCACCGTATATTTGAAAAAGGCAGAGGTAGATTTTCAGGTTATCTGGTTACTCAGAGAACTAGCATCCAGTCAGCCCAAACTGAGGCAAAATCTCTTCTCTTGGAGCCCTGAGAAACTATTATTTGTCAACACCAGCTTCAGGTGACTTCAAGCTTTTTCTCTTGGGGGTTTTAGCCTTTCACAGGTGACTTCAAGCCTTTGCAGACCTTCAGAAACCAGAATGCACACAAAAACTTTTGAACATCTGTATCCATCAGCCCAAATACAAATAACTCTTCTTTTCTGCAACATAATGTGAGGTGCATTTCAAATATACTGAACACTATTTGCATTTATCAGTTCAAGTCATTGGGGCACTTTCTCTGTCCTATCATGTTCCTGAGGTACCTCAGCCCCACTCAGATGACAGTCTTGTTTGATTGCAAGGTTAGCACAATACCACCTCTCCCAGCTTCTCCAGCTCCAGGACAAAAGAGAGATGGAGAAGACAGGCTTTGCAAAGCAAGACAATGACGTGCCCAAGGTGGCCACATACTTCTCCAGGTCTTCTCAAATCCTGTCTGGTCCCTGGGACCACTGCCAGTCAACTCACAGACCTCTCCAAGCTTCTTGTCTCTGCTGTATGAGGCATCTTAGCACAGGGTTTTGTGAGAGAGACACCTTGGAGGCAGAATTGAGGAGATCAGCCAAATAAATCTCTCCAGCATATGAAACTTAACAGGCCTAAGTGACTTTTGCAAGTATTTTCTAACCTGGAAGCTGTTGCAGCCAAATCCCATAACACAGGGCCAGGAGGAGTGTCAAGGAACTCTGACTGGTTCTCCTGACACCACCTGCCCTAAGCCTGTGCACTTTGTGCTAGGAAGGAGATGAAATCCATGCAGATGGTGCTCCCAGACTTGTGACAGTCTTCCAAGGCTATCAGATGACACTCAGTAAGCAGCCACTGTCAGAAACAACCTCCTGGCCACTGCTCTGAGCTGATGGTGGTAAAGCAGGATTCTGATTTTGGAGTGGGTGAGCATATTGCACAAAGCAAGCTATTTTTATTCCATCTAGTAATTCCACATCGAACAAAAAAATGTGAATTTTGGGGAGGCTGGCCAGAGGCTCGGGGCTATTTTGGCATTATTATCCTTGTCTCCTTATAAAAGTGGATTGTGTGAAGAAAAGACAACAGGATCAGTCCCACATGGTGTATACAGACATCCATAAACACAGATAGGCAGCATTTGTGTGTCTACATGATTCTGTCATTTTTCACTTGGGAAAAAAAGAAGCAGACATCCAGGGCAGATTTGCAGACTGCATTTATAATTCATATCCATAATAGTTCTGGGCCATAAGGCACCCATTTAAGGGGCCTACCTTGACCTTTCTCCATGCTCCTTGTGCTGAGGTGTCTACAGAGCAGAGCACCATGCCACGTGTTCAAACAACATGAAGGCTTCTGCAATGTGGGCTGATCCTGAGGGTTTGTGGTTCTCTGAACAGCCAAGCATAGTCCCTTTACATTACATTTAAAACATGCTCAGGGGTGGGGAAGCCCAAAAATCTGGGCGGCAGAAGCACTCAATGAGAATGGCATCCCTTGTGAATGAGGGCAGCATCTGTAGTAGCTCTGGAGGTTTTACCAGCTTTCTTCTACTTCCTTATTTCAGAAACAATTTGGGAAACATCCATTCTTGTGCTATTCTGGAACTTCTGCTTGCAGTTGCGATTGAAACCAAGATCTGTGAAGACGTGTGGTGGTGGTAAGCCCCTACAGGTGACCACAGCTAACTTCTGTAGCCAAGCATTCAGCAGCTCATGGAAGCCTTGAACACAGCTGAACTTTCAGCTTAAGCCATCTCATTGGGGAAAAAATGGTGTACAGAAGACATAAGAATGTAGGAATTAGCAGGTCGGATCAGGCTTGCAAGCCACCTAATTCAGGTTTCTATCTCTAATGGGAAATGATGCTACTTGGTTCAGAATTAGATACAATTCTCATGCTTTTATAAGAAGCTTTTTTTCCCAAGCCCCTAGTCTATTAACTTTAGTTATTTTTGACAAAAGAATATAGGAGAAGGATGATTTAGGTTCTTATTCCATCAGAAACTGTTTCCCTAAAAAAAAGTAGGAATGATGATGGTGATGATACACTGGTGATGATTTCCATTTTATCAGTACATGATCTTCTGTCCCTGTGGGCAGAAGAGCACAGTGCTCAAAAGCAAGATTGCTGGTAAGGACCCAGAGCATCCTTATGGGGCATCTCCTACCTTCCAAAATAGAATCAATTAACAAATGTTTGTCTAATCCATGCAAGCTGTGACACATATGCTGCCCTTTTACATCAAGTCTTGGCAGTGGGGGACTTGATGTCCTTGAAGGCAGAAGAGCCTTCCTCTCTGCCAGAGCCTTTGCTTTTCACATCACTCAGTTCTCTCAGCCATTTCCGGAGAGACCCTTATCTTGGTTGCTGTGTGTAAAGCAGCACACAGTCATGTTTAAGAATGACCACCACAGAGAATTCATGTGTTCTGCTATTGCTTTAGTCTTTTCATGCAACATAAGCATGACAAAAAATGCTTGAATGGGCTTGTACTCAAAATTATGGGTTAAATTACTCTTTTTTTTTCCTCCTTAAAATTACACTTTTACAATGCTGTCTGCTAAATATAGTAGATGAAAACATTTCCACTAAAGGTGCAGCCTTTCTTCTCCTTTAAGTGTCAGGTGAATTCCCATTCACCTTCCTCTGTCACCAAAGGAGAGGCTAAGAAAAACAAAGACAATATTTACAATTGCCAGTAGCTCTACCAGAAAAAAAACCCAACAACCCCAAAGCAAAAAAAAAACACCTCAAAGACCAGGAAAGACTGTTGGTCTTCCTTCTGCTTCTCAGCAGGAAAAAAAAAGCCCAAACCGATATCATAGTATTGCAAAAGTGACACTGCAAATCAGTTTTAAGAATTCTGGTTATAGGTATCAGCTAGGGGAATTTCTGATGGGAAGCATATCTAATACAATAACTGAAAGTTTTTTAATTACCCCAAACAACAGAAGTGAAAAAGTACGTCTGAACTGACTGTGAGAAGAAATTAGGCAGGAATACATTGAGATCTTTCTGCTCTTTTTCAGTCAGCTCTCTCTCTGATAAGTCACTTCTCAGCAGAAATGAATAGTGTTGATGGGAAACACGAGATGCACTGTGTCCATTAGTAAGGCAAATGCTGCAGTCGAGGCTGAATCAGGAGGTGTAGCCTCTGCTATTTACCAGACCTTCAGACTGATAAATTAAGTTCCCCCCAAGTGAGTAATTCAAGAAGCGTGGGCTTTATGAAGAAGCACCGACTTGTCTGAATGTAGGAGGAAAGCGAAAAGTCAACGAAGCGTGGTGGGCTGGCTGACCTGTGGGCAGGCTGGATGCTTTGCCTGTGTGAGGAGAAAAGCTGTCCAGGCATGTTTGTGGTTTAAGATTGTGGCAGAGAATTGTGGCATCTTTCAGAAAAGCTGGTATTTTTTTCTGCCCCTACCCCCTCCCCAGGATTTAGAGCGTAGTCTGATAGATTCACCTGAGGAGAGGGTCTTTCTAAGGAGAAAAGCAAATTCCTTGGGCCTAAAGCACAGAGTTCCTTTCTCCAGTGCTGCTAGGAAAAGGAAAATTAGTCTAATTTGTGCTGCATTCCCAAATACATGGCATAACGGCCTGGATGGGGCGCAGAAGGAGGATGTGATCATTTTTACTAAATGTATGAGCCACACAGAGTTGAAGTGGATGCACACAGAGCAGCTGCAGGGGGAAAAAACATGGCCTGGATGGGGCACAGAAGGAGGATGTGATGGTTTTTAATAAATGTATGAGCCACACAGAGTTGAAGTGGATGCACACAGAGCAGCTGCAGGGGGAAAAAAAACAACCCCCAAAACCCAACCGAAAGCCAACCATCAGATAGCAGGGATCATCATACTTCATAACCAATTCTGTGTCTGCTAGGGTTCAGGAATCCTTTCCTTCTATTGCTACAAAAGAGCTGTCCTGGTCCACTGGGCAAATACTTTGCTAAAAGTCACTAGCCAGGCTCTGTTTACATACTAGATTGCAACAGGTCCAGCTGGCACCACTTTGGAGTGGCAGCATTTTCTGAATAATGAATTACACAGTCGATTTGACTCCTGGTACATTTTTGTGAGGATAAAGGGCTTAAGAAGCATAGCTCCCTTCAGAGCCCCCAGCCTCCTTCATTTTCTTCCGGCTGCAATACTTGCAAAAAACTGGAGCCCCGAAATGAGCACTTTACCCAGCAAAGAGTCCAGAGGAACATTTATGATCTGAGAAGCAGATTAAATGCATTTAAAGGTTGTGTCATGGACTCGCCCTGTAGATGTGTAGCACCCCCCCAGACCAAGCCTGTCCAGGGAAACTCCTCTTCTGCCTTTAGTATCCTCTGGAATCATTACATGTTGAAGTCTCTTTAAAATAAGCAGAGCTGCCACCTCTCTCACCTCCATTTGTTTTGAAGGATCTGCTCACTAGATAGCATCTGAACCAGAAGCTGTATTACCAGGGTCCGAATGGAGAAGTCCAACTAGAAAAGTGGAGCCAGAGGAGGATGAGGAGGAGGAGAGCTGCTGGTTGTGAACACTGGTGTGGAAGAGCAGTGGATATCGATGACTTCCTCAAGATGAGCAGGGGCTTTGTGCAGGTCACTCTCCTGAAGTGAAAGCTTGTGCCTTCATATATAAATCAGGAAATATCAGATGGCTGATTTGAAAACCAGTGATGAATGCTTAAGTGCTAGGTAAACAGTCAATTGACTGTTGTGATAAGGAAAGGTCACTGTGTCAGTATGTTATATATATATAAAGAGAGGCTGGGTTTGGGGTTTGGGGGTGGGCATGCTTGACTGACTCTGATGTTGTTGATCATCTAGTCATTAGCATGATTATTATTAACCTTGCTTATTAAAGCACAGTGCCTGGGGCTCAACTAAATCAGGGCACCACAGGTTTGCCCCACCAGGACAAGAGGGACCAGGTTTCTGCCCAAGCAGGTTACAGCATGGACACAGCGGGTACCTGGGGTCCGTGCGAGGAGAAGGTTACCAGTTTGATGGGATCTGGTAATCCTTTTCAACCAAAGAACCTGTTACCACTTTCCCCGGAAATAATTTTATAACCTCAACATAATAGCTTGGAGAGGTCTGCCGTGAGCAGGCTCTCTGAAGTCAGGATGTGGGTGGATTTCCCCGGGGTGAGGATGGGGACAGTGACGTGCCCCTGTGCAGGGTCTGGGTTAGTGAGCAGGGAGCTGATGGGGCAGCTGAGGCTGCTTCCCCCAGCCAGCTCCACGGTGAGCCCCTGTCAGGGTCAAAGCGGTAAAAATGCTAAGGAAAAATAGGTTAAATTCATCTCTTTGCAAAATGAAGAGAAGATTGAAACTGCTTTGGAAATGACTTCTGCATCATGAAAAGTTTAACTGAACATAAAATGCTTTAGTGACTTCTGCATTATGAAAAGTTTAACTGAACATAAAATGCTTTCACTGAAAAAAGTAAGATTTCCTCAGCTGAAAACCAACTATTTGAAATGTGAGTCAACTTCTCGCGCTTCTTCCACTTTCAGCAAGGAAGTCCCCCAGCAGCCTTCCAAAAATAGACTTTGAGCGGCTGTTCTTAAGAAATTGAGTTCCTTTCCAACTTCTTCTTCAAGCCAGCACCGAGAAGACCTGTTTGTTTTGTTTGGTGCAGGTCAGTAAAAGTGAAGTCGCAGATTTACCCGCTTTACCTGTGGTTGGCTCAGCAGGGCTCCAGGCACAGCCCAGATTTTCGCTTTCGGTTTGGCTCTGAGCTCACTCATACAGAAGTTGAACTTTGAGAAATCCCCGAAGACCAAGCCCGGCCGCAGTATTACAATTAGTCAAGCACAGGATTTTCCCATCATCTGTTTATAACTGACTGGAGAGTTTCTTGGGTTTTTTTGTTATTTTTCAAAAAAAACACTCAAGGTAGGGGGGTTTCTGGGATTATTTTTAGAGATATTATTAGAAAAAAGAGAGAAGTTTAAGAAGAAAGAAAATCTTCGTGACTTGATATTTGTGAGACATAATCAATGTACACATTTTCTTGTGTAGAAGCAGGGTTACTGCTGTTAGCCAAGGGGAGACGGATGCTCATCGCTGGGTTTCTGGGAGGCTGCAATCCAGGGCCACCATGGGGCCAACTTTACAATTGTGGGTAAGAGCCAAGCGTGGCTGGCTGTAGTTAAAAGTTATTGCTTGCCTAGGAAAGCGAGGAGTTGTCTCTTGAGATGCCTCTGGATGTGTTTGGTCCCATATCTTGCAGTCAAGCCCTTATTTTGCAATGAAGCAGTGAAAGTGACCCATCGGAGTCATCTGATGATGATCTGAGCCAGGAGAAGGGCCAAGGGTGAGATTTGGCCTTGGCCTCACAGGATTAAATGAACAACACTTTGATGAAGCTGGTGGAAACTGTGCTCAGGTGAGGACTGCAGGATGAGGGAAGATCAAGTAGAAGAGATTGTGAACAACACTAATGAAGCTGGTGGAAAGCAGGATGAGGGAAGATCAAGTAGAAGAGATTTTTTTTTTCTTTTTTCCTTAGGAAAACAGGTAACATGGACACATTAGATCCATCCACTACTCCAAGCCAGGAAAGAGTCCACGAAGTCATCTAGTCTGGCTGCATGTCCTCACTGGGCTTTCAGTTGATTAGTCTTGGAGTGAGCCCAGCCAGCAACGTGAGTCTGACTAAAATACTTTGCTTTTAGTTAACACATACAGCCCCCCTCAAAGGCTCTTCCTTTTGACCCAGAGATCTCAGCAGAAACACTGCAGTTTACCTTGATTTTTTTTTTCCCTATGGTTCAAACTTTCACAATTGCTTGTTAACAGTGTGTTTATTTCCACATTTTATTTTTCCCAGCTTGTAGAGCTACCAGTTCTACTAACGCTTATTTCTGCTACTTTCAAGAGTTCCTTGTGGCAGCTCTTTCCTCTGCATGAATGAATCCACACCCGTGCCCCGAGTCATCTCCTAATCCTCCTTGTAGTAATCTATCTGGGCTGATATCCTTCAGATATCAGATATATATACTGTAGGGCTTTTTCAAACCCTCCAGCAGTTTTTATGGGGCCTTTCTGCAGTTTCATCAGGCTTCCAAACCCGTTAAAAAATACAGACACCAGCGTGTCAACAGTCCTTCAATTCCAGTGTTCCAAACAGTTCTGTAAGGTAAAATTAATGTCCTTACTTCTGCTAATTGTTTTTTATATACCCAAAGGTCACATCAAGCTTTGAGTATATAAAAGCTTCCTTACAAATGGTTGTCTTGTTAACAAACAGCTGAAGGTCTCAAGGAGACCCAAACTCATACTCAGATAGAACTTTGATAAATTTCGTGTATACAGATCTGTAGAGATCAACTCACAGAGGAGAGAAGTCATTTTGATCAAGAGCATTTCTAAGAAGCAAAGGGCTTGCATACAGTCAACACATAGTGAGGACAGGGATAAGGCATCTTCCTCGATGACTTTTGTGGGGTCAGACTGGATACAAGAGGCTCAGAAAAACCATAACTGGCAGTATTTACATTATTTGCATTGATTATGTTGTTCCATAAGAAGCAGATACAATGAGTTTGGCTAAAATTCCTTTTCCTGCCCAGTAGGTGAGACTTCATTTTGACATTAAAGCAAATAGTGTTTTGCTTTTATGTTTACAACCTGTTTACAATCAAAGCACATCCACTGAGGGACAAGTGTTGTGCAGGAAGCACCAAGGAGGTACTTTATCCTCCAGTGGGAGCTCCTCAGGTCCCTTACTTTTCACTGGGTACTTGAAATCTCAGTGACTGCCATTTCTTTCCCATGCAAAACCAGCAGCACTGCCTCAGGCTGCAGCTTTATGGGCCCAATTTCTGTGCCCAGGTCCCCCCTCATTAATCCACCAATACCTGTGGAGCAGAAGAACCACTGTGACTTCACCCCAGCCCTGGTTTCTTCAATGCCTGACTTTTAGAAGATGTAATCAGAGGCTAGGAGCCTGCCACAGCTTCTCAGTAGTGGGCAGTTGGATGTGACTGCTGCCTGGGACAAGAGAGGAGACAAGGGTGGTGCCTGAGGATGTAACAGGTCCAGAAGCTGGCTTGTGCTTCCATATAAAACCCTAATACACAGGCCAATCTACAGTACACCAGCATCCTGTGTTGGCTTGGGTGGCCTATTGACACTTGCATTTGCCCTGGAAGGGCAGTAATAACATTTGCTTCTGGCAAACCACGGGTCCATCAGTGGCTGCAGATCCTCCAATGAACCAGGCTGAGACCAACTCGGATCCTGTGCCCCCCAGTCTGCCCTCTCTTGTGGAGGGTTAAGGAGCACAGATGGATTTTCCACCTCATTTACACCTGGTTCCCGTGACAGGTGACACTTCTTCACTGTGAGGGTGACAGAGCCCTGGAACAGGCTGCCCAGAGAGGTTGTGGAGTCTCCGTCTTTGGAGATTTTCAAGACCCGCCTGGATGCCGTCCTGAGTAACATGCTCTAGCTCTAGGCAATCCTGCTTCAGCAGGGGAGTTGGACTAGATGATCTCTATGGTCCCTTCCAGCTCTAAAAATTCAGTGAAAATTCAGTGAAATTCAACGAAATCTTCAGGGACCTTGAAGAGAGCAGTCGGAGCAATACAGTGTGAAGCACGCCTTCAGGAGGTATGAAGGTTCTCCTACGTCAGACACCTGCAGCTTCATCTGGTTGTTCCCTGTCTGGCTCAGGACTGGCTGCATGCCTTTTCCTCTGCAGAGCAGGTGACAGGATCACGTGTGGAATGAGAAACACCAGCGATACCCCAGTAACGCCCTCCTCTTGTGCAACGAGAGGATCACACCCACCTACAGAGTGTGCGTTGCTTCCTCCCGAGGTACCAGCTGCGTGGCACCAGGGAGCTCAGAATTGCGAAGCTTTAGCTGCTTGGCTTGACATTTAACTACTAACCAGCTTTGTGGAGACTGAAGTAAAAGCTGCTGTTTGTGGGAGGTGATGTGGGGATGGGAGAAAGAGTAGGAGTACTAGGTGTCATCATGCAGTAAGAGCTGTGTGATCGTGTTTACCCATTTCAACCTTGGTTTTCTTAAGGACAGAGACCTTCTGGGGCCCCTCGCAGCCATGTGAGGCTCCAGACACCCGTGCTTGGCTGACTGTAGGTGCTAAGTGCTCCTGGGCTTGGCTAGCAGGAGGTTGCCTGGCAGTGGAGGCACTGGATAACTGCATGACTGGGCTTAAAAGCCTGCCAAATGTGAGAGTGCAGATGGGGAATGGGTGGAAAAACCCTCTGGTTCCATTCATGCTGGTGGCTGAAATAGCCCGTACAGGCTGAGACCACGGCACCATCTGAAGCTGACCTCCAAACAAGCCTGGAAGTGTCTCATCCTACTGAGGTGAGACTTGCCTGGATCTTCTAGCTTCAGTGAGCACTGAAGGCTCTCTGTCAGGGAACGGGCACTGCTCTAGGCACATGTGAGCAAGGGGAGGATGAGAGTTATGTGGCTCAGCTCAGCCCTGGGGCTTATCATAGCATTGGGAGGGCCCTGCAGCCCTCCATCTCTTGTTTCTACTGCTCTCAAAGGTGCCCATCAACACTGGCACAAGTGGGCTACATGCCAAGTGCACTCACATTGGGGTAGTAACAGGACCCAGCTCTTTGCTGCTTTTCATACACGCATAAATCCGAGTATTCCTCCCTGAGAGGATGCCAAGGGGGAGGATGAAGGGAGTTTCCTGTGGAAAAGCAAAACGCCAAACTTTCTTAAGCCTGAAACATCTAGCCTGGCTTTGCTCTGCCTTTAGCTTGGAGTCCCAACTGGGTCAGCTCTGGGCGCTGAAGTGGGCCAGTGCCGATGAGCAATGTCCTCCCAGTGCTGCAGGCCAGAAGAGCTCACCTTCAAGACCACTGCCAGCAAGTGCACAGATTTGCTTTTCCAGTTGTCCCTGGGGCTCACCTGGGGAGGGCCCTGCAGACCAGGAACCAGCAGGATGTCCCCTGGACACAACAGAGTGATGAGGGGCAAGGGTGGGGAAAAGAGGCTCCCTGGGAGAGGGTGATGAAGAATGAAGAAACACGTACCCAAAGCAGGGCTAGATGGACCCAGGGAATGGGACTATGGTGGAGAGGGCCAGGGACATCCTCCCCCAAATGCCTATAGGCTGCCACCACTAAATCACAAGTGCAAAAGTGACTCAGGCTCTCAAGATGCTTCAGAAAAAGAAGCTTCTGTGTCTGTGATTACTTGACCCAGCAGCCCTGGAGCCAAGGAGACACCAAAATGAAGGAGGGTGGCTGGGTGTGGGTCTGGGTCTCCCAAGGGGCTGCTGCTCCCCACTGAATTTGGGCTGGCAACATGACCACCACCTGCATAGGGATCCGCAAAGCCAGGGCTTGGGGTAGAGGAACCCCCAACTAGGGAAAAAGACAAATCATCCGCTCCATCTTCACCTCAGATTCCCTCACCTGGAAGTTCCACTTCCCTGCCTGAACTGGGGGACCTCATAGGGAACTCCTGCTTTTTCCCTTCTTCTCCCTGGTGCTTTCCCAGGCGTGATTTCTGGCTTTGAAATGCTCCTCCTTGGGCCGGACAGGCATTTTCTGCGTTGTTGTTAGCAGAACCTCTGCTCACCCAGCCATGGTGACAATTCATTGTGAGCACGGGGCTGGGGACCTCCTGCCAAGCTGAGGAAAGGAGACACTTTCTCACTTGCTCCCACTCCTTCTGCCTGGTTTCTTTCCCACAGGTCTTCTTCTGGCCAACCTTCGGCACCTTCCCCTGATCTTTTCTCCATGGGCTGGCCGAGGTGATGGGAGCCACCATGAGGAGAGCTGGCAGGGCAGGACAGGACAGGACAGGGTGCCTGGTTGCCATGGAAAGCGGCAGCTGCTAGTGCTTTGCACGCAGAGGAAAGATGCAAAGTTCCTGTGGTCTCTCTTCTGAGAGGAAACGGCTTTGCCTTCGTGCTCAGTAAGAAACCTTCCACCCCTACAGGGGAGAGCACTGTGGGTGGCCAAGGTGAAAGTCTTCGCTGTCTGTGGGGAAACTGGGGTTGTCCTGTGTGCCCCAAAAGCAGCCACGTGCCAAAGTTGCTCAAGGAGCATCCCTTGAAACCCTCTCAAGGGCTGAGGTGCTGCACAGGGCAGCCCCAGATAGAGGAGCCAGACAGTGCTGTTATTGTGGATGAAGCCTCCCAAATGCTCTCATAGCACCAGGGAATCTCACACTGAGGTCTGATTTATGAAACCAACAGGGGGAAAGTGGGTTTTCTGAGTGGGGAAGGGAGCTAAAGAGACCAGGGGTGCACCACTGGCATGGCTGGGTCCTGCCCATGCCCTGGGCTCAGGGCAGAGGATGGTCCTTCATAGTGTCCTCACCCAGTGACTGGGGGAGATGCCAAACACAGGCCATGGCAATGCTGGCACATTCCATGAGCCTGGCTCTGGGGAGACCTGGCATGGGGCAGCTCATGTCCTTGCTGTTCAAGGCTACCACCCTGCCAAGAAGGGATGCCTTGTCAAAGCTGCCCACTGGGGATGGCCAGCTCGTGCCAGTTTCCAGACAGTGCTGGCAAGGGTCTCCTACAGATGGCCTGGGCAGAGCCAAGCTGGGAACACCTGAACACTTTCCAACAGGGACAATCCCGTACCAGTGATGGGGAAAGTCCCCGAGAGCACCCTATTTTCTAGAAGACATGTTGCCCCAGTGAGACAAGGGCAGAATCAAAGAGTCACAGAATGATATGGGGTTGGAAGGGACCTCTGGAGATCATCTAGTCCAACCCCCCGGCCAAAGCAAGTAGTACAGGAACATGTTCAGGTGGGTTTTGAATGTTTCCAGAGAAGAAGACTCCACCACCTCTCTGGGCAGCCTGTTCCAGAGCTCTGCCACCCTCAAAGTAAAGAAGTTCCTCCTCATGTTTAGGTGGAACTTCTTATATTCAAGTTTGTGCCTATTTCCTCTAGTCCTGTTCCTGGGCACCACTGAAAAAAGACTGGCCCCATCCTCTTGACACCCACCCTTAAAGTATTTATAAGCATTGGTCAGATCTCCACTCAGCCTTCTCTTCTCCAGACTAAAAAGACCCAAGTCCCTCAGCCTCTATTTGTAAGGGAGATGCTCCAGGCCCCTAATCATCTTCATAGCCCTCCACTGTACCCTCTCCAGCAGTTCCCCATCCTTCTTGAACTGGGGAGCCCAGCACTGGACACAGTGCTCCAGATGTGGCCTCAGAACTCTGTGGGCTGCCTCCTGCTGCTGGAGGAGGGGGAGTCCTGGCTGAAGGCCCTGGAGGCATCACCAGAATCCTGGCAGGCTGGGGAGCACTGGTCCTCCTGCCTGTTAATGGGCTACACACACCTTTCCAAGATCTCCAAATGCAGCAGCAAATGCCATGCAGAAAACTGCTGAGGCAGAAGGGACAGTGGTTAACTAGGGGGTGGCATCAGTCAGCAGGGAGGGTGTCATTCCACCCCATAAGTCAACCTGTGACCCCCATCAGAGCAATACTGCTCCCCCTAGCCCCCCGTCCCAGACGGGTGTCCCCCTGCTCCCGGGGTGCCAGAGGTCTGCATGCCGTCCCGCCACCGGCTGCGCTGCCCACCCCACCGGCAGCAGCACGGGGGAAATGTCAGGCACGAATGTCAGCCTCGGGACGCCTACGGCACGTTTCCTTTCCACCAGCAGACAGGATGTAAGCTGTCATGGGTGTTAATCAGCCCGCGCCGAGACCCGCGATGTGATGCTCCCGATTTTCGTCAGCGCATCTCTCGGTTTGAGGCCATCTCTTCTCAGACCACTCCTTTGACAGGACCATAGCATGGAATCCCCCATCCCTCTAAGGTCTTTTACAAGCTCTCTTTTCTTGGTACAACATTGTTTAAAAAGAAAAACCCACAGAATTCTGTATTCTAAAAGCATCGCAGGGTGCTGGCCGTCTCTGGATGAAGTTTGTCCAGATGTTTGCAGTACTGGAAAGCATCCCGTGAGCGCCGCAGGGTGCTGGCCGTCTCCAGATGAAGTTTGTCCAGATGTTTGCAGTACTGCTGGACTCAGCCAAGTCCTAGGTGTGTCCAGTAGCAACATTGCACTGGCCCCTACACATTTCTTGTGGCACATAGATGGGAATAGCTGTGTGTGGGAATAGCTGGGAATGCAGAAAGGTCAGGAAAACCCTTTCTGGCTTCCCCAAGAGTTTAATTTAGAAATAAAATGAAATTATTAGAGACAAGCTGGTTAGAACTGAAGCTTGGACACATAATAAAAGTTTTACTGCTTTAAACAAGGTGCATTGGTGGAAGCACAGGCTCTGTCCTGTGAGGAATAACTGTGGCTGAAGCAGCTGGATGCTGCTTGTCACTGCCCACCCGATGAGCATCCTGGTCCCACCAGTGAGCAGGTAAAAACGGAGCCAGTGAGTGCTCCCAGGCTCTCTCCAGGGGAAATTCTCCAGCTTAGTTCAAGCCCCATCACTCAGCACCATAAGATAGAAGTAGCAGACTCGGTACCAGACCTGTGATCTCGCACCAAAAGAGGGAAGGGTGACAAGTAGGAACAGGGCAGTAACACCTGAAGTCCCTTCAGCCATTTCAGAGCTGCATGGACACCCTGATGCATCTGCATCTAGGGACAACCTGGATGCTTTTCTCATCATGCCAGCAGCGTGGGCTCTGCAGGCTGTCCCACCATGGGCTAAACCCTGTACAGGAGATGCCTCAGCTCCCCGTTCACCCCATCAAATACATCTGATCACAGACCCCAGCGACTGGTCTTGGAGCCACATGTATGTGGCTGATGCAGTGACATTAGTGAGTGGCAGGGAGACGCTGCTTTCCTGGTGTGAAAACCATAGTTTTGGTGTTCATTGAACAAATCTGGATTGCAACTTTCATGAGACTGTAATTTGTCAAAAGCACAAAGGCGACTGACACAGAAACTCACATGAAAACAGGTAAAATGACAGTTTTAAGGTCTCTACCAACAACTGTGACATATTTTTCCCATTGAACAGCTTTTCAGTTTGGGTGATATTTTTAGTGGGTTTTTTTTTTTCAACAAAAAGCGTAGCATTTCCAAAGAAAGCAGACAGCTTCTATAATAATGTCAGCCAACCTCTGAGTTTCTCATCAGAACAGTTTCTATGAACTGCTTTGAAGCAACCCGCACGAGAAGCTGAATATGTTACTTCTGTGTTTATAAATAGCTTTGTTTTCACAAAACTCTTTTTCAAGTAAACTGCTCTCAATTAATAGGAAGTACTTTCAGTTATTATTTGCATTATGAAAAAAAAGAGGGATCCCTGTATGGATGAGAGTCCTGTTATGCTAACAGTTAATAAAGGGACAAGTCTTACCCTGAAAAAAAATCATCTTTTGGGGTTTGCTCCAGGTCTCTGCAGTTCCTGACTGTCTCAGCCTACCTCCAAATGAACCAGCCCCATCGCTGGGTTGAGTGCCTCCTCGTGTTAACTACTCCTTTCCTCCCCATATCCCTATGAGGAAAGGCAGCATGATTAACCTCCTGTGACAGATGGGGACTCGTGGCGCAGAGAGGTGAAACGTCACGCTGAAGATGGTACAGGTCGTCTGGACCAGAGCAAGGGGTGGATGCCCATTCTTCCCTTGAAAGGCAGTACCCTACCCACTATGCTGCCATATGGCTGGTGCTACAATGGTATTATTTTTTTTAACTCATTATTTTCCCATCAGCCTATGAAGGAAAGCTCACAGTACTCTCATCATCTGGTTAAAGAAGGGAGCTAAAGCATTTAGCTAGTATAAGCACACAAAGGATGAAGAATGGAAGAAGAGAGTAAAAGTGAATGAAGAGAAAAAGTGAAGGGCAGGAACAGCATGGTTGTCAAGAAGTAGTAGGAGGGTATCGAGGGGAAATTGAAGCTTCGAGCTGACCCATAAAACTCCCTAGTGTTACCAGCAATCCCCCTGATTTCACCTTCAGAGATCTTGTTTTGCAGCAACCTTCACTTGACTCATCTACACCTGCCCACTTAGTCCTGTGGCCGGCAAGAAACCCTCCCACCTCCTTTAACCACAGCTTTCCACACAAGGGTCTCTGCCATCAGCTCCCAGACACTGCATGACTCACCCCCTCTGCATCTCTGCAGATATTTCCCTGGGCTTTCTTAGCTTGGCAAGGCAAGCCTGTCACACCACCGAAAAAAATAAAAATAAATAAAAAAGACGACTAAATGTGGCTGCGTGATGACAGGAATCAGATCTTCAGTGTTGGGATGGGATCCAGCATCTCTGTAGGAGAGTTCAGTACATGCTGTGCCTCCCTGCTTGGACCTGGCTGCCTGGGCAGGGGAAAGAGCCAGGGCAACACAGAAAAGATCACACAGAGCCCAAGCTCTCCCACTCCTTCTTCTATCAGTGTGAAGCCCCCCTGAACAAACGTTTCCATCTGCACGGAAACGCAGTGCTAGCTTCCCTATCAGGCTGGAAATCAAGACAGTGGTTAATTAAATTGCTTTCCCAGCACCACAGTAAGGTCAGACTTGCCTCACTCTCCTGAAAGCCCAGTTGAGTGACATCTTCAGTACTCTGCTCTCATCTTCTGCAATTGCATCTGCAAGCATAGCAAGAGTTGGTCTGGGTCCACCGACCTCTCCAGCACTATGTCAGTGGAAAATACAGTGGAAAACCTTTGGAGCAGGGTTCCCATCCTCATAAATGTCTGAAGAGGATGTGCCTTTTTTAATTTGTTCCCTGCCAGAAGCAGGTAATGAATTTATCACCTAATGAGCAGCATGCAAACTCAGCCTCAGAGGTTCAGAAGATGCCTGGTACAAAAATAAACATTAGGAAATGTCCCTAGACAACACCCCAAGGAGCAAGTTCCTTCAGGGTCTCAGTTTGCTGTGTGCTTTAAAATAAAAGGTATGCCCTACTTAATTCTTGAAGTTTGTGATTGATAGCTTTCCAACACAAATCCCAAGGATTTCTGATTGGCATGTTGGCCAATAACCAGAAAGTAAGTGTGGGATTATGCTTAGGTTACCTTCTCCTAGTGCTACTGATAATTGCTCAGTAGGTTCAGAAACCAGACACTGCAGTGACTTTATCTCATGAGCTAACTCTTCAGTCGATGTCTGGGTCTGCGCTAGTTGATTAGAGAGTGTCCTGCACAGTACTGCAACCAGGAACTGGTCTGAGAGCTGAAGGAGACTAATCTCCAGGCAGTTGAATCTGCAAGATGAATAAACTCGTCAATTTTCTGGAAATGACTTATGGTTCAGTTACTACAACCACCTGCATTAGCCCAGTCATGTGAACATCTGTAGGGGAAAGGGGAAAATCACCATTTAGACTGAGAACAGTCAGGACTGGATGGTTCACGAGTTTGGCAACCATATCACAAAGGCTTTTGCCTCCACTTGAAGTTCATCATTGCTGTATAGTAACTAGGAAGGGTAATGCTCCAGTAAGTGCTCCGTGGTATTTGTATAGCTCACTACCTGCTCAGAAGCATTCAGGGCATATTCCATTTGTGACTGATCCAAATCCTGAAAGGTGACAGCTCTATGAAGGTGGGTTTCTTGTGAAAATTCCAACCTGTGACAATTTTCCTGCGTAATAGAGACTTTTCTACTTATGCTTCTGTAGGTACAGAGGCTCTAGAGCCTGGAGAAGAGAAGGCTGAGGGGAGATGTGATCAATGCTTATAAATACTTCAAGGGTGGGTGTCAAGAGGATGGGGCCAGTCTTTTTTCAGTGGTGCCTAGGGACAGGACTAGAGGAAATGCACACAAACTTGAATATAAGAAGTTCCACCTAAACACAAGGAGGGACTTCTTCACTTTGAGGGTGGCAGAGCCCTGGAACAGGCTGCCCAGGGAGGTGGTGGAGTCTCCTTCTCTGGAGACATTCAAAAGCTGCGTGGAGACGTTCCTGTGCAACCTGCTCTGGGTGGACCTGCTTTGGCATGAGGGTTGGACTAGATGATCTCCAGAGGTCCCTTCCAACCCCATGTGATTCTATGAGGTTGCCCAAGGCCTTTGTGGCCATTGGTGCTTTGAGGCAGGTGCTGGTGAAGCAGCTGTGGCTCTGCCTTGGCTATTTGGTGGGATTAGCAGCATCCCAAGGGACAGTCACTCAGAGGAGCAAGCTGGGGAGGGTATGAAAACCACCACAGCTCTCCTGCCCACACGGCGATGCTCCTTGGACAGCCGGGCTGGCTGCAGGGGCAAGGTGTGGGGAGAAGGGGGGCAGTAGCTCCTGCTAAACCACTGCTTGGAGGTTCTCTCTTCTCTGCCCTGCCCCAGCTCACCACCTGAAGCACAAACCGACAAACCCAAGTCCCAAGGACTACTTTTTCCCAGTTCTGCTGCTTGCCCTCTCCCTCCCTTTTCCCATCATAGGAGCAGCGCGGTGCTGACACCTGATGTTTGCATGTCCTGCTGAGATACCTTAAACTGGCTTTGCAGGGGGGCAGTAAAATAGGGGAGACTGCCAGAGCACACCTCCCTCCTCCATACACCCAGGCCACAGGCAAATTAGCTATTGGCACCAGCTGCAAATTAGCAAATTAGTGGATTACACCACCGGGAGTGCACTGTGCTCTTGGTAAATGCTGCCTCCTGCAGAAATGAGAGGAAGAACCCGTATTGTGCATGAAGGGGGAACGAGGCACATGGGACCACTTTCCTGCCCACCATGGTCTGTTCTCACAAGCAGTGGTCTGAAAGCCAAAGCCAGAGGCTGGACCCACCACCAGAGAACACGGGGATGCTGTTGTGTCCTTCCTATGGAGGCATCAACAGCCCCTTTTTCCTGCAGGCTCAGGCTCCTGGAGTTTATGTGGCTTGGTGGGGTGAGGGGGTGGTGACAGTATTTTTCACTTGTAACACTTAGTAAATTATGGCATCAAAGAAAACAGAGCAGTGAGTCCTGGGCACTTTTTCAGTATTTGAGTTCCACCTGTCCCCAGGCTGTAGGATAATTCCAGGGCCCCGAGATGGAGCCATATGGCAAACCAGGAGGTGTCACACAGAGCCACTAGGCAGACTTCAATCGGGACTGTTTCCAGTGAAAGGAAAACGTGCTAAATTCAGCCTTTCTCACAGTCTGACAGCTCCTGATGTTCATGTCAAGAACTGAATGCAAAAAATGTGCTCACTGTGAAGAGACATAACTGAAGAATAATTAACTGCAACTGCTCGTACAGCACAATTTGCCCCATTCTCCAAGCAAGGAATGCTCAAGGACTCAGACTTTTGCTGCCTGAAAACCCAAGATACTACTGCCCTTCCTGCCTTTCCTAAGTTTTGTTTTTTTAAACACATAACGAGCCTAATTGCAACCCCACCATGCCCAGTTAGCAGTGCTGTTTGACTAAATGGACTGGGTTTATTAGAGGATACAAGAGGAGTCAGGGCATTGCAGTGGAGTAGCTGCTTTTTACACGACAGTATTTCTCTGCTTATTGGAAATCAGTTTAATGAAGGAAGGAGGCACTGCCCGGAATGTCAGCAGAAATTTCCCAGCAGTTTGGGTAGGCAAGCCATGACCTGTAGCAAAATAAGGCAGTAAATGCTATCGCAGCCAGCTCTTCTGCCTGTTTTAAAGGCTTTGCTACCCAAAAAGAAAGAAAGAAAAAAAAAAAAAACAATTGGAAAGCAAAGAACTGAAATGCTTTGCAGGAGAAACTGCCAACAGAGGTTTCTAAGCAGCATAAGAAGAAGCTAGTATGAAGAAGGAGCCTGCGCTGGCAGCCCTTGGCATGGGGTGGGAGAGATGGGAGGAAGAGGCTGAGCTCCTGCTGGGCTCGCACAGGGAGAAGAGCAGCTGGGGGCAATGCCAGGAGATGTCATTCCCACCACCTCTCCCCTCTGTCCCCTCTGTAACAGCAGCCCCAACTCTGCACCCACAACTCTGCCCAGCTCCACTGCCCCAGGCACCATCTGCATGCTTCCTCATCTACAGCTCGCCTGGGGTCCTCTTCTGCAGGACACCGACAGTGGCACCACACGGTGCGTGCACGCACAAGCCAAGGTATATCACCTTGCTCCTGGGCATCACACACCTGTGTGGGCAGTGTGTGTATGGCACACGATGGACATACCTGGTTGAAGGCAACCATGGCTTGCTCAAACCCTTGCTGAATAAGAGCGATGGCGCTGAGCACCGGCGGGGAGGAACAGTCTTCAGGGGCTGAAAACAAGAATGAGTGTGTTATCAGCTCAGTTATTAGCTTCCATCACCCAGCAAAGCTCCCGCAAAGGTGAGGGGTTTGAGCATTTAGAGGAGGTGATGCTACAAAGCGTTCACGGGAAGAGGATAAAGTCTCTTTGTGCTCCCACCTCCTGGATGCCGACAAATTTCTCCTTGAATACCAATGCTCCAAGCCCTGCAGAGCTGGCCAAGCACCACAGGCAAGACCTGGGGCCACCAGCCAAGGCACCCCGGTGGGTGTCTGCCCAAATTCAGGCAACCTCAGCACCAGCATAGGGGCTGCTCACCCCAAGATCCTTTTAGAGGCAGTGGGGAGACATGGGCGTTTGCAGGGCACCAGTCTTCCTTCCCCACCTCTCCTGCTGGCTTTGGGAGAAGAGGAGCCACATCCTTTACCCAGAAGTGTCCACTTCTCCCCACTGACAACAGAATCACAGAATCTTCTAGGTTGGAAGGGACCTCAAAGATCATCTTGTCCAACCGTCAACCTAACTGACAAAAACAGACACCTACACAACACACAAGTAGTATCACCATCACTAATCCATACCTCCCAGCACTACATCAACCTGTCTTTTGAACACCTCCAGGGATGGTGAAGGTCCCTGGAGCAGCTGGGTTGGACACAGACCTCCACACTCTGACTCTGTAACACAGGAGAAAAGGAGGCTGCTCTGAGTGAGCCCAGCTGGGCTCCCAGGTGACCTGCAGAAGTAGCCAAGCTGGCCTTGATTAGAGGTGCTTAAACTGCCTTCTGCAGACCCACGGGGGAGCTTCCTGCCTCTTAAAGAGCTCAAACTCCTCAAATCTGTGCGTCAGGGCAGCGGGCTCTGTGTGGCTGCGCACCATCTGAACGTGAGCACCAGGGAACGAGGCTATTTTGGGAACAAGTGACACAGCAGAGGAGCATCAGAGGCAAGAAGTGGCTCCTTGCTGCCAAGTGTTGACATGAGGTCAATAAAGGGCAGGTCACCGCCCTTTGGGGGATGGCAGTCTTGTTAAAGTCGTATTTACAGCTTTTCTTTTTTATTATTTTTTTTGAGATAGTTGCAAAGCAGGGCAATATATTTACAGACAACTTTCTGAACATTTGGCCCCGTTTACTGAGTGGAAAAAGAACGACTAAAATGCCATCTGCTTTTTATCAAAACTCGGTCCCAGAATTTCAGCAGCTTTCACCTCTAACTCTCCATTTTGCCTCCTGAAAGGGGTTAGCAGCATACCACTCCATAAGGCTCACAAACAGCAAACAAGCCCCAGTATCTCTGTCCACAGATCTTCTCTCCTGGGAGAACTTAACTTGAAAAGCGGCCTCAGCCTTCTGCTGGGGCGTCACAGAGGAGGCAAGAGAGAAAGAGTGTGTGTGTGTTTGTGTTGGTGCCAAAGCTGGAGGTGAGATGAGGAACTGACTAATTTCCTAGAGGGCAGAAACCAAGATCTCATGGAGCCTGTGTGAACCAGCCCAAACTGTGCAGTGCAGAGCAAAGCTGGAGGCACCAAGTGTTGGGGACTGAACACTGTGAAGGGGGAGACCACCCCCATGGTGCCCCAGCCCCACGTAACCCAGGGCAAGTGCAGTTTCCCAGAGGAGATGAGCGATGCTCTGGGCTGTTACCAGCAGAGGAAAGGAAAGCAGGGGTGGGAGAAGTCACCTCGCTCTCGCTGTAGGAAAAGGTGGTGGCAGCATCGTGGTGAGATGCTAGAAAACCCCTTTCTGCTAGGAAGAGTGAAAGACAGGAGCGGGCACACCGTGGTATCGCTGGCTCTGGGGGAGGACATGAATGCCAGGGATGACACCAGTATATTTACTGTTTGGCATCACTGGCTCTGGGGGAGGACGTGAATGCCAGGGATGACACCAGTATATTTACTCCTGGTTTACACCTGGTTTAGACCAGTTTGACGCTGGTGTATTTACTCCTGTGGCCTCTCTGCGTGTGGAAGCTTGTGTGACAGGAGGAGGTGACACTGCTTCACACCTGCAGAGGAGCTGGTTTGTGAATGCAATGGCTGTTCCCATGCTTGTACCATCACGGCCCTTTTTGCTGCCTACCTTTGACAAATACCTTAAAATACACAGTCGGAAGCCAAAGGCACGAATGCTGACATTGCTTATCACACACATGCGTCTGTTATCAGAGCAAGGGGTTTTTTCTTTAATAAACACTGACTCATTATTACCAGAAGCTCTTCTGAAGTCAGCTGCTCGACAAAAGGTCAGTTCACGACCCAGCCCCTGTTGCTGGTGCAGCGATCACTGCAGAGCACAAGGAGTTAAGCATGTTTTGGGGTAACGTTGCTCTCCTAAGATGCTGTAGGATGTTGTCCACCAGGACTCCAGCTTGGGGGAGTTCTCCAGCTCCAGTTTAAAATCTGGTATGTGGTGGGGAGGGCACGGTTTGTCCATGGCTGGGCTTGCAGTATGAGGATAAATCCCCAGTCTAGTGATGGAAATACATGCACACTGCAGGGTGGGTGACAGAGAACCCTGGCCCAGGCAGAGGTCTATTTTCTCCCCAGCTTATTTCCTTGTATTTTGAGCTCTGACCACACCAGCTTATAAAACCATCAGTGTTGTCTGTCATCCCGCCTCCATTCAAACCCACGAGGACTGCTCAGTGCAGACTCCCAAAACAAGCTGCACGTGGGAGGGCAGACACCACTTTCTTAATCTGGTGCAACGTCTGCCAGCAAGCAACACCGAGAAGTCGGCCTGGAACCATTTCTGGACCCACCTAGGGCCAGCCAGAGGCATATTCTCTGCAGAGCAGACAGGGGATGCTCAGGGAAATGCAACCTACAGGAGAGATGGGGAGGGACTCTTTATGGGGAGTGAGTGATAGGACGAGGGGCAATGGGTTTAAATTGAAAAAGGGGAGGTTTAGATTAGATATTAGGAAGAAATTCTTTCCTGTGAGGGTGGTGAGACACTGGAACAGGTTGTCCAGAGAAGCTGTGGCTGCCTCATCCCTGGAGGGGTTCAAGGCCAGGCTGGATGGGGCTTGGAACAACCGGATCTGGTGGGAGGTGTCCCTGCCCATGGCAGGGGGGTTGGAACTGGATGATCTTTAAGGTCCCTTCCAAATCTAACCATTCTATGATTCTATGATCCACAAGGAGAACTGCCTGAAGACTGGACTTTAATCAGGAAAAATGGGAGTGAAAGCTTGAAAGAAATCCTGCTGCCCTGCACATTGTGGTGGGATATAGGGCACTGAGAGTGCTGAATAAGCCTGGCACCAAAGATTAGCCTTTCGAAACTGGCAGAGAAGTCACAATTTCTTTATTAGCTTAAAGTCCTCTACGAAAAAAACTGAAAATCCCGAGTTTAGTCATTCTTCCTCAGATGGGCTAACCACACGTTGCTGGCTTACAGGCACAAATGCACCACTTGTTTTTACTCATTTGGAAAGTCTTTCAAAGTGTTACCTCCTTCAGAGATACGCAGGGACATGATTTTGCCATCTGGAGAGACTTTTAGGTGCCCAGATTCTTGAGCAGGCAAGGGCCAGCATGAGCTGAAGATGAAACCCGTTTCTAAAACCCTGGACTTCTGTTTCTTCAGGACTTTCAGAAATGCCCCCAAATTTACAAACCTACTTCTACTACCCTTAAAGATGAATTAAAATTCTCTTTGCCCTCCACCAGCATGGTAGGCGAGAGTCCTTGTGAAAATGGCAAACCCACATCCTTCCTTCTCCTCCTCAACGAATCCATTGCTGGTGGGAACACAGAAATTTCACAGGGTTCACGTTAAGTGATCACTTAAACCAAACCCTACGAGACACCAAGAGCAGAAGCAGAGAGGGGAACCCCGAGGGCTTTCTGGGAAGCGTTCTGGTAGGTAATGCTGCCTTTCCTCAACAAGGTTTTCCCATCAAAATTCCCAGCCAAGTCACACACGTGCACGTGTGGAAGATACTGGGGAAGGGGCAGCTGTGACCACCCCAGCACAGCAGACCACCAAAAAGGGGAGGAAAAGGAATAAATCCTTTAAATGAGCTTCTTCCTGGATCTCTTTCCTTGGTTTGTCTCTCCCCGGAGGCCAGCAGCAAGGAGGGGGCAAGAGCCACGGGGTGGCCACCTTGAAAGTGGTGGTACCTCTCTCCCCGGTACAGCCATGTTTCAACCCCACAGTGGTCATCACAGCCGGGGTGTCCTCATCTGTAGTTCCCTGTCTCGCTACGAGGGGAAAGGGTCTGGCTCCATCCTGCAGGGAGATGAGCAGGTGCAGCCGGTGCCATACGAGCACCATGGTGCAGAAAGCCTTGCCTGGGAGAACATGGGGGGAACAGACGAGGTGAGGATGTAACAGGGACAACCGAGGTGATGGGAGCATGGGACCAGACCTTATTATCACTGTACAACTGGTGTCATCCAGGAAGGGTCAGGGAAATGGGAGAAGGAGGAAAGGGGATAAGCCAGGTGGGAAGGGCTGGGGCGATCTCCCATGGCCATGAAGGAGCGGGAAGGGCTCAGAGCAGGCAGAGCAGGGCAGGAGCATCCAGATGCTGGATGCTGCCAAACCAAACCACCTGCAGATGCTGCTGGAGACACACCTCAGGCTGTGCCTGTGGCATCCAGTGCTGCCCAGAGCGATGGAGACAGCCCAGGACACTGCTGCCCCAAAACAGTCACACAGGCTGGGAAAGAACTTATAAATATATGCAAAAGGAGGATTTCTGGCCTCTGTTGTACCAGCATGGGCAGAGAGTGGTTCTTCTGGAATAAGTGGCAGCACTCTGGATTTAAGCTAGCTGTCCCAAGGTCACCTGAGTGGCTCCTGGCTTACATGGAATAAACCAGACTAGAATTTGCCTCGAGCTCGTCTGTATCGAAACTCTTCCCCAAAGTTACTTTCTGCTTCTAACATCACTGGACTCAGTGCAGTTCCTCTGCAATTCTAACAACGCAGCAATAAACAGATTTTCATCTGAAGAGGTTTAAAAGCCAACAGCCTGGTTGCGGGGACCGGTGAGGCTTTCTTTATTGACTGTGCAATCAGTGTGATTTAGAGCCCCCGCAGGGGCCCTGCTGCAGGCTCTCTAAGAGCCAGCTGGGACAAATTTACCCCACAAGCTCTTCTGGGCACTGCTGCTCCTCCTCATCATCATCTTCCCACCCTCCTGGTCCTGCCTTCCCGGTGTCCTGCCCTCCCACAGGACCAGTTATTTGTCTGGCATCACACCCCTGCTTTCCAAGGTGATAAATTACTGGGGGATGCAGCTCTGCACTGGACTTCATTAACCGCAAATTGTGTTGTCCCTTTTCCTGCCACACCATGCAAGCCAGATACCCACGTCTATCTGCCGTAAATATGCATTTCTCAGGCTCCCAGGAGGACCCACTGGTGTGTAGCAGATGGTGCACTGGACTGAGGGATGCACAGGGCCGGGGAGGTGATTAACCCTTCTTGTCTCTGGGGATCGTGTCCCAGTACAGCCTGGCACTGCTGTGATGCTCCATCCCCATGCCAGTGCAAGGGGGTTATGGACCTTCTTAATTCTGGAAAAAAAGCAGGATGTAAGTTGAGGAGCCTTATTCCATACTGTCTTGCTCCATTTTTGGAGACCAGTACCAAACTTAAGTAAAATAGTGGGCAGCCAGATCCATAAAACCACAAGTGAAGACAAGACTGAACATCAAAGTGCAGTAAGACAGATCCAGCCCCCTGCCAGGGCTGTGTTATGTTTAAAGAAAATAGCATTTTTTCACCATATATTGAAGGGTTACTTTTGAAAAAAGTTAAGTAAGGAAAACATTGATCTTGGAGCAGTCAGCATCCCAACTTCTTTGCTAAATCATCACCTACTTTTAAAATTTTTGTTCCTTTCCTACTTTCTCCCCAGCATTAGCAAAATAAATAGAGGTTAAAAAGAAAGACATGGGAAGAAGAGAGAGAACATTATGCTTATCTGAAATTCCATTTTTTTACAATGTCGTCTCCGCTGACAACTTTGAGCAAAACATATTATATTCTTTATTTTTTATCTCTCAACTCTTTTTTTCAGTAAGCTCTTTCTTACTGGAAAACAGTCCATTTTTTGCTACCAGTCCTACTTATGAAAAGCAAGAGGAACAATGGCAAGTCAGATCCGTTGGCATGTAAAATACACTTCCAGTCATTACATTCGGAAGCTTCCACTTATGATGCACACATCTCTGTGTAAGCGTTTCATGCAGAGAGCCCCTGCCACTAATCTCAGGGTTTTTTTGGGGGAAGAGTCTCTTTGTCAAAGCCGACAATGTCAGGAAGAAATACTGTGTTTCAGCGCAGAGACTCAGTCCCTGGCAATTTTCTTTTTGTTTCCCAGCCAGCACCTCGCTCCTGTCTGAGGTCAGACTAAATGATGTAACGGTCCCTTCTGGCCTCCCAATCGATGCGCCGGTGGCCGGGGCTCCTCTCCCTGCTGACAGGAGCCATGGCTGCAGCTGAGACCCCCCTTGGGGACCAGGGTTTGGCCCTGGGCTCACACCAGACGACCAGGTGCTGCGGGACGGAGCTCACAGCATGCACTAATGTGAAACACGTCTCTAGTGATGATGTTAAACCTCCCCATGAACAAGAACGACAACAAAAACCCCTCTTTAACTCTTTCTGTCACACAGATACAGTCGAGAAACCCTCCCGTTTTACTTTAACCAATATCCATTTACTCGTGGGGGATGGTTTGGTTTTGCTGCTTGTTTTTTCCAGGACCCTGCTGCCCTACAGCACTATCTGAGCAGCCTGACCACACAGGGGTATCGCTGTGCAGTCTCTCCAAATTCTGTCTCTGGCAGGAGGTGGTGGTGGTGGTAGGGGTTTACCCCACCTCTGATAATCTGACCCCGATACCACCCAACTCCCGTGGTAGCTCTTTCTTAGGATAAGAATCATAGAATCATTTAATTCACAGAATCTTCTAGGTTGGAAGGGACCTTAAAGATCATCTTGTCCAACCGTCAACCTAACTGACAAAAATAGACACCCACACAACAAACAAGGAGCATCATCTCTAAACCATACCTCCCAGCACTTCATCAACCTGTCTTTTGAACACCTCCAGGGATGGTGCCTCAACCACCTCCCTGGGCAGCCCATTCCAATGTCTGATAACCCTTTCAGTGAAAAAAATTTTCCTAGTATCCAGCCTGAACCTTGTTTAAGTTGGAAAAGACCCTTGGGATCATCGAGTCCAACCATCTACCTACTGTACAAAGTTCTCCCCTACACCATACCCCCCAACACCACATCTAAACAACTCCTAAACACATCCAAGGGTGGGTGGCTCAACCACCTTCCTGGACAGCCTATGCCAGTGTCTGACCACACTCTTTCCTGATGTTCAGTTTAAACCTCCCCTGTTGTAGCTTGAAGCCATTCCCTCTCGTTCTATCACACCTGTGAGAAGAGACCAGCACCAACCTCTCCTACAATGTCCTTTCAAGTAGTTGTAGATAGAATCATAAGAAACACTCTGGGGTCTAGGGCTGGGGATGCGACGAGCCCCATAGTTTGGGACTGGTCCAGCGCCCTGGGAACCACCTTTCCAGACTTAAAGGAGAGACGCCTCGGGTTTTGCTTTTCACCAAATTCAAGACCAGGCTCAATGCCCCAGCCAGCCCCCCCCAGCAGCCCCTGCCCTCCAATAATCCCCCTCCCACCGCCCCAGCAGCCACCAGCATCACCCCTGGACACCCTGGGGAAAGCGCCCCTGCCCCGCTCCCCACCTCCCGCCCCGCCGCCCCCC
>NW_015090813.1:2762657-2802090 GCF_001431845.1 Calidris pugnax
CCGACCGCCGCCCCCCACTCACCGCCTGGGATGCGGGGACCCCCCCGCCGCCTCCTCCGCCGCTGCCCCGCCGCCCCGTCCCGCCGCCCCGCCGTCCCGGCATCTCTCCGGGGCCGGTCCGCCTCGGGAGCGGAGCCCAAGCGAGTGAGCGGAGACCCCGCTGCCGGTTTTTTTCCCCCTCCCCACCAGCCCTCCCCGCCGGGGGAGGGAGGAGTCGCTGCCTCCCCTGGCAGCCCAAGGCGAGGGGACCGCCAATATGCAGAGATGAGAGCTGACAGAGACCGGGTTCCCCCTCTTCTCGCCCTAAAAGGGGGTCAAAAATCAATAGGCGTAGGGAGAAATGAAGGAAAAAGTGGCTTACAAAGAAAAGACCCTTCGCAACTGCTTGTTCATTAACGGCGCAGTAATTATTACTGAGACAGCAGGGCAGGTGTGGATGTAGAATCACAGAATCATAGAGTTGTCTAGGTTGGAAGGGACCTTTACGATCATGGAGTCCAACCATCAACCTAACACTGACAAAACCACCACTAAACCACATCCCTAAGCTCCACATCCACCCATCTTTCAACTGCCTCCAGGGATGGAGATTCCACCACTTCCCTAGGCAGCCTGCTCCAATGTTTGATATCCCTTTCAGTGATCCACATCTACCCATCTTTCAACTGCCTCCAGGGATGGAGATTCCACCACTTCCCTAGGCAGCCTGCTCCAATGTTTGATATCCCTTTCAGTGAAGAATTTTTCCTAATATCCAATGTAAATCTCCCTTGGCATAACTTGAGGCCATTTTCTCTTGTCCTATCACTTATTACTTGGGAGAAGAGATCGAGCACCTCTCTTACGAGGAAAGGCTGAGGGAGTTGGGTGTTTTTAGTCTGGAGAATGAAAGGCTGAGGGGGGATCTGAACAACACCTATAAATACTTAAAGGGTGGGTGTCAAGAGGATGGGGCCAGTCTTTTTTCAGTGACAGGACAAGAGGAAATGGGCACAAACTTGTACACAGGAAGTTCCATCTAAACACGAGGAGGAACTTTCTCACTTTGAGGGTGGCAGAGCCCTGGAAGAGGCTGCCCAGAGAGGTGGTGGAGTCTCCATCTCTGGAGACATCCAAAACCCGCTTAGACACGTTCCTGTGCAAACTGCTCTAGGTGGACTTGCTCCGGCAGGGGGGTTGGACCAGATGATCTTCAGAGGTCCCTTCTAACGCCATATCATTCTGTGATTCTGTGACTCCCACCTCCCTAAAACCTTCTTTCAAGTATGTATGTAACACTGTAGAGTGTTGGAAATGAGCACTGCTGCTGAGGAACTGGCAGCCCAAATCTGAATCCATCAGGATGCACAAATGAAGGATGGGGCCAAAGGACAGTGACCCCTACCTCCCTAAAACCTCCTTTCAGGTATGTGTGTAACACTGTAGAGTGTCAGAAATAATGAGCACTGCTGCTGGGGAACTGGCAGCCCAAATTTGAGTCCATCAGGCATGCACAAATGAAGGATGGGGCCAAAGGACATTAGGAATATCTGTGTCGCCAATGGCCTGGAGATAAAGGCTCTATAATGCACTCATCATCCCTTCAAAGTGTCCAGTTCAGTTTGGAAAACACATCCTCAGCATCCTCCTGGACACGGGTTTGGGGAATCCCCCTTTTAACCCTGGGAAGAATTGCACAGTGCTCTTAAACAACTGGGACTGATTTTCTACTACAACACACTCCATCTTCTTATTGCAATCTAAGTGACCCAAGCACAGGGGAGCTTTACCAGTTCAAAGCGGGCTATTTCTTTTACAGACTTGCCTGTACTTAACTCATATTTTACAAGCGACCTGCTCTCACTGTGCTGTGCTGCTCAGCAGCTGGAGATAAAGTTGAAGGATTTGTTTCAAGTAATGATGAATTGCCTCCAGATGGGACACTACCTCTTGCAGTCCGGGTTACGGCGTTCAAGCTAGGAAAAAGCACAGGAGCTACTCTTTCCCATGAGAAGGACGAGTAAGCATGCTGTCAAACGTGGGCTGGTTAATAAGAGCTCCAGTTTGTCCTTGAGGAGGGGGAGGGATGAATTATCATGTCCCTGACTCTCCACAAAGCACTCCTTAGGGAAAAAAATAAAAAAAAAGACAAAATATAGCACCTTTCAATATCACTCAGATCCCTTCAAAGGACAGGTGGATACAGATTCCCACAAAAGTTGCATCTAATCACAGCAGTTCTGTCCTTGCTTGTGCACAGCCATACAGCAAATCAGCCACCTCAATCTGTCAGTATTACCCTCCTTTTCCCAGCTCTGTGTCATCCAGGGAATTCTGGGGGCTTTTTGATTTGTTTGGGGTTTGGTTTTTTTTTTTTCTTTCCTCTTGTATTTTTTCAGCTTCATTGCTGAGCACATCTCTTGTATAAAATATTAATAAACCTTCCTTCCAAGGTGCTGGGTTCCCTCCGTGACACCCTCTGGCAGCCTGTGAAAATCAAGGGGGGAGTTACAGGAGGTTTGGCATCGTCAGTGCGACTGTTGTGAAGGCTCAGTGAAGCCCTTCAGGACACGATGAACACGGGCCAGCTTTTGGGGAAGCTGCAATATGTTCCCAGACAACGTGATCGGGAGTGACTGATTTCTACATTTACATATTTGTTTATTATTTGATATTAGCTCAAGTTGGGCAGGTAACATTATGGCTTGAGACCTTCAGAGAAGCAAGACACATCACTATTTTCTGCCTATTGTTGTTTAGGTCAGAAACGTTTTCTGGATCACTGCAGAGGGAAGAAATGTTTTCTATGTTCACATAATGCCTCAGCCAGGACCTATCTGCATGTAAAATACTGGAGAATTTTGGAAGGTGGTAACTGAACACAACTGTGAAAGAAAATGAAAATCAGACTGGCAAACGTGGTCATCTTATTTCTTATCATTCATGTTTCTTTTGGTGCTTATGCTAAAAAAAAACAGCCCATGTTTTGCTCTGTACAAAGCCTCATACATGTCAGCGGTGTAAGATTAACTGTGATGCCTAATTAAAACAGGCAGTCACCAATTAAGATAATAAAAAAAGTGCTATTTGAAATGCATAAGAGACTGAGAAGTTAAAGAGACACTTATCTTATCCAAGAGCTTAGCAGGCTTTCATTTGCAGATACTTAAGAAAGGGGAAAAAAAAAAAAAAAAAGGTGAAAACGCACTCTGGAACATCGCCCAGGAAAATCAGAAAATCAGAGAGGAGCCTGCGAGCTCCTGCCATGCTTCATTACTACAGTGCCTGCTGCCAGCCAGCCCGTTTGCTTTTGCACTCCATCTGCCACGTCTTGTACATACTGAGATCCAGGCTCTGCGACCATCGCTCCTGCTGACAGTTGTCCCCATCGGGTGTCCCCAGGGACCACCTGAACGGTACACCTGGGTGTTCCTTGGGGCAGGGACAGCATTTCACTGACATTCAGTCCATGTTGCTCGCTTTTACCCCCCTGGGAGCTCTATGCCACACAGTAATTATAATAATAATAGTAGTAGTAATAATAATAATAATCAGAAGAAGAAGTACCAGATGAAGAGGAAGAAGAAATTCAAGGAATTGACAGCAATTTGAAGACGAAGAAGAAATTCAAGGAATTGACAGCAATTCTCCAACCTGAAGTTCATTCCAAATTTATTTTTACCATCTGAAAAGCTGACTCGGTCTTCTTTGCCTGCTGTTTGCTCCCGGGGAGGACAGGTGTATGTTCGGGTATATAAACACGTGTACAAAGCCTGAGAGCACGTATGTGCCCCTGAGTCTGGTAGGTTAATCAGCTGCCAGGCGCCCACCCAGATGCTTTCTCACTCCCCCTCCTCAGGAGGAGAAAATAAGATGAAAAAAAAAAAGCCCCACCTCGTGGGTCCAGATAAAAACAGCTTAATAAGAAATGCAGAAGCTGTGGGTGCAAGCGAAGGAAAAAGAGGAATTAATTCACAAGTTCCCATTGATGGGCAGACGTCCAGCCACTCCCTGGGAAGCAGAGTCTCAGCACACTTAATGGTTGCATGGGAAGATAAATCTCATAACCAGAAATGTCCCCCTTTCCTCCTCCTTTTCCTGAGGTTTTTTTTTTTGCTGAGCACGACATCATGTGGTGGGGAATATCCCTTCAGTCAGTGGGGTCAGCTGTTCTGGCTGTGTCCCCTCCGGTCAGTGGGGTCAGCTGTCCTGGCTGTGTCCCCTCCCAGCCTCTTGCTCACCTAGTCTTGCCCTACTCAGTTTTGGAGGTGCAGGGAAGGGAGAGAAAGAGAAAAAGATAGAAAGCCTTGACACGGTGCAAGCATTGTTCAGCAGTGGTGTGTTATCAACGCTGTTCTAGGCCCAAACGCAAAGCACAGCACCACACAGGCCGCGATGGGGAAAGTTACCTTTCTAACTTCATCCTAGAGACCCAGCACATCCTCCATCCCTTATTCCCTACCAGAGTGGTGAGACACTGGAACAGGTTGCTCAGAAAAGTTGTGGCTGCCCCATCCCTGGAGGGGTTCAAGGCCAGGCTGGATGGGGCTTGGAGCAACCTGGTCTGGTGGGAGGTGTCCCTGCCTATGGCAGGGGGTTGGAACTGGATGATCTTTAAGGTCCCTTCCAACTCTAACCATTCTATGATTCTATGATCCATGAAACCAAGGTGGCCACATCAATCCTGGAGAAGAGGGAGGTGCAATCCCTCACCCTCCTCTCTGCAGGACAGCCCTCCTGTCACAGAAGTGGTACCCGTGCCAGGGCCAGGAGCATGGGTCCTGCTTTTATCAGGATGTTCCCAGGCGCAGCTAAACACAGAGATAAGTGGTGGGGCAAAGACGGGAGCTGAAAGCCATCACTGATGAGCCCTAGGCTCCGTGGCACAGTAAATCGAGCTCGGCTAAAGCAAGCAAGCTCCGTGACCTGCGCCGAAGCCTGCCAGTTATCAGCCACCGCAGCTATAGCATGCCCAGATCAAAACCGTCCTTATCTCGTGCCCCACGTTGGGCAGCAATCAAAAGGACCGTTGGATTGATCATGGCTGGCTGCCAGACCTCCACCCAGAGGCTTTCCCACTCCCCCTCCTCAGCGGGACAGGGGGAGAAAATAAGATGGAAAAAACCAAAATCTTGTGGGTCGAGATAAAGACACATTAATAAGAAAAGCAAAAGCTGCGTGGGCAAGTAAAGCAAAAAAGAGGAATTCATTCACAACTTCCCATCGGCGGGCAGACGACCAGCCACCCCCTGGGAAGCAGGGCCTCAGCACACATAACAGAGGCTCAGGAATAACCCTCCTTTCCCTGAGCTTTTATCAAAAAGGATGTGCAGCCTCTCGTTTGTGTGCTGTTTGCTGTGTGAAGCTCTGCAGATCGGAGCAGAGGGTCGGGAAACGTCCTCTTGGAAGGGACCCCACAGTGAATGAACGTCTTTCTTCGTGTGTGTGTGACAGGGGGGGCTGTGTGTGCTCCTGTGCAGGCTGGTGGGTCTCTGCTAGGGAAGAGATTTAGCATCAGAGAGCAGAGCTGGGCCATGGGAATGCTGCCCGCAGGGTTGGTGGCCAGCAGAGAGCAGTGTGGGTTTGCTCAGTCATTCAGTTCTTCTTTGAGGGACTCTCCTGGGGTTTATTTCCAAGCCTGGAGCTCACACCGTCCCTAGATGGACATTTCTGTTCGTGTTGGCCAACGAGGTAGGGGTATATCATGGATCATATCCCAGGCTGCTGTGTGTAGGTCAGGCACTGCTAAGGCTGTGGATCTGCATATGCCAGGATGTTTCACAAGAACTTCTCAGGAAATTGTATCTTGAATCATAGGATCATAGAATGGTTAGAGTTGGAAGGGACCTTAAAGATCATCAAGTTCCAACCCCCCTGCCATGGGCAAGGACACCTCCCACTAGACCATGTTGCTCAAAGGGTTTGTATGCATCAGAAAAGAGGGACATTTGCATCTTCTTCTTGTTCCCAGCCCTGACTTGCAAGATCTGCTTGCAAAAGAGTCCAGACCCATGATCTGGAGGGAAACAGGCGTCAGGTGGTGTGGAATGAGGCAATATTTGTTCCTTTAGGCCAAAGAGCACCAGATAAATTGCTGGTGGATCCTGAGCAGTGAGACAGCAGGAATGCATTCCTCCTGGAAACATTGCTACAAGTACATCGCGCAATGCGTAGCTGAATGTTTGCTCAGCGCTCCTTCCAGGTCTCCATGGGAAGAAAATGTTAGTGATTTACGTAGGTGGCTACTTATCAGGGACTGGGGTAGGAGCGGTGTCAGGGTCTGTGCCGGGAGCTCTGCTCTTGGGAAGGCGGCCAGAGGTGCTGGAGGAGATGAATCACCAGCTGCACCTCTGGGACTGCAGACCAAACGCGTTAAATGCAGTGTGCAAACAGAACAAGGTCGCTCCCTACACGGGGTTTGGTGACGGGCCCACAACAATCTGTGCTTTTCGAGGCACAGCATGCATTTTCCAGGGGGCTGCTGAGTGTTTGGTTTGGTTTTATACAGCCTGCTCTACATGCAGCTTGGGTTTGTGTCTGTGTATTCGATTTCAGATGTGAAGCAGGAGCAAGAAGGGGGTACTTTGTCATTTCCAGTGAGCTGTGGGACTGGATTTCCACGTGGACAGTGCTCCAAAGCAGCCAGGAGCTTGAGCTCATCTGAAAATTTCCCCAGGTATTTTGAAATCCTCATGGGATATAAACTTTTTGGAGGATCTGCTCCAGAGAATAACTTCTGGTTTACAGAGGTTTGATTCTGTCACTTTCTTTTTCCTCCTGAAAATTGCAGGAAGATTTCCATGAGAACCAAAAAAAAAAAAAACCAACGCAAAGCAGAATTCCAGGATCCTGCTAAAGCCTCTGCTTCACTCTCAAAAAGTGTGCTGGAGCTGTGCTGCATGGTTTCTCACACCTCCTGGCTGAGGAACCCGGTGGTGGAGGTGCAAAGCTACAAAACCAAAATCTGGCTCCACAGCAAGGAAGTTACAAGGGTTACTTACTGGGTCATCTGAAAAGATGGTTGAATCAGGCAGGTGTTTAACCCCAGCCAGCAACTAGGACCACACAGCTGCTTGCTCACTCCCCTCAGCTGGGATGGGGAGGAAATCAGAAGAGTAGAAGTGAGAAAAAAAACCCATGGGTTGAGATAAAGAGAATTTAACAGGTAAAGCAAAGCCATGCACACAAGCAAAGCAAACCAAGGAGCTGATTCACTGCTTCCCACAGGCAGGCAGGTGTTCAGTTGTCTTCAGGAAAGCGAGGCTCCATCACACGCAATGGTTTACTTGGGAAGACAAAATGCCGTAACTCTAAACGTCCTCCCATTCCTTATTCTTCCTCCAGTTTTATATACTGAGCATGACGTCATATGGTCTGGAATATCCCTTTGGACAGTTGGGGTCAGCTGTGCCAGCCATTTCCCCTCCCAACTTTTTGTGCACTCCCAGCCTACTCGCTGGGGGGAAGGTGTGAGGAGCAGAAAAGGCCTTGACTGCTAAGCAACAACCAAAGCCATCAGTGTGCTATCAACATAGCTCTCACCCCAAATCCAAAACTTAGCACAGTACCAGCTAGTAAGAAAGTCAACTCTATCCCAACTGAAACCACGACAGCAGGGAAATGTTGTTTTTCATAGAATCATGGAATTGTCTAGGTTGCAAAGCCATCAGTGTGCTATCAACATAGCTCTCACCCCAAATCCAAAACTTAGCACAGTACCAGCTAGTAAGAAAGTCAACTCTATCCCAACTGAAACCACGACAGCAGGGAAATGTTGTTTTTCATAGAATCATGGAATTGTCTAGGATGGAAGGGACCTTTAAGATCATCTAGTCCAACCATCAACCTAACTCTGATTAAAAAAAACCATCACTAAACCATGTCTCCTCCAATCTCATTCAAAGGACAAACTGAAGCAGTTCTGCTGAACGTTTTGAAAACAGTTCAGCCCACAGAGCTGAGACATGGAGTGGAAATACTCAGCAGCTGCAGTTAAAAAGCCTTGAAACCCAGGATCATAGTGTGGACTGAGTAGGTCACATGTGGACATGTCAGGGGCATTGGACTAGATGATATTAAAGGTCCCTTCTAACCTAAACCGTTCTGTGATCTTGGTGTAGATTGTGCAGAGTGACCCCAAGTGTTGGCTCCTCATATTATGAGTAGATTTTGCAAAAGATCGACACTTTTGGGGTTTATCAGAGGAGGGAAGTTCAGACAAATGTCAGTAGTGCAGGGTGTGCAACGTGCAATAGGTGACAACAGTGTCTTTCTACATGTCCCTCTGGTGGGATTGCTGTGGCCTGTCCTGCCCTCCAGTGCCTGTAGCACCGTCTCCCTCTGTCCTTTCTCCTCTCTCTCTTACCTCCACCTACACACGCACTCAAGGGATGCTGTGTGGCTCTGAGCAGGTACCAGGAGCTGCAGATCTCCGGGGCCACCATGGGTGCAGAGCCAAGCTGCAGTGGTGAACATCAGGAGAAGCCCTGTGAGGAGGTGGAAGTTTCTCACCAAACCCACAGGGGTGGAAGACTTCTTATCAAACAAAAAAGTCAAAGCCATTTCCTTCCAGCTGACACATCCAGGGCTGCATTTTACCTCAATGTTCAAAAAACTGCAGTTGAAACTTTCCGCAGCAGGCAGCCACCCTGCAGGGCCCAAGCCCTGGCTGTGCAGACCCATGTGCAGAAAGTGGCCAAGTGCCAGCCCCCAAGTGCACTGGGGATCAACAACCCCTCTGGAGGCCCAGACCCACACCCAACCACCCTCCCTCGTTTCTGTGTCTCCTCAGCCTGAATCATGATGACGGTCCTCCCTCTACACTCAGTGCCCAAAGCCTCACCTAAATCTCTTGGCCTTGCAGGACTTCCTCCGAAATATTCCCTCCAAACTCCTGTCGGCCGACCTCTACGAGAAGTGGATGCAAGCTCTGGAGAAGCCAAGCAAGCAGGAGAAAATTGAAGAATTGAAAGAGTAAGTTTTGCAACCAGGAAGTTTTGCAATCAGCCCCAGTGTGATGGAGCGGCTGGTAGAGGCTGGTGATGTCTCCCGAAATTGAAAGTCTCACTTAAAAGCCTGTCGTTTATATCAGCTTGCTATTGCTCCAGGGGGTTGGTTTAGAGGGCTCTCACAGCAGCATTTCCTGAAGTTATATGAGATTGCCCTACAACTGGGGTAGGAAGAGGAGAGGCTGCAGTGCCTCAGCCAAGGTAGTCACTGTGCTGTGGGACAGGCCCGACAGGGAGCCTTCACATCTGCTGGCGGTGAAGTTGGGCTGTGGAGACCACGGCTGAGTTTTGCTCTTTGGAAAGAGCAGATGTGGAGCCAGGCCAACTGGGAGGGCTTTGAAAGCTGCCCAGCACAACCACAGGCTTTCACGTGCCTCTGGGAAGCCTCCCGTGACATCTCCTGGTGCCATCTCATCTACTCAAGGATACGGACTGCTGTAGTGCTTGCCTTTCAGTCAAGATCCAGTCATTCAAGATCTCATAATTAACCACACGCTCAGCTGCCGTTGGGGATTTCTGAATGATACTTCTGCTGAGCAGTGAAGGGAGCACACACATCCCTCTCTCTGGAGGAAGTGTCATCGGTCTGAGTTTAATTGAGACTTGCTCAAATAAAGAAGTGGCGGCTGCTGCACCATGAATTAACGTCACATTTTGTTTGTCTTCACGCAGGGTGGCTGACAAACTGCCTCGGCCAAACCTCGTCTTGCTCAAGCACTTGCTGTCTCTGCTCCACCACATCAGCCAAAACGCCGAGACCACCAGGATGGACTCCAGCAACCTGGCCATCTGCGTTGGCCCAAACATGCTGAGCCCAGAGACAGACAACACGCTCCCGCTGGAAGTGCAGAAGGAGATGAATGACAAGGTGTGTTGAGCTCACCGAGCTGCCACCCGCTTTGGGGCAGCTCAGAGACACCCACAGGGATCCCACCACCCTTGCAAAAGCTGAACAGAACAGCACCCCTGGGCATCGGGGGTGTCCCTCAGCTCAGGTGCCTGCAATGTGATTGGCAAGGCTGCCCTCCTCTTGTCTCTCTGAGCAATGGTAGCAGTTGCCCTGCAGTCCCTTACGTTGTACCACAGCTCCTGAATGTTTTGCCTGCAGAGAGCAAGGGGCACCCGGTGGGCACGGCCACCCAGGGGTCCTCTGGGCAGTGAGGCTGAAGCTGGGGCAGATGGGGGTTTGTTTGTACCAGGGCAGATCAATTTGTCTGCAGCACCTGTGTGCAGGTGGTGGTGTTGGTGAACTTCTTCATAGGCTCAGAAACATTTGGGGAGGACAGTGCCTTGTCTGCCTGGTCCTCAGCTGATGTGTCACCAGAGCACCCAGACAGCTCCATGGGTATGAGAATGGACTGAGGATGTCACAGACTGGGGCTGCTGCGCCAAGTTATTTAATCTGATATGGAAATACATCTGTGGAAACACAGAGTTGCAGAGAATTCAATATGTTACTGCATCTTTTTTTTCCTACACGAACACTTTCCAGAAGTTCAGAATGACAGCACTCCCAGAGCAAAATTAAATCCCGATGTTAAACATCTGCCTCAGGCACATTCTGTTACAGGTGTGCTGATACCTCAAGGATCTTTCTGGCAGGGCTCAAAACAGAGCATCATTCTCCTAACATAACAGATCCAGGGGTCTCTGTTTCATCACTGCTTCTCAGGAGGAACAGGCTATCAGAAGAAAGACACGTTTTCAGCATAGCTGATATCCTATCAGTGTCCCTTTTTGCACTTGCCTTATCAAAGTGAACTCCTCCAAGAGCTGTTTATTCTTCCAAGGTTACCTGGAACTCAAAGGTCTGGGTGCTGGCTCCAGAGGTCTGTGGAGTGAAATGTCCTTTCAGGAACTGCTTTCACGATCAGCAGCAGACGTTACAGAGAACACGGCAGGAGAGCATTCACAGATGTCTGTTGCAGTTTTAAACTGGGTTTTGAGTTTTGGTTTTGGCTTCACAAAGATAATTTTACCATTCATTTCTTGGATCATTTTTGCCTTAGTGAATGGTCACAACGAAGTCCTGCAGCCTTTGCTTTCTAGACCTCCATTCAGAAAAGCAGCAAGAGAGGTGCATATAGAAAGTCAGAAAGGTGCTTTTCTGGACAGACAACCCTATCCTTTCTCCACCCAAGCAGAAAGAGGAGGAGATGTGCCCATACAAGTAATAAGTGGGACCCTGACCCAGATGTAAAGGTGGGGAATCTCAGTAAAAGAGGCAGGAGGTGAGAAACCCAGCATCTCCTGGCAGATTCCATCTGGCTCTTGCAAAGCAAGTGTGTTCCACCAACGATGTTCATACTGTAATGACTGCAGCAAATGAAAATAACCCACAAAATCCTGTCACTCATCCTCAATTAAAAAAATACTTTTTCTTCCTTCCTTCCTGACGAATTCTTACAGCTATTGAGACAGAATTCCTTCCATGGTTGATGGCAGAAGTTGAAGAAACACTAGAGAGGAGATTAATGTTGAAAAATCACTACTACATAGACCTCAGTAATGGATTCTCAGCTGAAATAATGAAGTGTCAGCCATGCTGCATTACCCTCTGCTGAATTTATACTGTTTGAGGTGTGTTCATGCTGGCAGATGCAATACATTTGGCAGAAGCAGAATGGTTAAAGAAGACCAATTCTTTTCTCTGCTATAAAACTTTTATTTCTCATGTGTTACACAGCCATGATGGCTGTGCTGTTCTCTGATTCTGCAAGTGGGAACAGAAAAGCTTGTCCTGTCTACAGCCACACGTATACCACTGAAGTCTCTTAACTCATTTGTGTGAGCTCCCTGAGCTACGGAGTAGTATGTTCATCCTACATAAAAGGAGAAGATAATTGTGGGCCATGGTTGACTGAGACGTCAGGTGACCAACACTTTTCATCAAAACAAGGGCTTACCTCCTCAGAGGTCAATAATCATGTCCTTGTTTTTGAAATAGATTAAAATATGACCTGTCTTTTGGGCTAATTCAAGCTAAAGATTCAGGCCCTTTTATTAGTCAGTCTTCACAGGCTGCACTTGAAACACCTGAACAATCTAAACTCTGTCTTGTGTAGAAACACAAAATTATGATGAATGTATGTCCACTGTGGTGGTCTTAGACCAAACCACTTCTTATACTTGTATTACGTCTTTCATTCCTATAGTTTTCCTCCTGCTGTGATCTTTGGTTTGAATTACAATTGTGTTTGTTTCCTTTGTGTTTATTTTCAGTTTAATGAGGACCCTGAATTTTCTTTGTTAAGGTATCATTCGGATAATTACAGCTGGTCTGTTAGATATTCTAGCCTATGATATATGTGCTGGTATGTACACTTAAGGATCACTTCTTCATGTAGGTCTTCAGACAGGAGGGAATTTTCTCTCCCTTTAATAAGAAGTGTTGTACTTTGAATAAACATCTCAATGACAATGTTCCTGTAGGATATACTGTTGATGAGTATCTCCAACATATTCCTATTAATGTAATTTCTTACAGCTTTCACAACCAGATACACCGTATCTGGGCTGCGCAGAGAAGCTGGAACATGCTAACAAACACCACCAGCCTGCCTCCGTTTTGTTCTTCTATATTTGCTGCCTCAGCTGATCAATGCCTGGCTCAGGCTGGAGGGAAGCTCAGGAGGTCTGTCATCCTGCTGACCCTCCCACAGGTGCTGGGGGGCTTCAGTTAGTCTCCACTGAAGTCACCTCAGCCCCAGGCTGAACCAGTCCTGGTCCCTCAGCCTCTCCTACAGGACAAGTGCTCCAGCCCTGACCATCCTGGTGGCCCACTGCTAAACTCACTCCCATTGATGAGAATTCCTTCCTTTTGTGCAAAACCCCACCCATCAATTACCAATGGAGCTTTTCGAAGCAGCTCTTAATTGTCTTATTTTCTTTATTGAGTCCCTCCACCTTCACTGGTGGCCTGTTTAATTTGTCTTATTTATTACTCAAATTATGTATTTCAAATTGGGAGTTGAATTGTTGCCATGTTCATTGATTTGGAAGGGCTACGAGGTTTGAAATACTTACAAAGTAATATAGAACAGGTGTTCAACTGCTTTACAGGTGCACTAAATAATTTTGATGGCTACCTTCGTTCTAACATTTCCTACCACCAAAACAGAACAGGTGTTCAACTGCTTTTCAGGTGCACTAAATAATTTTGGTGGCTTCCGTGGTTCTAACATTTCCTACCACCAAAATACACCTAGAACAGGTGTTCAACTGCTTTACAGGTGCACTAAATAATTTTGATGGCTACCTTCGTTCTAACATTTCCTACCACCAAAATACACCATGCTGCATACAGGCAGTGTCCTGGTTAGTCCTTGCTGCTGGCATGGAGCATGGTCATTATATGGTTTTGTCAGAAAGAATCACACTTCGGGAAATACAACTTAGCGAAATACTCCAATTGGGATTAGCTATTGAAATTGGACTTGAAGAAGATTAAAACTGAATTTACTGTCTATTACCAGCAGATGTCAGTGACACCATGCTGCATACAGGCAGTGTCCTGGTTAGTCCTTGCTGCTGGCATGGAGCATGGTCATTATATGGTTTTGTCAGAAAGAATCACACTTTGGGAAATAAAACTTTGTGAAATCCTCCAACTGGGATTAGCTATTGAAATTGGACTTGAAGAAGATTAAAACTGAATTTACTGTCTATTACCAGCAGATGTCAGTGACAACACTAAAGCAAAGCACACTCACCTGTGTGGTTGAAGTCTTCCCTCAGAGGCAGGCCTGCACACCCACCCATTGTCCACAGTTTGCACCATGGCCACGGGCGGTTGACGTTGCAGGCATTAATTTCGTATTTGTCACGGGGAGCTTATTCAGTGTAAAGCCCTTCCTAGCATTGTTCCTGCTTATCATGCATTTTGAGTTGTGTAATATTCTTGCCGGAATCTCCCTAGGTTGGATGGAGACAGGCTTGGGGACTGGACTTCCCCAAACCTACAGCCGTGGGAGTGACTGGGAGACCAGCGTCAGGCTCGCTGATGCAGCCTGGCGAGGTACCAAAAAACATGTTTTCCATAGCTGCAGGTCAAAATCAAAACAGGCTGAGAGAGCTGGGGTTGTTCAGCCTGGAGAAAAGAAGGCTCCGGGGAGACCTTATAATGGCCTTCCAGACCTGAAGGGGCTACAGGAGAGATGGGGAGGGACTCTTGATCAAGGAGCGGAGCGATAGGGCGAGGGGTAATGGTTTTAAACTGAAAGAGGGGAGATTTAGATTAGATATTAGGAAGAAATTCTTTCCTGTGAGGGTGGTGAGACGCTGGAACAGGTTGCCCAGAGAAGCTGTGGCTGCCCCATCCCTGGAGGGGTTCAAGGCCAGGCTGGATGGGGCTTGGAGCAACCTGGTCTGGTGGGAGGTGTCCCTGCCCATGGCAAGAGGGTTGGAACTCAATGATCTTTAAAGTCTCTTCCAACTCTAACTATTCTATAAATCTATGAAAAACCTGAAAACTGAAATGGTAATATAATTCTACCTTCTGACTTTTTCCAAAATGGTTGCAGCAGGAAACAGAGGAGTAGGCTCTTCCTATAGAGATCCATCATGGGGCTTGAAGTTGCTGATACTGAGGGGATGCCAGCAGCCACCCTCACTTCCTTGCCCGAGGCCGGTGGAGGGGACAGATCCAGCCAGGATGGGCCCGAGGGCTGCCAGGGTGCTGGGAAATGACTAACAACAGGAAAGCTATCGTCACATCTGCCTCTTCTGCCCTGACAGCCTTGCACGGGCATCTCAGCAGGCAACAGTGATGGCTGATGTTCCTGAAGCTCTTCTGGTTCAGAGCGTTACCTGCCACGTGTGCCAACCCAGCAGGCCAGATCTCAGTCTGACACTGGGATGTCAGGAAGCACCTGCTCCACGTCTCATACCCTCTAAAGGGATGTCCAAGCTTTTCACTGGACCACTTGTACGTGTGGCTTCACAGGCAGACCCTGCCTTCCCTCCATCCTGGGCTAGGACATCCACTGATAATCAGGGAAGCGGTTACTGACATGGAAACCCCCCCTTGGAAGGTGTCAGGTGTTCACCTCTCTCTGTATGTAGTTGAAAATCAGAAGTAATGGGATGCAACCGCCAACAAATCCACTCAGTGGTGTGAGGATCAGCAGATTTAAATGTGTTAAACTGAGTGTCCGTAGTCACATAGTTTGAGGTCAAAATTAGGCTACCAGACCATGGACACTTTGTAAAGATGGAATACTCCTCTGTAGGCCCCTCTGTTTTTCATGTTGCAGTAATTCAACAAACCATGTTGTACTTTTCATTTATTATTCACTCCTAAAAATATCCAAAATCTATGTCATCCATCTGAGATTAAAATAATCCATGCTCACTACACCTGCCTGCTCGTATCTGAGAACAATTGCTCAGTTTCTTTTGATGACACACAAGACTGGAGTCAAAGGCTGGCAGTAAAAATTTTGTTTAGGTGTTGAAGTCAACGGGACCCAGATCTCACATTGGTTTTGCTTTCACAATGATGGAGACTCCTGTCATGACTTCATATAAATCAGCCTCATTATGGCTAACTTTATCTGGAATAAAATAAATTAAAAGGACATTAAGGTGTGGTTTGTGAGAACTGTAAATGTTTTAGCTTCTCTAGTGGAATATTATATGTCAGTTTTAGGGATTACTCATTACTGGATGTCTTGTCATACCTATACAAGAGACTTAGCATCACTAAGAGGATTGCTGTGGATATTTGTGAAAAGATTCAAGCAACCGAATGCTGACTTGAATATTTGTTTTGGAAATTGTCCAAGGGGGAAGTGGTGAACTGCAAGATTTTCATTTCTGCCACTTCTGCTTTGTGCTTTATTAGCTGGAAAATTCAGTTAGAGAGTGTTAAATTGTTGCATTTAAGTTGTCTGTGACATTATTTTTGTTCCTAAGTTGCTACAAGAAAAATTAATGAATTGTATCCATTGCTATCATTCGGAATATTGGCTTAGGAAAGGTCAAGACCACATTTAAGAGAAATCTGAAAGCTTGTACATCTTATCTGAAGTTCATGTAAGATTAAAAGTGCTGCTCAGGAAGCCCCTGTCCTCACTTATCTGAAGTGATGTGAACTAAGTACAACTATAGAAGAGAAAGCACGGTTAGTCATAGCTAGAAAGACACGCTCTTGATTTCATAACAACAAATTAAAAAAAATTAAATTAGAATGCGAAGAGTTTGATTGTTTGTTTATGGTCTAAAATAGTCAGCAGGCTATAAGGTAAGTCTAAGGTGTTTTAGCTAACGCTGCTTGTTTTAGCTAACACTGCTATAATGCAGGTAGAGGGTACTTAGGGAAAGTTAGGTGAGAACTTAAGTTTAGATATCCTGCAGCATCATTCATATGAGAGAGTACTGGTTTTACTTAATTAGAATTTACAAATACAATCCAAGCCTGTAAATCATATATATACTTTAATCTCTGTGCTTAAGGAAACAAATTGGCAGGGGGGTTGGATTTCAGATGATCTTCAGAGGTCCCTTCCAACTCCATATCATTCTGTGATTCTGTGAAGATAATACTACACTGTAAAAATTATCTTACAGTAAATTTTCAGACTCCATTAGAATAGGGGAACCAATTCTTTCAGCCCTGAAGTATGGTGCAATCTGTGTTCTTTTGTTAACAGCTAATGGCTCTGTTTGGTGAAAAACTCATAACCCTGCTTCCATCCTCCCTAAATACAATATTTGGTTAATGATAACAGCAGTTATGCTTATTTGATGAAAAATATTTCTTCGTATGGATAAGGTGTACCCAAGCTTATAAGAAAAAGATTATAATGGCCATCCCTGAGCTACTTTTTGCAAGTGACTCTTTGCTGGTGGAAGGACGTTACTGTGTCCTGCAGTCAGTCACGTTCCTCTGGCTGAACGGGAATTATTTAAGTTTGCCCTAACTTAAAGACAGCAATAGCAACAGGATTCACTTAGAAGCCTGTCTTGTTCCAACGCCAATAAAAACTGCACTGCACTGACCCAGAGAGTGCATCTTGCAAGCAGATAGATCAGTGGTTGGGCAGGTTCTGCTGCATTTCCTTCCTTCTGCACTACAACGTTTGCACAAAGCGGCGTTAGAAACGTGCAGTGGGGACAAAGTGACAAATGCAGAGGGAGCTGGTTGGGACTGAGAGGTAGAAGAGTTGTGTTCCTGATAGAAACAAGAGTTACAGCTGATCCTTGGGTCTGTGCTGGGCAAGGGTGGCCAGTGAATGTCCTCAGGTTGGAGAAAAAGTGAGGTTACTCTATGGTGACCAACCTTCACGCTCCTGTAAGCTGCCTGCCAAAATCCTCATGTGACCAAGGCTTAGGGAAGAGGAGAGAGCTCCAGCATGGGTCTACCTGCTCCCCATGGGCCCATGGTCTCCACAGGGCTGGGAAGCCACCTCTGCCAACGTACTTCTTCACAGAGCTGGTGCCCGAGATGCCTGGCAGTGTCAGTGCCTGCACAACCCAAATTTGGCTTCCCCAAATCTTGTCTCTTCCACTGAGGTCACACGCGACGCTGGGTGACCGTGAGCGAAGTAGCCGAGAAACATACTTTTCTGTTCCAGTCAAGTATAAAAATCTACTAATTTGAAAAATCTTAAGAACATGGTCACTGCAAACAATCGGTTCACTAACACTGGAACCCAAAAATGCAGCTAGTACTACCTTTGTTTAATAAATAATTCAGTATGTGCTTTGGTAAGTACACTCAGATTATTTCCAACAAACAATTTAAAAGTTGTACTTTTCTGAATTTTTACTTGAATTGCAATTTCCCTCCAGCAGTAGCTTGACACACCAAATGAAGAGCAAAAATGCCATTCATTAAAATGTAAAAATTACAAATCTAAATGAATGTATTTTCATGTGCATAACTGCCTAAATGGAAGGCACTGTCAAGTGCTGGTTAGTGAAAAAGGCAGATTCAAGGAAAAAAGTTATACACGTGTCTGTAAATGAGCACTGTCTGAAGAGATACTAGCCAATGAAGACAAGTCTTTCTCTTGGAAAATAAAAAATATATAAATGCACAATTTTTACTTTCTTCCTATGTTTCCCTCCTTATCCCTGTGTGGCAGATTACCACCTCTGTCCCTTTAGACTATTAAGAAAGTTTTCCTATTCCAAAAGTTCTCAGGTACTGCCCCACTCCAAGAAAATGTCTGTGCCCTCCAAACGCCATTGAGCTGCAAAGACCTCCTGACCATCCCCAGCCACTGGTGACTTGGGTTCCCACAAAAGTCCGGCTGATGAGCTGCTCCACAGGAACACACCTACACCCCAGGCTGGGCTGCAGGAAAATGAAGAGGGTACCAAAATAAGGTCTTGTTCAGGAGCTGAAACTCACAGGAGTCAGGAGAGCTTTTCCCTGTTCCTCTATGGACTTTGTGTGAGATTCCAGGGAAGAAGGTGGTTTTTTATTGTGTGTAAGCACTCATGCAAGACGTGACCAGAACACTCCACCGACACTTAACAAAAGCTCAGACTGTCTCTCAGTACATTCATGAGAATGGTTCAAAGGAAACATTTGGTTCACCATATGAACATCAGAAGAACCCACGCCTCAAACAACTTTTAAGACGGAGGCACTTGGGGACTGGCAGCAGGTCTCTGAAAGAAAAATCATTCACTGCCACAGCAACGTGGGACTTTTCACTGGAAAACCCCTCCGCCACAGGGACACAGTGCCAGCATCCCCACCTCCTATGGGACCTCATACTTGTGACTTTTGGACGTCTACTACCAGTCTGAGGTCTGTTAAAAGTTACCAGGAAGTATTGAAGGTGGATACAGGCATGCAGCCAAGGTGGTATAAATGAATGTTGAGTGTGGGGCAGGTAGAATAACCGTTCTGCAGCCCCTTCTGGACTGAAGCCCGGTGCCTGCTGCCATCCTGGGCGACTGAGCTCAGTGACCTACCCCATCTTCTCCAGGCCTGTGGCCTCCACCTAAAGAATAAATTCAGTTTTATTGATCACACTGTTCAAGCTATGGTGTTCGTGGTTATCAGCAACAGAAATGGCACTTAGCATAAAAGAAATGTGACTTGGCAGCAGGATTGGCTTCTGTTGTCAACCTCTGTAAGAACATGGTGTCTCATTGTGTATGTATGCAGCCTCTCTCCGAACTCCTGGAAGATCAGCAGAACAACAGGAACACGAGTGAGACAAACAGGAAGAACAACAGGTTTATCACTTGGCTTTTGATGGGTTACCCACATCCATCCTGAGCTAGATCGTCATATACCTGGGAGGTTTTGCCTCCGAGCCAGGAGCTGTACACTGGGACAAAATTCTATCCACACGGCAAGGATACTCCTCAGCAGAATCATGTGCCCTTCCTCTTCTCACTTCTCCTTAGGGAGATGGTCTTCCCCCAGGTTGTTCCCCCCTGCCCTAGGACTGATACATTGGGTTTCCATTATGTCTAAAATGAGCATGAGAGTCTGTAGTGGTTCTCCAGCCTTGGCAGGAAAGGAATTAGAGCTTTTTCAGAAGGTCTATGCTCAATATTGTTCAATACAATGGGATAATCATGGTCCCATTGCCCATATGATCTCAGGGCACTTCCATTCCTCAACACAAAAATTAGGATTGTCTTTGGAAAAAGCCCCAAAACATGGACAACTGCCTTTTCAATGGAAGATGTGCGCATCAACCCATCTCCTTCTGGCAGCAAGGCTGGAACAGGTGCTACCTGTGCCACACAAGGCAAAGCACAGCTGACCCCATTTCCAATTTCCAAGGCTGCCGTCAGCTCATGGTCCTCAGCAGGTGCCCACAAGTCCCACCAGAGCCCCTCGGAGACACCCTCTCCTCTCTCCTGAAGCACTATTGCGGTGCCACATGTGGACATGGAGCAGGAGAACGTCTCCGGCATGCATGGCACCGGGGCAGGCACAGCACCAAGCACATCACAGGTGGCTCCAGGCAGAAGTGGGGGACCTGCACCACACAGCCCCCCTCTCACCCCTGTGACATCTCCCCCTCGGTCTGAGCCTTGGGCCTCAGTGGGTTCGCAAGGTCTGGTCCCGTGCTCCTGGGTAATAAACACAAGCGCCGCAGATGCGGAGCCTGGAATTTGCAGCTCTTTAGGCAGGTATTGCTGGTATTTTAATCGCTTTCTCAAGTGCCCCATCTGGCTAATTCTGCCAGCAAAGGAGGACCAGAGCTCCATGGTTTCTCACTTCAGATGTTTATACGAGCAGCAAACTTTTTGACTTGTGGCCACCTTCAGAAATGCATGTTATTAATGTTTATTTATCTCAAATAACTGTCTGGGAAATACAGGCACCGACCAGGGCTCAGCTTGGTAAAGAGCCACTTTCCATCCCCCCCCCTCACAGCACCAGGCGAGAAAGAACAGCATTTAGGTATCCCAAAAGTTCATTGCAGGAATTACTGTTTCTGATGGATTAAAGGCTGTGGAAAAAACCATGTTGAATGAGATGAGAGTTAAACATAGGGATGACCATGCTGGGTGAGAGCAGCAGCATTTCTTGCCCGGTCCATGCCTCTATCTCCTAGAGCAGCCGACAGGAATCGCCTAATGACAGTGTGAGGACAGGGGAGGCTGCTCCCCAAAACGCTTCCGCAGGATGCGGATTTGCACCTCAAAGGGTTCCTGAATCAGAGGTGTTTGGGTAGAACATCCCAGCGAGGATTTTTCTTCCATGATCTTGCCTAATTGCTTTTTGAACTTCTGACGTCCCCAACATCCTGTAGCAATGAGTTCCAAGATTTAATCGTGCTTTGTGTGAAGAGGTACCTTCTTTCGAACTTGCCACCTCATCACTTCATTTGATGATCCGTCTTCCCCCTCCGCTGCTTACGTTACATGAAGCATTTCAGTAAATACTTCTCCCTGAATCCAGTGGCAACTTTATAAAAAACAGAGAATAAACTCCATATTTAGAGAATTCAACTGTGCTAATACATACATAATTACATCAGATACAGTGCACAGTATCTTCCCAAATAGAAAATGCATTATTTTTTATTATCTTACCAAGGTCTCACCCAAAAAAAAAAAGAACAAAACCGAACCACCAAACAAACAAACAAACAAAAAAATCAACCCTGGTGATCCTACAGCAGGTACCTTATCTAATGAGAGTAGCAATGTGGTATATGCAATTAGTAAGCTAAGAACACACGTAACACAATTGCACAGCAGTTGTGCGCAAGAACAGGTCCACAAAACCAGTGTAGTTTTAGCAGGTAAAAACCCATCTTCAAGTGAATCACTGCACTTCCAATCTTGAGTATAGTCAGAAGCTCAATCTATTTTTAAGATTTTCCTGATAAATATATTAAAAACAAAGCAAAACCAAAATCTTCAAATAGAAGACCGTTTGCTTTCATTATCAGTCATGTTTGTTTTAATATGGTTCTCCACTATTTATGTCTGTATGATGCATCCTCACCCTTCCCAGAGGGACAATGGATACAAAGACTACCTCACTTTGTTTCTCCACTGTTGGATACTCTGAAGTTTATATATTCATTGTGCTTGCTGGTAAAGGACTGGGAGGACTGAGCAGGAGATGCCAAGCAGGACAGGCCTCCACCTTTCCAGCAGGATCTTACCCAGAAAGGGCCTGGCCCTGCAACGCCTCAGGGACCATTCTCTGTTACAGACTAATGGAGGAGAAATGGCAGAATGTAGGCCCACACGATAAGCTTTATCGCCCCACTTCCTTCACTGGCAACAGCCAGTCTCAAACCTCAAACAGATGCTGTTTTAAGAGCATACACAATGAACTACTGCCAGGAATGGTGGGGTTTTTCGGGATGGCACTGCTCTAGCTACCCTCAGCACTTCAGCGAGCGGAGGCCAGCACACGTCAAGTGAAGTAAAAGCCAGCAAGAAGAGTCACCACGTCCCTGAGGGGGAGCCCAAATGACGAAGCCAGGCACCAAGCCCCTGAGGGCATCGCGCCCTGTCCCGGGGCCTCTCCCGAGGGAGGGGGACGCGCCCCCGCCCGCTCGCCCGCCGCCCCGGTGGCGCCCAGCCGGTTCCACGGGGCCGGTGTCGTGGAGCCGTGACAAGGATCGCGACAGGCGGGGCGGGGGAGGCGGAGGGGACCGGGTCCAGCCGGGCCGACGACCCCGCAGCCGCCTCACCCACCGCACCTGCGCCCGCGCCGCACCAACTGCCGCCCGCGGGCGGCTATTTATAGTGCGCTATTTTAATCGCCCCCGCTCATTGGCCCGCCGCCCCTGTGACGACATCGGCTCTCCCAGGGCAAAGTCCCTCCGCTCCCTCCTTCCCCCGGGGCGCGCGGGTGGCGGTTGGGGTGTGGTGCGGCCGTGCGCATGCGCCTGGTGGCGGCGGCGGAGCGTGGTGTCGCCCCGACGGGGCCGTCTCTGGAACGGCTCGCGGGGGTGGGGAGGACCTTCCATCCCAGCCTTGCTGTGTTGGGGAGGAAAACTGTGGTTTCCTCCCCAAGCTGGAGGTGCGGGGGGCCCGTGACGACCCCGCCCCGAGGCGCTCTGCCGCCCCCAGGCCCTTTTTAGCTCCCCGCTCAAAATGGCGGCGGGGCTGAGGGAGAGTCCCGCGGAGGGGGCAGGCTGGAGAGGGCAACAGTGAACGAGGGCGGGATTGTAAAGGGTTTGCTGGCAGGGTTGGTCTGAGCCAGATACCGCGGGTTTCATCCCTGGCCCTCCCTGGAGAGGGGGAGAGCGCCCCATAAATGCTGCTTGTCCATCCATGTTCTTAAAGTAGTGGAGAGATGAACGGCTCGGAGGACCAGCTGAACTTGGGCATAAACTTGAGGGAAGGGTGGGTGGCCGGGCCTGGCTGCGACATCCATAGTTACCTCAGGTGTTGGTCTGGCTGTGGAAGGGTGCTGTGGTACCTCTGCATACTCCTGAGACTGGTGAAAATCAACGTGCAGGAACGGGCTGGGCTCTGTCTATCTCTACATGTACAGACAGCTTCTCTTCAGGTTTGATCTTGGTCTCTAGATAGGAGCATCCTCACATCCCCACTCCTGCATGACAGGATGGGACAGTCAGATAGATCGGATTTATTTTTGGCATATTGCACAAGCGCTTAATGAAATACGTTATCAGGACTTGGTGCCGCTCAAAAATAGCCTCCAGAACACCTGGCCCATAAAAGCCATGTGTGACTTTCATACTCTGTTTATAGAAACAGCTTGTGATTACGGTTGGTTTGCATGCTTTAAGCAGCTGCAGTCCCTCATGCTTCCAGCAGGACTGCTGGTACATCAATAAGCATCCGAGATTAAAGTTGTAAAACTAGTGGGAAAGACAAAAGACCAGATTGCCATTTCATGTGGTCAAAGAGCTCAACAGCAAGTGGTGTCAAGATCTAATTGCCTGGTCCTCTCACACGGGTGTGGATGTTTCTCCAGTTCACCAAACTCTGTTCAACTAAGTACTTTGAGAAAGGTTCCACTGCAAGTATTAGCCTGGCAAATGTAGCACGAGGCTGACCAAGCAGTGCTAATTGCCTCCCTTAAGTCTTGCAGGAGTCATCATCCCTGGATTTCATGGCTGTAGCTCTCAGGAGGATGCAGAAGTCAAGATGAGTGTTCTTGGGAATTCCTAGTTTTCTACAGCCAGTGCGTTTTCCGGCAGTGAGAAGGGTTGGAAGTGCAACAACATATTAGTGTGGCCCTGAAATACTCATTTGTGTAAGCTCTTCATCGCCCACAGGAATTTGTCTGCGCAGGCAAGATCTCTGTTAATCTGGAGCCTGAGCCAAAAGACTCCTGGACAGTTTCTGCCGGGTGATAGGCCTATCACATGCTAAGCACACAGATGGGCAAGAATGACTTATTGCAGTCCTGTCTGCTAGAACCTATAGTAAAATATTAATTATTTGGACTTTGGCTGAGTTCGCGCCATTTCCTGAGATAGACCACATTTTTGGCAAGTGGAGTCCAATACGTAAACTTTGCAGAAGCTGCTTCTGTTTGTCCAACTTATGTTGTAGGATTTCAGAACCTATTCATGTTACGACTTAAAAATTATTCTCAAAAGTATCTAAACTAAAGATTATGCTACTGGTTGCCTGATATCGCTTCTCTAATTTCTAAAGAGTTATCCTGGTTATATGTGTTTTATACATACATTTAGAGGTGTATCATGCTGTATGTGTATTTATTGTATATATGAAGTAACATTGAAAGGACAAATGCATTCCTGCTGGCATCTGCTGCCCATTAATTCATTAAAAGAAAATCTTGTTTGAGAAGGTGGTTTACTCAGGAATTACCCTATTATATACTACAGGGGTTCCCACAGGGCTGTTGCATCTGTGCCACTATCAAGCCATACACAACAGCGTACTATAAAATTTTATACAACATTTCATGGAGGGTGGGCACTTCCATCATATCTAGAAAAGGAAATCAGGGAATCTCTTGTCTCTCACGTTCAGAGCTTGATTACAAGTCCATTGAAGCCTAGGAGAGCCTTTTCAAGAATTTCAAGGACATGCCCTCAGGGCATAAAGATTCATGGAATTTTTTATAAGCCCACTGTATTTGCTAGGGAAAAAGTTTAGGAGGGAGCAGAAAGTGAAGTTAACAGTTTTAGGATAGACCAGCTTCATATCTGGTTAGCTCAGTCCGTGTCATGTGTCTTGAGTCACTGTAGCCAAATAAAAAACCAAAATTAAATTCCAGTTTTATAATAGTTTTAATTTAAAGACATTTTAAGATGATTGGAAAGTCAAAGTTCACTGACAGTAACGTTCCTGAGTTGGCAACATAATTTCAGTATTGCTCCTCAGTGAGTGGTTTCGGAAGGATCCACGCTTCCCAAATGCTTCAGTTAACCGAAGTTTAAGAAGAAATTCAAGATTGTGTTATCAATTGGTAAATCCATCTGTCACCTAAGATGTCACAAAAGCTTCTATTTGGATGCAAAGATTTTATTACCTTCAAGCTAACAATATCAACTGTCTGATAAGCCGAGCAGTTCTGCTAATATTTGGAGAATAAACCTTGACTGCTGGGCTTATCCCCTGTCACTGAAGCAAAGCCTGGAGAGAGATTCTCCAGGCTGTTATTGACTTAACTGGGAATTAAATCAGAACCGCTGCCAAAAGCAAAATGCGAGTTATTCCCCAGCATTAAAACAGTGAAACTGCATTATTAGTGGAGGTGTTGATTTTTGTGGGTTTTATCACTTCAGTGCCTTAATTGTAGGTTACCGGGACGAGCAGTTTTGCCACCACCACAAATCAAAGGCATCTTCAGGGAACGTCAGCGAAGTTTTGCTTCTCACTGAATCTTGTCTACTCAGGGGGAAAAAAGATCTGTGAGTAGCATTTAAGAGTGACATAAATCTGGTTTCTGCCTTGCCAGTGCTTTGGTCAGCAGTGGAGTGCACTGCTCAGAGCTCTCTGAGATTCCAGAATGACAAAGAATGAACTGTAACCATTAAGGAACAGCTTGTAATTGAGGGAATGATGTTATAGTCATGAAAGATGCTATTTTTATGTTACCATTGTTAACGCATTTTCATGATAGATTGCATAAAATCAGATTCTACCTGCCTCATTAATAAGCAATATATGCAGGGAAGGGTAGACTGAGCAGTAGTGTCTGCCTTTGCATTCAGAAGGCTCTTTTTTTAAAAGACTAATGTAAAAGGGTGCATAGTTAAAATTAATTTGCCACATGTAAAAGAATTGCTTACCAGGCAGACCAAATTCTTGTCAACCTAATGAGAGGCCGAAAAGCTGTTTGCAAAGGCGGTCTTGTTGCAAATATAGCTGCGCAGGAAAATAATTGCACCTTTTATCATGAAAATGTGACCTCCAGAGTTGAGGGAAACAGTGCGCAATTTTGCAGAAGGGAACACAGAGGTCATTTTGTGTCTGTGCTCATTAAGGAAAGGAATTGCACCGGAATGTGGGAGGGTAGAGAGTAAAAATTTGAAGCTCCCGTGCCTGCAAGAAAACAGGGCAGTGTGTGTGCTGCAGTGACTGACAATGTACAGACACCGTACCGAAATTATTCTAAAAATGTTAAGGAAAAAAATTAGTTTTACTGAAGATGGGTGACTAGAAGTTGTCCCCCTATGGATTCGTCAGCTGTTATCCTTGAGCATGTACAGGAACGCCTGCTGGACCCACGCTTTGTTCAGGTTCTACTTCAGCAAGACTCACAAATATATATACATATATATACATACTGGGTTAAAACAAGTATTGTAATTTCATGGAATTCTGGAGGATGCTGGTTTCAAGGATGAACCGGAGTCAGTAGCCTCACAAAGAGATTCATGCCTTGTCACAGGCTCCCTGCAAACTGTTTAGATATGTGCAAGGAAACACTGCAAATCTGAGGAGGGTCTTGCAGATCCCAGTCTGGGTCCAGGTCGGTTCCTGTTGCTGTTCAGCAGTGAAGCTGCTGCCAGAAAGCGTTACCTCTGCAGAGAAAGAAACAATTTGGAAAGAAACAATTTAGAACCTGCTCTGTGATTTAGGGAACAAGAATAGAGGAAAATCCACCTCTTCTACAGAGGTAGATGTAACAAGGCAATACAATACAAGGTGTATGAGTATATATTTATAAATAATTCTAATTTTTGAAGAGTATTTTAAGGTGCTTTTAGGAAATCACACAGATGCTGGGATCATGAGATGCTGCTCATGATCCCTTGGGCTTCCTTTCTCACCCTTTAGGTTTCAGGTGCCCACCCTGGGCCTGATCCTGACTGAGTGAAATCCCTGAGAGCTTTGGAGTAAGGGCAGGGCCTCTCTAATGCTGTGTTCATTCTGCACGAAGCAGAATTCCTGTGGCAATAATACAAACATTGCGTTTTAAAGAGCACGTTGGGATCATTCTCAGTTCTTCGATTTTTTCATTAACAACATTGATTTATTTTCACGCTGTGTGGGCTGGGGCTGGGCCAAAAATGCTTGGTTTTCTCCAGAAAGTGTTGCGTTTAGTCACCTGAATTTGCCACTACTCCCGTAGAAATGCAGTGCGTAGTAGGATTTAAGTGTTTACACAGAACCGTTGTAAAGCAGGCAGTAAATTACTTCCTTTATGGATAGACCTGTGGGTACATTCTGCTCACTGCCTTATTAACTGAATATTAATAATTAATAAGGAAAAAAAAAAGGAAGAGTGGTCGGGCATTGGAATAGGCTGCCCAGGGAGGTGGTTGAGTCACCATCCCTGGCTGTGTTTAAGAACCGTTTAGATGTGGTGTTGGGGGATATGGTGTAGGGGGAACTTTAGAGTAGGGTAGATGGTTGGACTCGATGATCCTGAGGGTCTCTTCCAGCCTAGATGATTCTGTGAAAGCGACTCGTTATGCTGTTAGGATAATGGAACATTTACTGGCTGCTATAGCTTCCCTGCACATCTGCTGCGGTGAAGGTCCTTGTGTGTCCCACAGCAGCCTGTTCCTGACCTGGAACACCTGGAGCCAGCTCACCTGCTTTATGGGCAAGGTTTTTTTTTTTTATTAACAGTGTTCCACAGAAGAAAACTCTAAATTCCATAAGGCTTGGCCTTTGTTGTAGGGCCTGGATGGGCAATTCCAAGTAACTCTCAGCCGATAAGCCTTCTTCCTGGTTGCCGGCTGGCCTTTGATGAGAGCGTTTCAGGCTAATTCAGGATGAGCCACACCTGATTTCCTTCCTGTGGACAACAGGGATCTCTCTGCTCCTTGCTCCACTGGGCTCTCCTCTCTCCTCATCCTTGCCTGGGGGGACAGCTGGGGTGCAGCTGGAGTGAGGAGAGCTTAAAGAGGAGCTGAACCATGGGGTGGCCTGAGGGACACCATGTACAAGCATTGGGTAAAGAAACTTTGGGCTGGAAGATGCAAAAGGAACTGCCGAGCAGAGCAAATCCGGTAATAGCACCATGGCTGAAAGCAGCAGAATCATAGAATCATAGAATTACCCATGACCTCCAAAGGTCATCTAGTCTGACCTCCCCGCAGTCAGCAGGGACACCCCCAACGAGACCAGGTTGCCCAGGGCCTCATCGAGCCTCACCTTGAATATCTCCAGGGATGGGGTCTCAACCACCTCCCTGGGCAACCTGTTCCAGTGCTCCACTACCCTCACAGTAAAGAACCCTCTCCTAATCTCCAGTCTAAACCTGTTCCCCTCCAGCTTGAAGCCATTGCCCCTCGTCCTGTCACTGCAGGCCTTTCTAAACAGGCTCTCCCCAGCCTTCCTGTAGGCTCCCTTCAGGTACTGGAAGGCTGCTATTAGGTCTCCCCGGAGCCTCCTCTTCTCCAGGCTGAACAACCCCAGCTCCCTCAGCCTGTCCTCGTAGCAGGAGGTGCTCCATCCCCCTGATCATCCTTGTGGCCCTCCTCTGGACCCTCTCAGGCTGGTGAGATCCATTTCCAGACTGGCACGTACAACCTCTTATTCTGATGTTTGATAAGGCCCATAAACAGGTGGATTACTGCGATCCTGTGATCGGGCTGGCAGAATCAGCCTGATCCTGACCTCGCACAAGCGCAAACGAATTTCCGACTTTGTCCCTGTGCGCTGCGTGCAGGTCTTTGGGTAATGCTTAAACCGTGAACGCAGTTCAAGGTTATCATTTCACATTAACAAGGGTTGGCTGAGAGAGTAATCTAAAGTAACCAATTAAGAATTACAATGGGAGCCTGTGGTAGTGAAGTCATGGAATTTTCTCCGCTGTACCTCTGGGTTACAGGCCCGGTCCCGCCATCGTGTCTCTGAAGGGCTGTGACATCGGGGCAGGACCACGGGGCTCGAGTCCTAGCGTCAGTGGGTTGCATTGAAACAACTTGCAGCTTTTTTCATTCCCTTCCCTGCAAGCAGGGTTTCACTGCAGCCGAGTTTCCCTTAAATGACTTCCACAGAATTAATTACTGCGTCTAAACATGATTCAGTTATCTTTTTCCTAATGTTCTGAGGTTGCTTCCAGGATGTGAGTTTGAATCCATCAGGATACAGGATAGGTAGCATTGCATTTCTTCTCAAGGGAGGAACAACCAGGTTACCAGAAGAACAAGAAAATAACCTAAATTCACATTTCAATCCTGCAATGTGCTTGCAAGTATAAGTTTTACTGTTTTGGATTTTTTTAAGGATACTCATTACAGAAATATGTCGTTCAACCACATTTAGTTGCTGTAACAGTGTAAGTTTTACTGTTTTGGGTTTTTTTTAAGGATACTCATTACAGAAATATGTCGTTCAACCACATTTAGTTGCTGTAATTGTTTTTCCCATGCATCAAAAATTTAAACAAAGGTTTGATACCTGAAGTGAAAAAAACTCAGAATTTTATGGCCATGGTAGAAAATCAGTGGTTAGAGATTTTAGATCCAGGAGAGATAATTTTGATTATCTGCCTGGTCTAACGTGAAACTCAGGTTGTCAGTCAGGAATTCCAGTAACTTTTGTTTAGGGCTTTGTTTGAGTTAGATTGTCCCGCTGAAATTTAACACCTGCAAAAGCAAACAAAACTTTTTTCTTACTCCTTATTTAAGTCATTATTTACTCACCAGTTGCTGTGGGGTGGCATTTGAAACACAATACTTAATTGCTGCTTGAAGCACAGAAAAAAAGGGATCGTTTCAAATCCTCCACATTGGCAACCCTGGGGAAAATGGTGGCTTTCTTTGCAAGCGAGGTCCAGCCGTTACTCCACCCCATGAATCAGCTGCACATTTCTTTGCAAAGAAAACTTACTTGAAACCCCCACTGCTATTTCAAAAGTCCTTAGCACTGGGCTCACCGCATGGCATTCTGCTTTTTAAGGTAATTCCTGTAAAGAGCGGGGGGGTTGTTACATTCCTTTTTTTCCTTTTTTTTTTCCTTTTTTTTTTTTTTTTTTCAAATTAGGGTGCAGACTGAACTCTGAGACAAGAAAGAACTTTGTGCAAGTCTGTGCTGTTATCTAGAGAATATTGTTTCTTATCTCTGGATTTGTACAGCACGGCTAAACCCACTGCAGTGATGAGTGAGCGGTTATTTCAGGCGACAGGGGTGGAGGGTATTGAGAGCAATGGAGGGAAGGAGCACATTTAGATACCAGGAGAGATAACGCAGTAGAAAATTATTCCTTGCTGTGACATTGCTCACTCAGGGAACGGCCTCCCCAAGGCAGAGTTCCCATCGCTTTGAACGCAGCTGGAAAAAATGCTGTGATGCTCGAGGTGGTTGCGCTCGGAGAGAAGTAGTGTGGATGAAAGTGCTTTTATTAGTCCTGTCCATGATGCTTTCTGGGAGCACCTTAGGTGCAGATCTCCAGATGCCATCATAGAGTCAGGATGCATCTCCATCTGCATCATGGAGGGTCCCCGCCTGTGAGACTGGTGGCTTTCCTTGCAAGCACGTCCAGCTGTTCCTCCACCCCGTGAATCAGCTGCACACCCTGTTTCTTTGACGTCTCTAAGGCCCTTTTGGCATGTTCCTGCCCCACCATGTCAGGCAGGTGAAGGTGAGCTAGGACTCTCCGTTTTCCCACCTCTTGTTGCTGTCCTGCCTGGCAAAGTGGCCATGGAGGGCTGGGCAGGGAAACTGCCCCACAGGCCTGGTCCACCATGTCTGCATGGAGTGAGCCAAGGTCTCACAGGCTGTGGCAAAGACCAGTTTCCCCACAGACAGTAGGCAAGAAGCCACTCGTGGCCCTAGGCCCACCAAGACATTAAACTGAAGCCATGCCTGGGGTGATTGCCCTTCAACATGCTGTGTCAGGAACAGGCCATGTTAGCCAGTATGGCCTGCTGTGAAGCTCTTGTAGCAACATCCCAAGCACTAACAGCAACTGGCCTTAAAACTGAACACTGCAAAAGGCCGTAGCTCATTCTCCATCTGTCCTGTCAGGCAGACCATGGTCAAGGAGAACAACCCAGGGCAACCCAGTTTCTGATAGGAAGATGCCACACCTAAGAGCATAGCACGCTTTCGGAACAATGTGATTCAGCCATGTCTACAAGGTGTCTCCAGCTCTTGTGCTCCTGGTCTCTCTCAGATCCAGAATCAAGCTGGGGATGGCTGTGGAGATAATCCAAGCCAAGTCTATGGAAGTCTCTAATGGACATCTGTTTGTGCTAAACCACCCAAAGCAAAGTCTGTAAGGCCAAATTACATAGTTGGCAAAAATGGACAAACTTCTTGGATACAGAAACTCTACTTCATGCCTCATTGCTCAATGACAATGTTTTTACCACTCCAAGATAATTAAACAATTAGCTCATGAGCCATCAGCTCCAGAGTCACTAGGTCCTCACCCTTAACTGATACCAGGTGGAGGGACACAACACCCTGCTTCTGGAGTCCAGCAGCACCTCACCCTTCTCCTCCCACACTGTAAGCGCTTGAAGGTCAAAACAGAAGAGTGGACCAACAAATCTGGCATCAAAGGCGTCGCTGGAGAGGTCATGCAGATGAAACCAAGGTGCAGAAGGTTATGTGTTGACTGACCAAATAGATTTCCCCCCCTCATCTTACATTTGCCTTGTATTAAAAGAGACCAAAGAATTCATCATGCCACCTTTAGAAGCTAATCAGCTTATTAGCAAGTGAAACACCAGGCTGAGCCGTGTTCCGCCTCGGAGCACATCAAGTCTGCCAGAAACCCTGGCTACATCTGAGGCAGCACTCCAGCTCTGTTTTGAAGGCTTGAAGTGGTGCTCAATTAGTACCTAGGTCCTGAGTTACCTGCTGCAAACAGGTGAAATCCACCTGCTATTTTAAAGGCAGCCTGAACGATATTATTTTCCCAAGTGTTTTGAGTTGCTAGCCAACAGGCTACCAGGCTCGGTGTGTGTTTATCTTTTGTGTCATGCGTCAGAGGTAATTACTTCACCAACTTAGGTGTGTCGCTGGGAAGCTCTGAAAACTCCCTTTGTTTCAGGGCTGCCTGCATGCCCCAGAGCAGCAGGTGAGCAGTCACCAACCCCATCCCCTTCTCCTCCAGAGAGGCCTCCCAGGACTTACTTGGTTTGGGAGCCTCTTTTGTTCCTCAGCTGCTGGCTCTAAGGCTGATTAGATAAGGCGGCTGGGTATCTGCAGCCTTGACACAAAATGGATTTAGTTTGCCCTGGGTGTTTAGCGGGGTTGTTGAAAACTAATTAAGGATATATGCGGCCATTTCTTAAATCGTGTGTGAGCTGTTGGCTATGAAACACGAATAGCTTTTTCTTCACGAATGAATATTTAATTGCGGTACGGTTCCAGCTAAACCCTTGCAAAATATCGGAGTTAAAATTAAAGTCTGGTGAAAGTAGGCAGTGTTCTGCTTTGTTTAGCAATGTCACCCTGCTTATATCTGCCTTGTATTTGGTCTTGCGTCTTTATCAGTGCCCGCCTGTTTTCGGCATTATTGTGTTATCACAGAGCAAACAGAGGATTTCCCAAGAGATAGGTGGATTCTTGTACTTCAGACTCCAGCTTAGTGTCTTACTCATTATATATTAAGGTCAAAATTACCCTCCTTTATAGGTGGGAGAAGTCTCCATTGCATATTCGCTTCTAGTTCGGTGCTGGGAGCAGGGCAGCTGTGCCCCAAGCGGAGCAGATATAACTTGAGGTCCTAATGGCTCTTGGAAATGTCCTTGTCTGCAGCAGAGGGAAGTGATGAAGAGTAGGAGGGTTAATGCATGACCAGTAATAAACAGCAGCACCAGTATCGCGTATTTTCTGTTTCTCTTGCTGTTGGATGCAGGTGTTAAAGCTAACCAGCCTTATGCTGTAAAATGAACTTGACCTCTAACGTTCAAAGGCCTTGTTGTGTGGAGTGCTTAAATGAGGCTGGGCAAAAGATGGGAAGAGAATCTGGATGAGACAGTACTGAGTGGAAAAATAGGCTGGAGTGATATTTGGGACCTTCTGAACTTTACCTCTGCATCAAGCAATTCTTTCTGCTTCAACTAGGGAAAAATAAGAGAAAACAGTCTTTTATTTTGATAGCTGGCAGCAAAGTGCAGAGTAATGCACAGCTGCTGTTACTGACTCAGCTGAGGCAAGAGCCATGCTAGATGTTTTATCTTGTCAGAGTATTTTAACTGCAAATTGCATTATAGATAGTGTACCTTCTGCAACTGAATGAGAAATAAAAGTACCGGTCAATGCAAACAACTTTCACAACTTATACTGAGTATAAAAGAGCCCTTGGGCATGGAGAGAACTGGACAGGAGGTAGAATCACTGTCATTCAGTCTTGAGACTGGGATTTAAGGCCTTTCTAAAGTTACAGGCTTGGTTTGAGAATCACCAGGCGAAACTCAATAGCTTAGTTTATGCTGAAAGTCAAACAACGTGGTCCTTCTGATCTTAAAAGGTGTGAGTCAGCAGCATATCGCAGGAAAAGAAAAGGTATTCTGTGTCCATTAATTGCACATTGAACGCTACACTCTTATTTTAGCTCTGAAATTCTGAATGTTGGCACTCATAGTTAAGTTGAAATAGCTTATTATTTGTATTTTTGAACTCTTACAGCTTCATTCCCACAGTGAGAGTAATACAAATGTCAGCAGCACATATAATTATAAAACAACTTGGAGTAAAAAAAGAACTCCTGAACATAGACTGATTAATTATTTTTCCCTCTATCAACCAGTGGGCATTTATTTTGTCTCCACCTTCCTTACTGCTAACACCTGCTCTAAACACACATCTGCACTCCGTTTGTGAAGCACGTGAACTAAGTTAGTTAACATTATTTTTGACCTGCTTTTTTTTGGTCAACACTATCTTTATACATCTCTAGTTTGATGTTAAAAAAAAAACCACCAAAATCAAAACTAAAAGAGCCGGTCCCAGTAGAAAGAGTTTAGACTTTGCAGTATATGGCACTCAGCTCTGCTTTTAATCAGACTCCAAATAAAAAAGCACAAAGGAAGATATCAAGGTGGAATAGAGATTACTTAACCAAGGGAACTCCCTTCCTCTTTCCTTTCTTATCATACGCATTAAGATCATTATTTCATTTTGAGACGTAAAAGCCACGTTATCCCTGGTTTCCATTTGCTTTGAGTCTTCAACAAACATGGCTGGATTTACATGTTTGGTATAATCTCCACAAATTCAGTATGTCATGAACTTCTTTCATCATTTTACACATTTTTAAACAATGCACTGTGACATGATTGTTCGCATTCAGTAGATTCAGAAAACTCTCACTGCTTTTTCTGTTTGTTTATTTTTGTTGGTTAGATTAGGAATTCATTGTGGATTTCAGTTACACAGATGATTACCATGAATTTTCCTTTCCTGATCACATGCATGTTTAAACCTGCCTTTACTTTGAGTAATATTTTATCTATATTTTACCTATCACTAAGTCTTGCCTTCCCCATCCATTGTAAATAATTTCTCAGTCTCAGCATACTCCAAATGTAAATGCCAAACTACGTTTTGTTTCAGGCCACAAGATTTTATTGCACACTTTGCATCACTCCCTGTGAAAGTGATGGTGGGTAAGAACCAAGCAGATAAAAGCTTGAAGTCTTGTCTGCTGCTTTTTCATTCTTACCACATTTTAAAATAATCCTTCATAAACTTCATTATATATATATATATTTCTTCATTACCTAGCAAGTCCCCATGGGGCTCCATGATGATCAATCAGAGGCTCAGATAATCCCAAAGAACACTTGGGGGTGCAGCTGGAAAAAGAAAATTAATGCAAAGATAAGGGTCTTCCAGCGTGTAACCATTGGATCATATAATGAGGTTTATTTCCAGGCCTGAACCCACCTAACCATTTGCTAGTACAAAGTAAACTTGTGGGAATCTATGCTTACTGGAAAAAAACATTAACTGAACTTGGCAGAAGCTTCTCATTTAGGAACAACTGAAAATGAGGCACAAGCTTTGCACTCTTTTACCTCGTATTTCCCCTTCAAAAGAAACCCAGAGAATATCAACAGTGCTTTGTCAATAGATCCTGGTCAACTGTGACCTGAATTGGTTGGGTTTTCAATAGGCTCAGTGGGAAAGCAGCTCTCAGTGCAGACAGAACTAGAACTCTGAAAGTCCTTGGCCACTCTTCCTGAAGTCTGACATTTCAGGAATTGTAATGCCAAAATTTCAGAAACTGCAATGGGGAATAAACTGCCTGTTTAGTCATGCACTATGAAAAAGAAGCTATTGTTAATAAAACCATATGGTCCTTTTTCCTCCTACAGCTCTTCCAGTCAACAAAGAAAATCACCTTCTTGACTGTCCTAGATGAGAACGAATCTCGTTAAATGTATAGAATGCAGTGCAGAATGTGGCATCCTTTCTTTTAACCTCTCTATTGAATGTCCTTTCTTTTAACTGCTGTACTATGCACAGTCTGTGAGCTGTTAAGAGGACAGGCTTAGCTACTGCAGATTTCCAGTTAGTAAAAAAGCCCCTGCATAAAACTGCAAATGAACCAGCAGAGATGCTGCAAAACTCTTCCAGCTATGCCTTCCCAAAAATCCTAAACCTGGATGAAGCTTTCTATATGGAGAAACAAGGAGTTCAAGGCTGCTTCTTGTTGAGGCTATTAATTTCGTGTGAGCGACCACGAATGGTGTTTTTAGGGCACAGGATTCCATGTTTCCCAGTTCCGGGATGATCCAGCTTAGGAAGTTTTACGTTGACTAAAGATTGGCTGGCGCCAAGCCTGTTAAGCAAAAGCCACTTTATAGTGATAGGATTTGCTTGAGCAAATTCCGGGAAATACTTGGAATTTATAAATGTTTTACATCAAGTTGGAATGTTATTACAGATTGAAGTAGAATGGGAAAATTAAATGGGATCTTCTCTTTAAAACAGGGACGGCAAGCTTGGTGAGGGTGACAACACACAGGATGGTAAGGGGTCAGTAAGGTACAGGAACTGTTACAGAGAAGAAAACAGAAACTAGGTTCTGCTACTGACCTGCTGAGCAATTGAGATCCTTTCATCACCTCCTCTGCCTTAGTAATTCCCGTAAATTGTTAGTAATGCTATCCTCTTAATAAAGCAGGTTAAGAATAAGTGCTGGATCAGAGCAGATCTTAATCCTGTAACTTAAAGGCTTCATTTTGATTTCGGTCTTATGCTTATTTGTGTGGTCTGACTGAAGATGTTCCTGTTGGAACGGGTCCAGCGGAGGGCCACAAGAATTATAAGAGGTCTTGAGCGCCGCCCCTGTGAATACAGGCTGAGAGAGCTGGGGTTGTTCAGTCTGGAGAAGACTCCAGGAAGACCTTGCAGCCCTTTCCATTATCTGAAGGGAGCCTACAGGAGAGCTGGAGAGGGCCTCCTTGTCAGGGAGTGGAGCAATAGGGCGAGGGGTAAAGGTTTTAAACTGAAAGAGGGGAGATTTAGACTAGATATTAGGAAGAAATTCTTTCCTGTGAGGGTGGTGAGACGCTGGAACAGGTTGCCCAGAGAAGCTGTGGCTGCCCCATCCCTGGAGGGGGTCAAGGCCAGGCTGGATGGGGCTTGAATCAACCTGGTCTGGTGGGAGGTGTCCCTGCCCAGGGCAGGGGGGTTGGAACTCGATCATTTTTAAGGTTCCTTCCAACCTAAACCATTCTATGATTCTCTGTTTCTATGAAGATGCTGTAGTTAGGGTGGCTATGAAAGTGTTGTCTTGTTTAGCTAATGCCTAAATCTAGAAGTAACCAAATTCCATAGATTTTTCATGTGAAAATTTCCATGGCTTCTATATTTGTGCCTGTTTTTTTTCATATATATGTTTCTGCCCCAGGCTGTCTTGATGGGGATTGGTTGCTTTGTGCCCATTTCAGGCCTGCTCCAATGTTCCCTTGCCTGAACTCCGAAAGGGAGATGATGCTTCGCAGTATTAGACGTGGTGCCCGTGCTCCAAAAATTCAATATGCTGACTCTCAGGGTGCTCTCAGGAAAGCCAGAGAACTGAAGGCTTTCATCCCCCCTCTGGAGGAGAGGGGAGCTAGACTCATATTGCAAAGGAGGAGTAGGATTCTGTATAAAAGGGAGGAATGGCATTATACACCCTCCCGTTCCTTTGAGGGGGAGAGAAACGTAAAGAGGTCAGGAACCCAGCTATAGAAGAGACAAACACCTTACGAAGACACCTTACTACTGAGTGTTTAATAAGGCACCGTGCTGTGCAGCCAAGGGGTGTTGAAAACGCACCCAGCAGAGGGTGAAAGCCCAAGGAGGAGGCAAAGGGTCTTTAATTCATGCTCCAGGCTGGCAGTTCCAGACAGTTCTGCGTGTGTAAGCTCAGCGTGTTCATGGTGGTTGGTTTTGGGTGGAGTGGTGTTGAGTAAGCTGGTAGTTATGGATACACCATTGAGGTATCTGCCTGTCCCCATGTATTGCAGGTGATTGTGGGAGAATGGCACAAGGCTGGGTGCTGTGGCAAACAGGAACCTAAAGATTGTATGTTGCCACACTTAAGTATTAGTCACCGAAATTCCTTTTGCCTCTAGGTCTGTGTGGTTAGGAAGCAATGGTTAAGTGTTAAAAAAAAAAAAAATAATTAGGGTTTTAAGGTTGGATATATAACTAGCATATGGAAACAAATACTTACCTGACTGATTCAAGACATTGAAGAAATTATTATTTATTAAATGAGGCATCGCTCGGACATGGAATCACTCAAACATGGAGCCCCAGGGTGATGGTCTCTAAGCCCCTGAGCTATGGACAGGAACGGGTTTTGGGAATGGAAATCTCCCAGGATGGAAATGAGCTTCCCATTAGCTCTGTGCAATGCCCTGTTTCTGGGGTATGGAGACATATATGCTTGTTTTGGCTTTTCTTTTTCCGACCACAGCCAAAATCTGGATTTTAAGAGTAAGGAATGAAAATCTCTCTATCCTTTTGCACCCCCCTCCCAAAAAATATCCACGAATGCCATGTAGGGTTCTGAGTGAGAGCTGCAAAAGCTGGGTTCTTCCAGCACTGCTTACTTGAAACAGTTGTACTATGTGCTTGGCACCCTTCACAAATCATCAGGTCTGGTCCATCTCCAGTATCACCCTTCTGAGTACGGCGTGAATCCCAACATAAACTTATTGCTTAACAGAAGAACATAGAAAGTCTCCTCACAAATTGTATTTTGTTAAATTTACCTGATCCAAGTAAATCTTGGTGGAATTGTTTCATCTGGAAACAGAGGCCATATCTGTTTCCCAAAGAAACTGTAGTGACAGGACAAGGGGTAATGGTTTAAAATTGGAAGAGGGGAGATTTAGATTAGATACCAGAAAGAAATTCTTTCCTGTGAGGGTGGTGAGACACTGGAAGAGGTTGCCCAGAGAAGCTGTGGCTGCCCCATCCCTGGAGGTGTTCAAGTCCAGGCTGGATGGGGCTTGGAGCAACCTGGTCTGGTGGGAGGTGTCCCTGCCCATGGCAGGGGGGTTGGAACTGGATGATCTTTAAGGTCCCTCTAACCCAAACCATTCTATGATTCTAAGATGTTTGATCCCATGGCCTTTTTCTTAGAATCTGTTCAGCTTAGACTATTTCTTCTCACCTGCTCCTGCAAGTTGCCACCCTCATGGCTCCATTTTGATGGTAAAGCCTCCTCTAATCCCTGAGGATCATGCATCAGGAAAGGAATATAACCGTGGGTTCTCTCAGCCTCCAACTTGGCTCCCTTCCCCTTTCTCCCCAGCCCCGACACAGTAACGAGTCTTTTATCTTAACGTGGCGCTACCAATTGCTGCCTAGTTGGGCTCTGGGAGGGAAGACACCCCTTGGATCTTCTCCAGCACAGGGAACTGTGTTGTTAGGGCTCTCCTTTTTTGCTACCATCCCTGGATGTTTCCCAGGCTCTCCACTGCCCTGTGTATTTTCCATGTAGTGAGTCGTTATTTGCCTTGTTCCCATCCTATACCTTTTCTGATGGAAAAGCCGGGCGCTGCTGGAAGCGGGGACATTGCAGGCAGCAGTTTGGGCACAAAGCTGCCCCATGTCTTTAATGGAACAGCTCAGCTACATGCCATTGCCGGCACACGGCGGAAGGAGCCGCGTCCTACGGGCCGTTGCCCATGACTATGTAAACACAATGTGCTCCTAGGACCAGCCAAGCGAGGAGATGCTGTGGGAGGCCGACGGGTGCTTCATCTGCAGAGCGCCTTCATGAATGAAGAGGGAGAAGGAACACGGGGGCAGAGACACAGACTTTGCATGCCCTATACATTGTTAGGCTTACTTACACCATCTTTTTTTTTTTTTTTAAGTCTCGATGAAAGAGCTGGGCCAAGCTGAAGTATATACTCCTCGCTTTCTAGTTCCTGAGCTCAGGCGGATTTTCAGACTTCCCCTCGTGCCGCCCGTTGCTGAAAACCTGCTTTAACACACAAAACCTGCTTTAACACACAAAGTAATTGTTATCTCCCAGCTTCGGGCGTCAAGAAACACACTGACTCTTACAGATTAGCCATAAAACAGAAGACGCGCCGGTGCCCATCGTCACCACACACCGGTGGTCGCTCAATTCCCCCGAGGGGGGCATCAGGCGACTCGGTGAGCCCCCTCACCCCCCC
>NW_015090813.1:2802311-2803678 GCF_001431845.1 Calidris pugnax
CCGTTAACGGCTGCCCGGGCGCCTGACAGGGGCGGGGGCCCTGCCGCCTCCCCGCCACGGTTCTTATGGAAACCGGAGCCCTGCACCGGGAGGACCGGGGGGGATTTGGAGGTGTGAGGGCCCCGCCGCGGCGGGGAGAGCGGGAAGGAGCGGCGGCGGGGGGTGGGGGGGAACACCATCCCGGAGCCATCCCCCCCGGCTTGGCAAAGGCCGTCCCCGCCGGTGTGAGGGTCTCCCCGCGGGGGGAGCGGGGAGGGCACCGGAGGAGTCACGGAGGCCCCGCCGCCTCACGGAGCCGCCGCCATCGCCGCACGGAGCCGCCCCCGCCCACCGGCACCTGTTGCCCGGCGGATCCCGCCTCTCCACCCCACGGGGGCTGCAGGCTGCGGACCCCAGCGTGTGTCGCCCCCCACCTCGTTGCGCTCCGGGAGGAGGAGGAGGAGGAAGAGGGGGGCGAGGCCGGTACCGTGCTCGGAGAGGGGCCGGGGGGGAGCGGCGGGTAATGGCCGGCGGCGGTGAGTCACTGCGGCGGCCCCACCTGCGTACTTAACCGCCGCCGGGCGGCCGGCGCCGCACTCGCGGGTTGTGCTGCCGCCGTGGCCGGGAGCGGCTCCTTCCTCCTCCTCCTCCCTTCTCCTCCTCCTCCTCACAGAGCGCTCGGCTGAGGCGAGGCAGCCGCTGCGTGAAGGTTTTGCCTGGGGAGCAGAAGCACCAGCAGCCCCTCAAAATGCCGAAGCCGGTGAGTGGGGCGGCTGACAGGGGCGGGGGCCCTGCCGCCTCCCCGCCACGGTTCTTATGGAAACCGGAGCCCTGCACCGGGAGGACCGGGGGGGATTTGGAGGTGTGAGGGCCCCGCCGCGGCGGGGAGAGCGGGAAGGAGCGGCGGCGGGGTGTGGGGGGGAACCGGCCGGGGATGGGACGGTGGGTTGATCCCGCCGTTCCCGGGCTGGGAGCGTAGGGCCCTCCCCGGCAACTCTTCAAAAAAAGAAAAAAAAAAAAGAGAGATTTTTATCGCTCTCCCGCTTAACGAGAGGCGGTGGAGCCGTCACCGGCTCCCGGGTAGCATTTGCATGGCCCGGGTCATCGATCTGCGGGAAACGTGTGTGTGTCTGTAAACACGGGAGAAACTCTTACCCCCCTCTTTGTTTTGTGATCTGAAAAATAAATGCCAGCGGCTCTTCAACTCTTAATGCAGTTCTCCACAGTCGTCTCCAACAGTCATTATCAAAAGCCTGTTTCTTTTTTTTTTTTTTTTTAATTTTCACAGAGCGCTCGGCTGAGGCGAGGCAGCCGCTGCGTGAAGGTTTTGCCTGGGGAGCAGAAGCACCAGCAGCCCCTCAAAATGCCGAAGCCGGTGAGTGGGGCGG
>NW_015090813.1:2803834-2823363 GCF_001431845.1 Calidris pugnax
TTTTTTTTTTTTTTTTTAATTGAGCAGACTTGGTTGTCTTCAAACTTGGCTGTCTTTTTTTCTTCTTCATCCCTCCTTTTTTTTTTTTTTCCCTTGACACCCTCAATTTTCTATTTTTTTTTTTTTTTTTTACTTGTTTTGGTTTAAAATCTGCTCTTCTGCCAGTTAGAAACAGCGATTCCCCTTGAGGAACCCACAGCTGCTCAGAGCTCTGGGCAGTCGTGGGAGCAGAGGCACTTTTGAACTCTTGAAGGGCATAATCGGAACAGATTATTGTCACTATCTATTTCCAATAGAGGCAATATTTCTTAAAATGTTAAAATGGCTTATGTGAGTGTTAGCTACACCCTGTAAAATGGGAGCAAACAAGCTTATCTTTATGGTAATAAGCAATTGATGTTTTACCGCCATAACATTAAAGTTGTTTTATGCTACTTCCCCCCCCCAAAAAAAAAAGAAAAAAGAATGCTCAGGTTAATTTATGTTGCAGTTTCTGTCAACGTACAAAAAAAAAATGCTCAATCCTTTTAAGAACTGCTAAATCTTCAGTCTCCCTGGATGCGTTTTATCCATAGGAGGTGATATATAAAGGGCCCTTCTGCAGATGGGGGAGAAAATAGCTAATTTACAAATCATGGATGTAAAAGGTTGTGTGTGAATAATCTCCCTCTACCTTATTAGCCATTTGCTAATTACAGAGCGCTTTCTTGAAATATCCTGGTCAGAATAATCTGAAATCCTGGTTTAGGACTAAGTCTTACTGGAAGCCATGGATAGGTGTGGAAAAACTCTTTAATCTCTTAAAAACAAAAAAAATTAAATAAAATTACAGTTGTGTTGATCTTTTTGCCTGGCATGACTGCGTTCATATTCTTCATAGATGGTGGGCTTTGTTTGTTTCTTGGTTGATTAGCCAGTGAATAACAAAGGCGGATGGTGTAAACCACCTTCCAGTGGGGAAGGACAGTTGTTCTCTTAATGATTTGAGACGTGACCTACTGGCTGGGATTTATGAACAAGACTGTGTCAATAGTTTGTACCATATAAGCAGTTTTTTATTTTTTTAATCTGCTGTTCAATAGGGCTAACTCCCACCTCACAGTAAACGGAAAAGAGGAATTTTGCAGAGGTTATTTTAATAAAACGCACTCTTTGGTCTGACTGCCTCGGACTGAGGCTGGATTTGGATCCTTCCCAACCCGGCTCATTTGTTCTTAATGCAGCTAAATAGGATTCCTGTCAGTTTGCAGGGAGCAGGGGGAGAGGATGTAAAGCTGTCACTCCAGAGGCAGAGCTGTCCTCGGGACACGAACGTGACAACAGCCTTTGGCATGCGTGAGGAATGATAGTGTGAACTCTTGGGACGCAGAGTTTAGTTTCTGATGGGTAGGTGACGTGGGTACTGAATATTTATTACCTACGCTTGTTTGCATGTGTCTTGTCTGCATGGCATAAGTAAATATGATGTTGCTTGGCAGACTTCGTGCTGCTGGGGGTGACGTTTGACACGCTGGTCATCAGTTCTTCACAAGTAAAGGTTAAGATGACAGATAGCAAAAATTTTGGCAACGCCCACCCCTCAAAAATCCACTAAGTTAAACCTTTATATGAAACTTATTTATTATTTTTTTTAACAAAAGTTATGCATGCACACAGAAAGTTTGCAGACCGTGTTTGGAATTTATTCTTTCACAGTAAACAAATAGTAAGTCCATTAACACTGGAATATTAATAATTTTGTATTTTAATTGAGTACCAAAGTGTAGTGCTAGAAAGCCAACTATATACCAGATTCTGTGGTGATGTTTACTCACAATTAGTTGGATCTGATGCATGTTTGCAGTGCTCAATATAAGTTCTAGTAACAGTCCAGAAAATAATTCTGACATATATTTGTTAATATCGGCAAGTGTTGATTTATAATTTAACACAGACATTCTGCCATGTGTAACAGGTACAAAGTAACAAGATCTCTCTGAGGTAAAGCTATAAATATATAACTTCTTGTACCCAGTGCATAAGGGTTTATGGCTGGGAGTTCATCAGCAGTTCAGATATATAACTTCCAGTCCGTACAGAGGTTCATGCAGGTTTCACAGGTGGCAAATTATTATGTAAGGAAATGCGAGAGAGAGATCATATTGTCCATATCTTGCCGCGTTACCTGAAAACAGCTGATATGCCAAATAAGCTCATTTGTTGGGCCTTGCATCTTTTCATGGCTGGAGTGTCTGTGTGCTCTCTGTGCATTTTTCCTAGATGCGTGTCACTCGTTTATTTCTGTTTGACTGATTGAACGGATGGTGTTTTAGCTGAATTATATCCTTTTGCAAAACAAACCAACCTAATAAATTGTGGCTAGAACAGCGTGGCTGTGGGCTGATGAACATTACTTACAGAAGGAGAAGGAAACATGATCTCTGGTCTATAGACCTGTTAATTTGATCTGACCTACCAGCATTCTCTGTTACTTTATCAAAGGTGGAATTTTTGTTTCCAGTTGGGAAAAAAAGTTTCATAGGAAACGAAGTCAGGTTTGCAGTAGAGCATTTGATGTAGTGTCACACAAGAACTTTTAATACTTGTGTGCTTGTTTATAAAACCATATAAAGAGAGGACAGCGGTAAACACAGTCTGAGTGCTAAAGAGAAAATATAAGTGAATAATATCTAGAGGCACCATTTTTTAATGCCTTTATTAGTAGCCTGTGGTAGGAAAGCTGAGCATACTAATGAAATCTGCTAATACAATGCTGTGGAGGGGCAGGTATTATTCATGCTGAGGGTCAGCATATAAAGGGAATTGAAGGACTGGGATGATAAGGTCCCATTGCAATAGTTAAACTTGGAAGGGTGGGGGAAGAAGGTCCCTTGCTATATAGGCTAGAAGTATATAGATTAGTCAGTGGTAAGATGACTGTCTTGTTGTCCATGTCATCTGCAATGCATAGGGTTTCTCTAATGAAAGCGTTAATAGGAGGTGCTAGTGAGATCTTTCCTTGAATATAGGTTGCACTTACCATCTGTGCCCAGGAGAGAGAAATTCAAAGCAGAACCTAGAGAAGGGATTTGGGATGACTAGTGGCAGAAAGCCACCTCACGATAAAAGAGTGCCTGGCTATGGGGTTGGAACTAGATGATCTTTAAGGTCCCTTCCAACCCAAACCATTGTATGATTCTCTACTTCAGCCTGGTAGAATTAAACGAGTTACCTCTTCCTTCACCTGTATAAAATGTAAGGGGTTTAAATGGCAAAGAGGAGGAAGAACTGCTTTAAGCAGAACTTGTGGTTTAAGAGACTTTTAAACATTAGAGCGGTTAAGTGTGTGTATGGTGGGGTTTTTTTCCTGCTTGCTGGTCTTATTAGGAGACTATTCCAAGACCTAACATCCCTTAAGATAGTTTGACAAGGACACATTTAATGCTGCTGCCTGGAGGAGTGGGGAGCTGGAACTGATGACTCAAAAGGTTTTTCCCAGCCCTGTGTTGTTAATAATGTGCTTGTGTGTGCTAAGCATTAAGTGGTTAGACAAGTCCTCTGTAGCTGTTTGATGTTGAATATACATGAATTCTGGGGGAAAAAAAAAAACAACCCAAAACTTGAAGACAGTGTGCAAGTCTTCTGCCAAACTTTAGCTGTCTGTTAACAGATTAGGTATTAAAATTAAACAAGTTTATGATAAGCCAGCCCAAAGAGATGGAAGTGCAGTGACAGGAATTTATTGTAAATACAAATAATAATAATAATAATAATTGTTCCTAGATCCTCCCAGTCTATTCTTAACAGTGTATCTGCTAATTACACAGCAGTTTTATCTCTGGGTTCTTCACAGCAGATTGCTATAGCCAGACTGAAATAAAAATATTTTTTCATGTCCTTAAGTGCTCATAATTAATTAAAATACTTGTAGCTTATGGATAGCTGCAGATTTAGTCAGGAATAAAATCTTACCCTTTCCTTGTAAGCGGCAATTGCAGTACATCAGATAATATGGTGTACTTAATTGATACCAGGAGGTATATACTCTGGTGCAAAATGGCAATGTAAGAAAGCTTCCATTTGGCAAATGTGAGGACTCCCACCCATAGCTGCGAAAGGAAGGTGGAGGATTCTATTAATAGTAAATTTAGGGAGTAGTTCACAGGTGACTGGAGCTATAAGAGAATGAGCTCGCAATTGTGCCAAAAAAACAGAATTACTGCATGAGCTGAGTAAGCATTTCTGAGGGCAGTTTGTTCTGGGACGTTAACTGCTGCAGAGAAATCGAGGGTGTTAACTGTTATGTTAGTCACCGCTTAAAGAATTTCTTAGCCTTCTTAAAGAGCAGAGGAGGGGAGATAAGCCTTCCTGTTCTTCTCCCTCCCTCCGCCCACACGAACGTCTTCCTCAGTCCATGAAAAAACAACCTGTGAGATAGGTCAGGGCTTTTTGAGAATAAGACTTGTTGATGCCCACTGAAGACTCCCGCATCGGCGTGGTTCTTGTTTGGCACTCTTGTGTCCAAAGAGCTTTATGTGCCCTGTAAATCCCATAATCGCTCTGTTGACCTTGAAGGAAGGCAGTGCCACCTGGGATCACTGAACCACACTGCACGCCGTGTTAAGTAATGTATTTTGGCCGCGTTGTGTGCTTGCTTTGAGGCCTGGTTTTTCAGCATTAGATAACATTTAGCCCGTGAGCTGAGAAGTGCAGCCCTTTGCAGAAGCAACTGAAGCCTCTGGCTTTCACTGAGCAACATACAGGATCTCTTCTCCCTAGAAAAGAGAGAAAATTGTTGCTGTGGGAGCCTGGAAACAAGGTTTAGCTCGGTGTAACAGCTAACCGTGTTAGTCAATTGTTCAGATCCAGATTTTTGTTTCTCTTTCTAGTTTGAACTTCATAGTGAGGAAAAACTACCTGCCTTCCCTGCCTCTGCTCTCGTCCTTGAGAGAGCATGAGTGGCAGCTGGGACCCGATACTATCACCTGCCAATTAAAGTAAAAGTCTAAGAATTAGCATGCAGGATGCTCGTTTTCTAATTGAGTGAGCAAGAGAAACTGTTGCTTGATGACCAAGGACTTGTATTTGGCTACCTGTTGTGTAAGCTCATGGAAGAGGTGCTGGCACCCCTACACAGGACCTGTAGTCAGTCCTTCTGCTAGTTTTGAGAAGGAAGCATGGAGTTGCCCTGTTTGAGAGAGGGTTGTCTTGTGTTTGCTTCTCCCTCCTGCTTACATGAGCAAGTGTTTTAGCATTAGTGTGACCATTTCTCTTCCTCTCTTGATTTTCCATGAAGATGTCCATGTTTGCTGTGGCTGTTCTAACCTCAGCGTGGGATGTGTGAGAAAGTCTTCTCTGGGGATGTGAGTGGACATCCAGTTGATGAACCTTGAGCAGGCTTATGAAAAGAGTCCAGAGCTTCCCAGTTCTGCCAGGAGACCACCCTTCTGCAGATGCATAGAGCAGATCTATGAGCTGCTTTCTACCTGAAGAAGCAGAGATTAAAGGATCTCGTGTTTGTATCACGGTGCCTGAATTTAACCTGGGTGGCCCAGTAGAAGACTTCAAAGTCCGTGCTATAGGACCTGCGCTTCAGAGTTCTTTGTGGGAGCTAAAGTTACTCTTTAACATCTAGCTGAATACACTTTAATCGTGAAAGCTTAGTTTGCTTAACTTTTTGTCTTTGTAGAGGTAAGTGTTTATAGAAAGTTCCTGGTGCACGAAGTACGTGGTGTGGATTGGTGGGTGGATTTGCATAATTGGTATTTGGTGATCTCTGCTGGAGAGAATAGCTTTCCCCTTAAAAACTGATACAGCCATGCAGGCAAATTTTAGAAAGTTACTTTTTCTGCCCCCACTGTACTGTAGGTACACTTTGGGAATCACTGGGGCATGTTTGCTTGCCATCACACGTCTGCAGTGAAGGGCCTGTGAAGAGTATGAAACTCAGAAGCCCTCAAGCTATTTTAGGAGTCAGGAAGGGGTGTTTTGCCAATCCATCCAGTCACTTTTCCTGTACAATCTATAACTTCTCAAGAGCAATTTTCTTGTGCTTAGGTGACATTCCAGGACTTGCAATGACCTGTCTTTATCTGGGAGCAAACAGTGGCTGTTGCATACTGTTTGAAGTACCTTATTGGGAGGTGTGAGCATTGTAGTGTATTGGACATAGAACAGGTTATCAAGCTATCGGAGGTGATCACATCACATAATTCCACTCATAAATTTTGCAAATGCCATACAGTATGTTCCACTGAAGTCCATGAGGTAAAACAGAAGGGTAGGGCATCGAATCAATACATCCCTGTTTGACAAATGGATTCCTAATGAGAATGCAGAATGAACACGCATCGTTACTGGGCCTTGTGTGAGTTGTTACACTGGTTTTTCTCCTTAATTAAATGCAGTTTGTGTTCCTTCTGCACTTTGACTTCTATAAGAACGTGGCTGGCCTTGCCAGGTCAGGCAGAAAGCCTCTGTAGCCTAATAGTATGCCTCTGATGTTGGCCAAAAGCTGATGCTTGAGGAAGAGTATTTCAAAGATATGCACCATTGCTTTCCTTTGAGCTGCTGAGGTATTGGAGGCTGAAAGTTCCTATATAATGAGTTACTAAATGGACTTCTGTGAACTTGTCCACTCTCCCCTTGAACCCGTGTGAACTCCAGCATCCACAGTATGCTTTAACAAAGGCTGTCCTAGATAACCTTCAAGTTCAAGAAAGTTAGCAACAAAACTTGCTACAGCATTTTTGGAAAGTTAGCAACAAAACTTGCTACAGCATTATTTGGAAAACTTCTCTGTTGTTCCAAGTGTTCCCTGTAGTTATTCTATTGGTAGAGCAGGGAGCACATGGTCCTCGTCCACCCAATTCATAGAAATTCATGAGTTATATGCTCTTACATCCTAGCCTCAGTTAACTTTCTTCCAGACTGTGAATTCCTAACCAGCCTGGTTGATCCTTGCATGGGAATTAATCCGTGCCTTTAAACATCCTCAAGCTTCTTCCAGTTCTGAAAAACACTGCTTTGCCTCTTGTAATGCCCATGTTTGGGAAGAGTGCAGTTGTTGAGAACATTTCTCCAATATTTGGCTCTTGGTCGCCTTTAAGCTCTCAGGACAGAATCCTCTGAGAGTGTAAGTTACAGACTCTCCTTGTGTGCCCACAGCCCAACCTGCTCCAATATAATGTGTCAGTCTCAGAAGAACAATCATCGAATCGTCAGAGGCACCAGTATTGGTGCTCGGATTCAGGGAAAGCTCTGAGGCTATTATGGCTTTTATTTAGAATATTCATGTCTTCAGACCTTGCCACTGTTTTGTTGTGACCTGGTACTGTGAGGTTCAGCTTTTGCATAAATTGTTGCATGCCTGTCATTTCCAAATGAAGAAGAGCCAAGCAGAGGTATGAAACAGTGGTTGCGTTCTGGACCAAGACTATAAGATACTCAGTTATTTATTTTTTTACTTTCCCTTGTGGTGATTGCGGAAGGACCATATTAGTTTATGTAGTTGACTCATAAATATTGGAGATGTTAACTTGTTTAGAAGACTTGGAAATTATAATAAAACTTGAGATCCTAAACTTCTATATTGTCTGCACTTGGCCACAAAAGACAGTCTGAGTCATTCTGAACTCTTGAGTGACTTCTTGAGGTAAAGCTTAGTCGAGGATTGGTTGAAATGTGTAAAGCCTTAGTCTTGCAACTTCATTATGTTTACTTAGATGCAACAGCTGTCATGATAAAACAGTTTGTGTACGGAGGAGTTTGATCCTGTGGCCTGCAGCTTCCCTCTGTATTTATCCTTTAGGTACAAAGGACCTATTATTGTTGCTGCAGTCTGTGTTCCTAAATCCATCCTAACGTCAGCTGAGGACAAACAGCTCATCCAAGCAGTGGTGCTGCCCTGAGCCTGCTGTCACCGGCTGTGTGTTCCTTCCTTAAAGAACACAGATATTCCAACAATGCTAATAGAGCACTATATGGTGTCAGAGAGTCTTTAAAGTGAAAGTTTATGTATTTCAACAGAACACCATAAACCCTCCTGCCACTTCCTAGCCTTGTCTTGTGTTCAGAGTTCAGCCCTTGAGAAAGAGCAAATGTTTTGCATGAAAAACATCTGGGCTCCCTGAGCATGTGGGCCTTTGTTTAAAGGCAATATTTTGGGGCCTTTCAGGCTTAAAGTGCATTGCTTTATGTCTTGTCAGAATGTAGGGCTGTCCCTAGGTAATTTTAGATTTTTAAAAAATTTGAGTTGTAAAGTCTTTAAAAGGCCTCTGTCTCTCAGGTTTTCAACTCTCCCCATCTGGGACAGCAGTTTGCTTGTTAGGAAAAAGTTGGGGGAATCTTTGGTGGAGGGAGAAAGATTCTTTTTTCTCTGGTTTTACTGTTTCACCGAGCAACTAGTGTTAAGTGTACAGAGCTGACCAGAGGTGGAGAAGGCCAGACTTTGAGCAGACACACAGGCATTGGGGAACCGAGGCTGTCAAGAGATACGGTGTCACGCACGATTGCCACACCTGCATGAAATCTTCATGATCTCCTGGCATGCAGAGCGTTATTGATTGACCTAAGATAAAGAACTGTATTACAGCCATTGCTCCTTCTCAGCTCTTCACGCAGATGCCTGCTATGCAGTTGTTATATGCTGACAGAAGGTATTATCAGGCTTTGGTTAAGGTAACTGGGATAGGCGTGTAATTTAGTATGGCACCCTCTGCACAAATAAACTAAAAAAGTTTGAATTTATGTTCTAGGATTATCTTCATGTTTATTTATAATGAAGGTTTCATGCTAATCTCGTAAAGAAGAGTCAAGTGACCTGGCTGCAAAACCAAACTCAAGGGGTTGGCTGGCGGGGAGGGGGAAGTTTGTTCTGAAAATTCAACCTGCTTTGCTAAAACTGGAATTTCTGGATGACTCCCCAGATCTGGGTATTCAAAGTTTTCCTGCCCACATGAACCCCCTTCATCAAAAGAGTCTCTAGCTTTCAGATTTAATGTCAAAATTATTCTTGGCTTCCCCTCAAAGTACTTTTTCTTTCTTCAGAAGAACTTCCGCAGAAGTTGTTACAAAGCCTTTTCACCTTGCATGAGAGCAGCAAATACCTGGGTTCCTCTTGCCTAGAGTGAACTTAAAAAATATCAGTTAAGTATAGCTGGTATAGTTACTGCTTCTTAAATACTGAGGATTATTACAGGAAAAAAAAAAAAAAAAAGGTTGTACAAGCTGTTGCATTAAAGCTGACTAGTAGTTAAGGTTAACTACTAGCTTTCTAGATTATTATATACGACTGTATTTATCCTCAGTGGTATTTCCCCCCTCCCATGGGAAGGTGAGCAAGGTCTTAAGGAACAAAGACCAGCCTATTCAACTCTAATTTTACCTGTTGCAAATGCAGCAGTCCCTTGACTCTGCTTCATAGACTCAGAGGAATGCCAGTGGGACGTGACTTAATGTTCCCATTTATTTGCAATGAGGAAGCAATGTTTAACACAATGGGATTTGAAATGGAACGTGTCCTTCGCTTCGCAGGGTCTTTCTGATTGCACAGGGTATGCTGAGAAACTGGGTCAGTTAAATCAGTGCAATGAGCTTGCCCTGTCACTCAAGTGGATGCCAATCAGACCATCCCCTACTCATGGTTTGTGAACTGATGAGGCTGTTTTCACCCTTGTTAGCAAACTGTGCTTTGTGGTGTGGAAGGGAACACTCGGGACTATTTTGCTGTGCTGCCACTGGCCTCTGAAATGTTAGGTGTTGGACAGGTAGTGCAGAAAGGAGCAGGGGAGGAGTGCGAGGATCCTACTGAAAGGCTTTCTTCAGTTTTGTGCCATACATCTCTCTCCCACTGTCGTAGGAATCAGATTCTACTTCCCACAGAAGAGAAATTGCTGGTTTGTCATTTACCTTCTCATTTTAGCTTCTTGGAGATCCTTTAAATCATAAAAGCGTGGCACTGGAGAGAACGTGAACCTATGTTGTCTGAAGGCTGTATGGAGTGGCACTGGGGAGAATGTGAACCTATGTTGTCTGAAGGCTGTATGGAAGTGGTTATGTAGTATCTTAGTATCTTACCACTCCAGTAATTATTGTTTCTTCTCCTCTTACCCAGCCTAGAAAATAAGAGGGCTTTTTGGTGTTTCCTTCCATGTGGCTTTAAAAGTTGCTGTCTTCTCTAGAAACCCTTCATGCTTCAGACTCCCAGTTGAAAGACATCAATGCCACGCTAAGAGATCAACTCCGGTTTGAAACAGAAATGAAACCCAAAAAGCCTTGCAACCAACCCAAAACCACCTGACCTGCAGATTAGTGCAGACTTTCCTTGATTAACTTGTTCCCTTCTAAAAGAAGCATTCAAATTTGGGTGACGGCATTCCAGCTGGCAAGTCATCAGGCAAGAACAGAATAGTCACCTTCTGTAATGCTTCCGGTGACAAATACACTCAAGAATGTAATTTTTCCTTCTATGCAATAGCATCACACCAGGAAACGTGGTGTTTTACTGGGGATTATAATAGACCACATCCTTGTCTACAGTCCTGCTGTAGCCCATTGTTTGCAAGCCTGTAATTTGTTCATCTCTTCGTCTGCCGCTTGTCTGTTCTCACCTCTCCCAAGTGTAACACCTGTAACTATTTATCAGACCTACCGAGATCTTTGAATTCCAGCCCTGTCCTCCTAAAGAGTTTCTTTTTCGTTCTTGACTCGGTGCTCTTTGTGAATTTTCAGTGCACTCCATCTTCCAGGGATGGTGAGAATACTTAACTGCGTTCTCTTACTCCCTCCGCCCCACCACACTCACATCCCTCTTTCAAGACCTTGGTCTACCATGAGAAGGTCAAAATACATTTCCTGCCAGTAGTTCCAACAAGATGAAGGTGCTGAACGCAACTGGGAGGAAAGTCATGCTTTGGCAATCTTGCAGCAGTGAATAGAATTGGCCATTTGCTTGATATTCATGACGTTGTCTCTTGCCTTGATGGAAGCTATGGAGAATTTAGGTGTGGAGCTTGTCATTGGTTGTAATTTCACATGGCTCAGATTCATTGTATATCTAGTCTATGTTACATGGGACCGCATCAAATATATTACTAGATGAGGTTTGATCCATCAGGCAGGTTGTTCTGTCAGAGAAGAAACAACTGGCTCTAAGTGCTGTGTTCTTAATAAAATTCTTAATAAAAATGAAGAATAATATACTAAATGGAACTAACATATCTTCAGCTCCTTGGGTTATTCATGCCATCCCGGACTTGTCCTCTCCTCACAGTCTCTGAACCATTGGCTGTTGACTAAAGTAACTTGTGGAGAACAGAAATGCAAACACTGAAGTGTTACTAAGTTAGCTCTGTGCTCTGGAACCCGAGGATTTTTTTTCTCTGGTCAAAGTTGACAATTTTCCCAAAATAGTTTCCAGGAGCTGGGACTACAGCTACTACTCCATTGGTTAGTACAGTATCTTTATTTATTGTTGGGCCTGGAACCAACGAACACTAATGCATGGAAAGTGGAAGACTAGAGAGTTTTAGTGTCCTTCTGATGCTGCTACATGAAATTGCTTTTCCTGTTACCAGAGATTCCTAATCACTGCACACGTCTCTGAACAGGTCTGGTTGCTGAGGTTCAAATGAGATTACTTTGCCCATGCAGATGCATTGCAACTCAGGGCAAAAAAGGGTGGGCTGTTATTTATTTCAAGTATGATAGTAGTTACCTCTTGTGTGGTGGCAGGGTAGACCTGCAGAAGTGAGGATGGGAGCTTAATACTACTGCTTTCTTAATAGTATTCTTAATACTACTGCATTTTGCTTATTTGTTGTTAAGACTGCTGTATGCCTTCAGCACAAGCGTGTCCATGTGATATATGGTCAGTTTGTGAATGTGCAAGAAGCCCTAACAGGTCTGCGTGCTGTTTTTCACACTACTTCAAAACCCTTTATCCCCTCTGCTCCGTGGAGTTGATCTGCTTACGCGTTCCAGCTACTTGCCTGGGATTTCCAGACGTGCAGTGACTGAAGAAAGAAGGCATGGCTATCTAGGTTTCTTCATTATGATACTGCTAATTGCCACCCCTTGGAAATAGGGGTGGCAATACTCCACCAGCATTTGCACTTGTAAACCTGCTATTTAAGAGGCTCTGGTCTTTAACCCTCCTTGGAAAGAGGGAGAAAACATTCCTGAGCATTGTCTGAGGCATTTAGAGCTGCGTAATAATAATGATATGCGACACGTTAAGTACTGGTTTGCCTTGTGTATGTGGGTAAAAGTTGCTATTTACTGCCCTTTATCTTATGTATTTGCTGAAAATAAATTGTATGGTATTTTTAAATGACTTGCACAACTTCATGATTTCACTGAACTATTTTGTTGTGCAAGTGAACTTTAAGGGGTATTGGATTTCATGCATCAGGATGTAAAACATCCTTGATGGCTTTACTGTATGTGAGGGCTGTGGCCTTTTTTCCTGTTCTGCCTTCCTTTTCCCTTTTGGCGTAGGATGTTTTGCAGTGGAGCTGCAGTATCAGGAGGAGGATGGTTAACTTCAAAGATGCCATGTTGCCTGCAACCACAGACAGATTCTGGACCAATAGGCTGTAGCTCAAGAGTCAGACTTTAGAAGAAGACTACCTGTGCACCCAGTGTGTCCAACACACCTGGAAACTGCATCTATGAGAGGAAGGGACTGAAGGGACTCTTGCGTTCCTGTCTAGCTCTTGGATCTTATACAGAGAAGATGTTGCCACTCAGCTGTTGGCAATGTGTTGCTTCCTTAAAGACAATGTCTTCTGAATGTTTTTCAAATGGCACTTTAATTTTCAGAGTTAGATGCTGTACAGTGCACAGTCTCTGAGAGGCTGCAGAGTCCCGTAGATTGATCTACTGACTCAGCATGAGAAGAGATGTTGTCTTAGCAAAAAAATGTAAGAACAAATGCATGACTTGAGGGCATTGCTAAAGCAAGGAAGATCCCGTCCTAACTACTGTAACTTCTACTACAAAAACTTTCCATAGTGTTATGATTATTTAAACGATATTCTGAATTCTCTCCAGTTCCATCTTTCGTATTACTTCCACTCTCTTGTGGAAGTTGGAAACGTAGGTTAACACATTACAGTCCACCGTGAGCAGTCTGAGGTCATGGAATTAGTGTTCAGTCATTTGGTGTAGTAAGTTCTTCAGTTTCTGTTGTCTGTTACAATTCATGAAGCTTTTTTTTTTTTCCCCTGTAAATGCAACGGTGTTGCCTTTTCAACAGCATGGGTTTTTTTCCCCTCTGGATCAAATTTGTTAGCAATTTCATGTATCCTGAGACAAGGGAAAAGGAGAACTTTGTGTTCTGTAAGGATTTCATAGACACAAACAAACTTTCTAAGGCCCTGTAGTCTGAGGTTTCCTCCCCAGCAGTATCTGGAAACTGCTTTGCACCTTGGGTTCTGATTTAATCCTCTTGGTGCCATGGGGAGTTTCGTGTGGTCTGAGCCGAGTGCCAAACTGATGGTCTCACAGCCTGACCCACATCAAGGCTTCTTCAGACTGTCTCAACCAGGGTTTCAAGTGGGTTAAGCTCTGTTGGCCTGCTTTGCTACCAGCTCCTCTGGGACTAGCAGTTTGTGTGGAGTGGTTGTAGGACATCCATTTAGAAACACTGTTAAAACCATTATGTTCGTCCTGAAGTCAAGGCTAAGGTTTGGAGGTGAGAAGCAGGAGGACTTAATATGGCAGGAAGGAGACTCAAAGGATTTTTTTTCCCAGGCAGTCATCAACTGATTGAAGTGACAACTGCTGGAGGCCCTGTCTCTGCTGGCTCTGCCTGTCATGTGGCTAGAGCTCATCTGAGGGCACACCAGGGAACTCCTCTTTATCCTGCTGGTTGTTCAGCCCTTTAAGAATACAGAAATTAACCTTTATCACATGCCCCAAGTGTCCTTGAAAGTTTTTTTGGATAACCAAGTAGTCATGTTCCTGCGTGCTCATGGCTTTAAGTGATTGAAATGGAAAACGGGAGACTTCAATTTTTGGTCTTAATACTGGAATAATCCTTAAAAGATGTGGCAGGTAGATAGCTTTGGCACGAAATAGCTCACTATGGAGCTGATCCTTTAGGAAGGGGACTGTATCCAGAAGGGTCTTTTTAGGGTTGGAGTAATACAGGGTATTCCCCTGGACTAGGGAGTTTATTTTTTTTTTTACTAGCAAATAATCCCTAAGGAGATGGAGTAAGAGGTGAACATACTGGTGCTGACTGGAATTCTGTGCCCAGCCAACATCCTGCAGGTTTTCTGGTAAGGAGTGGGAAGCACATCCTTTCAACATTAGCTTGTAAAGAGGTACTTATTTTATACCCACTGGGGTGTTTTCCACCAGAAGTATAACTAGCTTGCACAATACAGAACTGCGGATTACGAGCATATGTTTTCTTGAAGGGGGTAGAAAGGGATTAGAATATGATTAGGGATTTATTGTTGAGAGGGATTAAGCAACAGGAGCTTTTTAAGGTCACATCTTCGGATTGCAGCCTTGCTGTTCCTGATAATGTGGTATCTGAACTTCTCCTCCCTTCCTTCACTGGAAACGGTGTTTGGGAAACCTTTGGTTCTTCAGGCACAGGAAGAAAGCTTCAAGTGTACTTCCATTATGGATCCCAAATGCTACAGCTGTGGGAGCTCTTAGAAGACCCTTCTTGCTTGTTCTTTCTTGTTGCTTTTAGAGGATTTTTTTACAATAAATCCTAATTTAAAGGATACTGCTTTATAAATGCAGCTTGAAATTGACAAGGCACCTAGAGCAGTCATCTTCTCTGGTTCAGTTCTGGGGTTCCATGTCTTGGAAATTGTCTTCAGTCATTTATCTGTAGGAGGGTCCTCTCTCATCTGGGAGAGAACAGGAAAAAGAAACCTCTCTGTAAAGGTTAGAAGGCTCTTGATACCTTCATGTCTTACTAAAAAGAATGCAACATTTTCTCATACATACGACAAAACCTAGCTGAAGCAACTGGCTTTATTCACAGTTGTGTTAACTCTAACGTTGTTTTACCTGACATTTAGTCTAGATTTTAAATAGACATAATTAGGTGGCTGGAAACTGTTGTAATGTCAAGATTTTGCAGAGAGTGATTCCATTCCTCTTCTGCCCCGTGCTCTCTTTTCTTCAAATCTGTGCCAGGCACCAGTTCCACAGCCAGCTGTAGCAGGCTTTCCTGTTTGTTAGCTCTGGCTTTCTGTAATGTGATGTTTATAAAATGTTGGGAAAAATGTTATGAAATCTTACCTGTGTGTAGCTTACCTGTTGTCCGGCCTTGTATTTACATGTCCACTTTTTCTTCTTTTGCCTTTAAAATACCAAACTACAAAGCTATCTTATTAGTCGAACTGTACTACCTAATCATATGGGTTTGGTTTTTTTGGGTTGGGTTTGTTTTTTTTTTTTAATTTGCTTTGGGGGCGTTGTTTTTTGGAGACATAGTATAATATTGCAAGCACTAGAGTCACCTGTAGTCGGAACAGTTGGAGATAATCCTTTCCTGATTTGCCATTTTGCCAGCCCTTATGCTATCCCCTGCAAGCTTAGTTGCTGCTTTTGCCTCCTGATTAACTGCTAATAGACTTTTTCTACTCATTGCCTTCTGCATACAATAGTAACCTCTGTCTTGCAGTCTTCTGCTGCCATTGCAGTAAATCTGGTTATGTTGTTTCTTCGCTAACAGCGATAGCTTAGTGAACTCTTGCCCTGTATTATCATTCCGTACCCATAACTGCTGGTTTTATGTGCTGAGTAGATTTTTATGAGGGGAAGAACGAACGTTTGTGGGGTTAATGCTGATTGCTTTGTAAGAATAATCTGCAGCCTTTTGCCTTTAAAACCTCAGATTAATTCCAGCTCTAATATAAATGGAAGTTAAATTATAAGTCTTAAATTTAATTTAGTCATTAGGGCCTTTCGTAATCCAAGGGATGGCCTGCAGGCAGCTACGCTGTGCGCTCACAGGAGCTCTTATTCCAAGGGGGTTTAAACAGTCCTAACTCTAAAATGCCCTCTCGTTAAACCAGAAGCTCAGTCCAGTCCTGTGTTGAGTAGGAAAACCTGCAGAGCAATCTGGATAAGACAGCAGAGTCAGTGCCCCAATTAAGTTTGCTGGTGTGATAACACAAATCTAATTGGGGCTTAAGTGTGTGTATTACAGAGGTTACGGTAGTGCATCAAAGTGTGGAGAGTGTATTGTACACAAAGTACTGTGCTAACGCTGAAAAATAGCTTTAAGTAAGTCTTAAACAATGCTTTTTGTTTTTCTCCTCAGATCAATGTTCGAGTTGTTACTATGGATGCAGAGCTGGAGTTTGCCATCCAGCCAAACACTACAGGCAAGCAGCTGTTTGACCAGGTCAGTGAGGGGCTGGTACGGGCTCCTGTTGTTTAAGCTTGGAGAACATTTCACACTTAACACTGGATTCCAAACCTACCTTCCTTTCTTCTCTCCACTTCTTAATCAAAGGGCCCTGGTCTGAACTAAGACCTCTAGATTCCATTGCAGTAAAAGAAAAAAAAAAAAGGCAAAAATCCTTGCAGGTATGTTATGTTCCAGTGAAACCTGTCTACCTAGCAGTGCTGGGTGACAAAGAGTCAAAATGGACCTCTTCATTTGAAATACACCTACGCTCTTATTTATTTCTTAAATTCTAAAGCTGAAGTGTTGTCCCTGTGTAAAAAAACTCTTTGGAATCAGGTCTTCAGATGGCTGATGAAGGCGTAGGCGAAGCTGCATTCATTCAGAAGTTGGGTTGAAGGCAGTCACTTGCCACAGGTGTTTGAGTTTGCCAAGCTACTAGAAAACCAGAAGAGTTTGAGATCTCCGTGCAGCAGCTATTGCCTTGTAAGAAGCCCCTGTGCAGCAAGAGGGAGCAGAGACTTGTCCAGCCTTCCTTCAGGGGTTTCCAGGGAAGAGGAGGGCATGAGTAGCCAAGAGTCTCCTCCCTTTTACTGTTATTCTTCCTGCTGCTGCATTAACAATATACAGCTCTGTTTGGGGATGGACCTACAAAGGTCAGATAAAGACAACTAAAATAAACAAAGAGCACTTTGTAAAACTTTATTATTCTTTTACGTAGCTTGCTCTTATAAAACTGAAGCAAGGCCTAGATTTCAGCAGAAAAAATTTAACTTGCTGTTCTGGCATTTAAAAAAAAAAAGCTTACTTCTAGCTATTCCTGCTGGAACCCTGAAAACAAAGAATTGATCTTTGCAGACTTCAGTTACACACATTAAGCTGTTTACAAAGTGCTACAGCAGTTCCTTTGCTCTTCTCCCCTCGTCCCCTGCTGGCCTCGATATCAAAGGGTGGTTGAGCTTTAACTCAAGTAGGCAGAACTGGCTAAACAGCATCCATTCCTTCTAAGTTTTTGTTTTTGCAATTTCTCATTTCAGTAAGTTAGCTAGAACTTGCTAGGCCTTATGGCAACTGAGCAGTGAGAAGTACTTTCCCAAAAAAAAACCACCAAATAAACAAAACCCCCAACAAACAGGAAAAAAAATATTGTGTGGGTTCTTGGAGTGGAAGGAGGAAACCAAATTATAATCACTACAGAACTTCACAGTACAAAATAGAGTACTACAAATTGTGTTTAGAATTAAATCTAGCTTTAATTCCTTTTGATTATTACTGATATGGGCTAAATTTCCAAGTATTCATTGACTGGAAATTTGAAGTGCATATGAAACCTGCTTTTTTTACGGAACCAGCGTTTGACCTTCCATTCCCTGCTGACCACCCTTCCATCAGGGTAATTTGCTTCCTCAGCCCCTTTCACGTTAACCCAAAACAGAGAACTTGTGTTTCATCTCTGAGGGTACAAAAATCCTAAAAGCCAGGTTTTTTAAAGCAATGAGGCCTTAGATGAGGCAGTGTAAGTATGTCCGATGTTCCTTATGACAGGGATTCAATAAGGACTTCTTTTCCCACCATGTATTCACTAATGCTTACACCTGTTAAGAGTCAGAGTCGTCTCTCTGGCAGAAGAGAAACTACACTCTTGACCTCCAGCTGAGAAGCACAAAGTCCTGAGAACATGGAAAAAGGCAGGATGCTTCAGATCCAAGATAGTTCTAGCTTGGTGTCTAGCTAGTGCTGGACTTCTGAAGGCTGCTTGTTGCAGCACCTACTGCACTGTTGGGATAGAACATCACTTATTGAAGATCTGCTTCTTGCATCCTGTGGCTCGAGTTTAAAACCTATGACTGGAAATGCTTGTCTGTGGTCCATACTTTGTTGGAGTGTGCTTCTGCACATCAGGAGAAGACTAAGGCAGAAGCGTGCAGCAGAAAACCAGAGAAGATGAAGACCATAAGTTTAATTGCAACTATCCTGACACCCTCTCTTCACTTCTGCTGTGCAAGCCTTGTGCTGGGCCCTTATCTTGAGTGGAGTTTACACTCAGATAAAGCCTATGGAGGCAGCAGGTTTTTGCAGGTATGGGGAGTGCCCCAACTTGAACTGCAGAACCACTCAGTGGAGATGGGTGGGAAGGGTGTTGAAGAAGCTATTTTTAAAATCCACAAGATGATTTCTTGGCCTCCCATCAGCTAGCAAAACTACCCTGGCAGTGCCCTTGTGCTTTAGGCTTTAGCGTAAGTCTCTTCTGCACATAAGATGGATTATAACTCCCTTTTATAAACAGGGGAAGATAGTTGGAAACCTGTAAATATTGAGTTCAGCTTCGCTTAAGCTCTTCTGTGCAGAGTTTACCCTGCAATGGTCCGAGGTGTCCCAGGAACTGACACGGTGGTCTCTGCAGCTGGCTGGAGAACCTCCCGGGCACCCATGTGCTGTCCTGGCCACGAGAAACAGAGGTTCAAAGGGAGGAGAGCATGTCCCTGGCGGTTTCTGGGAGTGAATGAATTTCTGGGTGGAATGGCCAGACTTAAGATTTGCCGCTTCACGCATTTGAGGAGGTGGGGGAGGTGTCTCCCATCTTGAATAGAATGCCTTGGTTCTTTTTTCTTCCTTGTTTTGCTGTGGAGGAAGTTCACAAACCATTTCCCAGAACATGGGCTAGAAGATTCGTGTCCTTACTCTTTGTATTGGAACCCAAATGGTCAAACTGTGACATTTAGCTTAATACTTTCTCCTGCCTTGCCTTTAGGTTTTGGGAAGAAGTTGGGAGTCATAACTTCTGCAAGCTTTCTAACTTGATTTATAGAAAAAAATGTGCTTTTTCTGTTGTAAGAGACATTCAGAAATAATGGCCTGATAACTGCTTGATTTATGTAGCTCTAGTTTAACAAAGTTGCAACACTTTTTTGTGCAACAGGAAGCACCAGGCTCAACATACCCCTGCTTTTCTGCTCGGTTCAGTGAAGCCCAGTTCTGACCCTTCTAAAAATACGTCTGGCCATCGGAAAGCTTTGTGAAACAAGCCACTTTGGGGGAGGAGGTGAAAGGAATTTTAGTTGAGTAAAGGCTGAAGTATCTTTCAGACATCAGCTCTTTTTAAAAAACAGTTGTGGGGTTTGGCTTTTTTTTTTTTGTTTATTTGTTTGTTGGGTTGGATTTTTTT
>NW_015090813.1:2824872-2828126 GCF_001431845.1 Calidris pugnax
CTTCTCATTTTAGCTTCTTGGAGATCCTTTAAATCATAAAAGCGTGGCACTGGAGAGAACGTGAACCTATGTTGTCTGAAGGCTGTATGGAAGTGGTTATGTAGTATCTTAGTATCTTACCACTCCAGTAATTATTGTTTCTTTTCCTCTTACCCAGCCTACAAAATAAGAGGGCTTTTTGGTGTTTCTTTCCATGTGGCTTTAAAAGTTGCTATCAACCCTTCGTGCTTCAGACAACTCCCAGTTGAAAGACATCAATGCCACGCTAAGAGATCAACTCCGGTTTGAAACAGAAATGAAACCCAAAAAGCCTTGCAACCAACCCAAAACCACCTGACCTGCAGATTAGTGCAGACTTTCCTTGATTAACTTGTTCCCTTCTAAAAGAAGCATTCAAATTTGGGTGACAGCATTCCAACTGGCAAGTCATCAGGCAAGAACAGAATAATCACCTTCTGTAATGCTTCCGGTGACAAATACACTCAAGAATGTAATTTTTCCTTCTATGCAATAGCATCACACCAGGAAACGTGGTGTTTTACTGGGGATTATAATAGACCACATCCTTGTCTACAGTCCTGCTGTAGCCCATTGTTTGCAAGCCTGTAATTTGTTCATCTCTTCGTCTGCCGCTTGTCTGTTCTCACCTCTCCCAAGTGTAACACCTGTAACTATTTATCAGACCTACCGAGATCTTTGAATTCCAGCCCTGTCCTCCTAAAGAGTTTCTTTTTCGTTCTTGACTCGGTGCTCTTTGTGAATTTTCAGTGCACTCCATCTTCCAGGGATGGTGAGAATACTTAACTGCGTTCTCTTACTCCCTCCGCCCCACCACACTCACATCCCTCTTTCAAGACCTTGGTCTACCATGAGAAGGTCAAAATACATTTCCTGCCAGTAGTTCCAACAAGATGAAGGTGCTGAACGCAACTGGGAGGAAAGTCATGCTTTGGCAATCTTGCAGCAGTGAATAGAATTGGCCATTTGCTTGATATTCATGACGTTGTCTCTTGCCTTGATGGAAGCTATGGAGAATTTAGGTGTGGAGCTTGTCATTGGTTGTAATTTCACATGGCTCAGATTCATTGTATATCTAGTCTATGTTACATGGGACCGCATCAAATATATTACTAGATGAGGTTTGATCCATCAGGCAGGTTGTTCTGTCAGAGAAGAAACAACTGGCTCTAAGTGCTGTGTTCTTAATAAAATTCTTAATAAAAATGAAGAATAATATACTAAATGGAACTAACATATCTTCAGCTCCTTGGGTTATTCATGCCATCCCGGACTTGTCCTCTCCTCACAGTCTCTGAACCATTGGCTGTTGACTAAAGTAACTTGTGGAGAACAGAAATGCAAACACTGAAGTGTTACTAAGTTAGCTCTGTGCTCTGGAACCCGAGGATTTTTTTTCTCTGGTCAAAGTTGACAATTTTCCCAAAATAGTTTCCAGGAGCTGGGACTACAGCTACTACTCCATTGGTTAGTACAGTATCTTTATTTATTGTTGGGCCTGGAACCAACGAACACTAATGCATGGAAAGTGGAAGACTAGAGAGTTTTAGTGTCCTTCTGATGCTGCTACATGAAATTGCTTTTCCTGTTACCAGAGATTCCTAATCACTGCACACGTCTCTGAACAGGTCTGGTTGCTGAGGTTCAAATGAGATTACTTTGCCCATGCAGATGCATTGCAACTCAGGGCAAAAAAGGGTGGGCTGTTATTTATTTCAAGTATGATAGTAGTTACCTCTTGTGTGGTGGCAGGGTAGACCTGCAGAAGTGAGGATGGGAGCTTAATACTACTGCTTTCTTAATAGTATTCTTAATACTACTGCATTTTGCTTATTTGTTGTTAAGACTGCTGTATGCCTTCAGCACAAGCGTGTCCATGTGATATATGGTCAGTTTGTGAATGTGCAAGAAACCCTAACAGGCCTGCGTGCTGTCTTTCACACTACTTCAAAACCCCTTATCCCCTCTGCTCCGTGGGGTTGATCTGCTTACACGTTCTAGCTACTTGTCTGGGATTTCCAGACATGCAGTGACTGAAGAAGGAGGGCATGGCTATCTAGGTTTCTTCATTATGATACTGCTAATTGCCACCCCTTGGAAATAGGGGTGGCAATACTCCACCAGCATTTGCACTTGTAAACCTGCTATTTAAGAGGCTCTGGTCTTTAACCCTCCTTGGAAAGAGGGAGAAAACATTCCTGAGCATTGTCTGAGGCATTTAGAGCTGCGTAATAATAATGATATGCGACACGTTAAGTACTGGTTTGCCTTGTGTATGTGGGTAAAAGTTGCTATTTACTGCCCTTTATCTTATGTATTTGCTGAAAATAAATTGTATGGTATTTTTAAATGACTTGCACAACTTCATGATTTCACTGAACTATTTTGTTGTGCAAGTGAACTTTAAGGGGTATTGGATTTCATGCATCAGGATGTAAAACATCCTTGATGGCTTTACTGTATGTGAGGGCTGTGGCCTTTTTTCCTGTTCTGCCTTCCTTTTCCCTTTTGGCGTAGGATGTTTTGCAGTGGAGCTGCAGTATCAGGAGGAGGATGGTTAACTTCAAAGATGCCATGTTGCCTGCAACCACAGACAGATTCTGGACCAATAGGCTGTAGCTCAAGAGTCAGACTTTAGAAGAAGACTACCTGTGCACCCAGTGTGTCCAACACACCTGGAAACTGCATCTATGAGAGGAAGGGACTGAAGGGACTCTTGCGTTCCTGTCTAGCTCTTGGATCTTATACAGAGAAGATGTTGCCACTCAGCTGTTGGCAATGTGTTGCTTCCTTAAAGACAATGTCTTCTGAATGTTTTTCAAATGGCACTTTAATTTTCAGAGTTAGATGCTGTACAGTGCACAGTCTCTGAGAGGCTGCAGAGTCCCGTAGATTGATCTACTGACTCAGCATGAGAAGAGATGTTGTCTTAGCAAAAAAATGTAAGAACAAATGCATGACTTGAGGGCATTGCTAAAGCAAGGAAGATCCCGTCCTAACTACTGTAACTTCTACTACAAAAACTTTCCATAGTGTTATGATTATTTAAACGATATTCTGAATTCTCTCCTCTTCAGTCATTTATCTGTAGGAGGGTCCTCTCTCATCTGGGAGAGAACAGGAAAAAGAAACCTCTCTGTAAAGGTTAGAAGGCTCTTGATACCTTCATGTCTTACTAAAAAGAATGCAACATTTTCTCATACATACGACAAAACCTAGCTGAAGCAACTGGCTTT
>NW_015090814.1:0-28081 GCF_001431845.1 Calidris pugnax
AGAAGAAATTTGTGGCCCTGTGTCTCCAAATGTTGTCTTATGCCGTGGCAATGGGGAACATGTTTACTGGCTGCTTTGGGAAACTAAGGGCTAAGAAAGGAATATGTTGAATTTTTGAATTTATGGAAATACACTGGACCTAAAGAGCTGAACATTGTGAGTCTCTGAATTTGCATCTGGATTAAAATGTCAGATATTTTCAAATGCATTTGTGTTAAGTATTGAAGCAGACACTTCTACTTGCTTAGGTTTCAGATAAATTGTCAAGATACTTTTTATGCTTTTAATTTGAGTCTTGAAATACCTTTTGCGAAAGTACTGGACTTTTTAGATAGAACTAGTGGGGTCACAAGGACTCTCTTTAATTGTATGGAGGTTATTGGGGAATGAGGGGGGGGGAAAAAGCTCTGGAGCTTGGAGGGGAAGGAATATCCCCATAATTACTGAACAGCATTTCTAATCCATGCTGGTAAATCACTGGTGACTCTAGTGTATCACGCATGGGGTATGTAGTTAACCAGTACAGTGTCAGGATACCTGTAGAAATGGTCAAAATCAAACACATCCATATAAGAGAGGACATCAGCTGTGTTGAAAGAGCAGGTGATTTTACTTGAGAGAAGGACATAGCCCCAGAGCAAAATGAGTTACCAGCAGAGTTACGCAAACAAAAGTTTACATGAATACAGCTTCAGAAATATTTAGGAAATATGTGCACCTATTTGGCCTCCATTCTTTACTCTGTATTTAACAAAGTCTCATAGAGTGATAAAGCTGACATTTAAGATTGATTTTTTTACTTCGCTTACCAGCCTTCATCCATCAGTAGGAAACACTACTCAAAAAGGGTGCTTTGGAGAAGACACTGTTCCTGTAAGACACATGCATTTGTATGTATGGAAATGCAGATATAACAGGCTAGAACATTCCCAGATAACGAGTGATGTCTTGTTCCCTCTTTCCCTTCCCAACAGAGGGATTTCACCACACTGACATCATGGAGTTGAACAACAGAGCCTCGGCCTGCTGCATTTTTGCCTGTGTAGTGTTGCTTAGTGGTTGCTACACAAAACAAAGTAGCAATAGAAGTGTATTTCTGGGTATTGAAGGAAGTAACAGGTGGGATTTCCAGGAAAAGTGACAATGAAGAAGCTATACAGTATCCAGTAATAGGGCTTAAGCTCTCCTTCCACCCCTTTAAGGGAAATAGATCCAACTTCGGGGTATCTGTCCAAAGTAGAATGAGGAAGAATTTCCTAAGAATATCAGGTGTCTGTATTGGGACCAGTACTGTTTAGTATCTTCATCAGTGACGTAGACAGTGGGATCAAATGCACCCTCAGCAAGTTTGCAGGTGACACCAAGCTGAGCGGTGTGGTTGACACACCTGAGGGAAGGGATGCCATCCCAATGGACCTGGACAGGCTTGAGAAGTAGGTCCATGTGAACCTCATGAGGTTCTACAAGGCTAAGTGCAAGTTCCTGCATGTGGATCAGGGCAACCCCTGGTATTGATCCAGGCTGGAGGATGAAGGGATTGAGAGCAGCCCTGCCAAGAAGGACTTGGGGGTGGTGGTGGACGAGAAGCTCAACTTGAGCTGGCAATGTATGCTCACGGTACAGAAAGCCAACCACATCCTGAGCTGCATCAAAAGAAGCCTGGCCAGCAGGTTGAGGGAACTGATGCTCCTCCCTCTACTCCACTCTGGTGAGAACCCACCTGGAGTGCTAGTCCACCTGTGGAGTCCTCAACACAGGAAGGAAGGAAATGAACCTGTTGGAGCAGCTCCAGAGGAGGGCCATAAAGATGGTCAAAGGGCTGGAGCACCTCTCCTGTGAAGACAGGTTGAGAGAGCTGGGAATGTTCAGCCTGGAGAGGAGAAGGCTTCAGGGAGACGTTTTTGCAACTATTTGGTACTTAAAGGGGGCCTACAGGAAAGATGGGGACAAACTTTCTAATAGGGCCTGTCATGATAGGACAAGGGGTGATGGCTTTAAACTAAATGAGGGGAGATTTAGGCTAGATAGAAGGAAGACACTTTTTTCGATGGTGGTGGTGAAACACTGGCACAGGTTGCTCATGGTGGTGGTAGATGCTCCATCCCTGGAAAGATTCAGGGTCAGGTTGGACGGGGCTCTGAACAGCATGATGTTGTTAACAGTGTCCCTGCTCATTGCAGGGGAGGTTGGACTAGATGACCTCTAAAGGTCCCGTTCAACCCAAACCATCTATGATCTATTTATCCTGGCCACACGTGTTAAGCAGTTTCCCTTGCTTAAACCTGATTTCCACACTGTGTAATGCCTTAGCTGATCTGCAGTGTAGCAGTGCATTGCCCTCTTCAGTGCTTTGTCTTAAAGACAGTTTAAAAATGTTTATTGTGCTCTTCTGGATGAGGTCTCATAACCAACATCTTGGGTAGAAATGTTTAGGAGCAGAGAATACCCTGTGAGCTGTTAATCTTGTGCAAGGGGATGTTCATACCCCATTGGCACAATAGAAAGTTGATAGTTGAGAGTGGGGAGTAGATGTAGGCTCTTCCTTCGTAGTTTCTGTGGAGGCTTCTAAGAATTCAATGTGGTCACAGACTTAAATTGTTGTGTTTGATGTGGAATGGGATTGGGGGAGAAGAGTTTCTGAATCATTGGGAGGACAGAAGGATTATTGGGGAGGGGGGGTAAGCACAGGAGATAGAATTTGACTGCAGTTCAAGGCCAGTTATACTGGTCTCTTCAGCAGTATCATATTTATTTAAACGGAGGCGGAGGGGATGTTGTTGATGTCCTTTTAGCCTCTGTGTATCAAAACACAATGGAATTTTTGTGCTTTTCTTCCTCGGTGATTTCTAAGCTGTATCATAGAACTGGCTAGGCTGGAAGGGACCTTGAAGATCATCTAGTCCAACCATCAACCTAACTCTGATAAAAACCATCACTAAACCGTGTCTCTAAGCGCTACATCAACTCATCTTTTGAACACCTCCAGGGATGGTGCCTCAACCCCTTCCCTGGGCAGCCCATTCTGATGTTTAATAACCCTTTCTGTGTAAAAAATTTTCCCTAGTATCCAATCTGAACCTCCCCTGGTGCAATTTGAGGCCATTTCCTCTTGTCCCATCACCTGTTCCTTGGAAGAAGAGACCGACCCCCATCTCTCTACACCCTCCTTTCAGGGAGTTGTAGAGAGCAATAAGGTCTCCCCTCAGCCTCCTCTTCTCCAGGCTGAACACCCCCAGCTCCCTCAGCCTCTCCTCACAAGACTTGTGCTCCAGACCCCTCACCATCTTTGTTGCCCTTCTCTGGACCCGCTCCAGCCCCTTTTCTGTGATAAGGGGCCCAAGTATCACTAGTGTATTTCTTTCTGTACAATTCTGTTTTAAGAAAATAAAGAAATTTTGAGTACGTTTTGGAGATGTTCAGTAATGTGCACTCTAAGCATGGCTTTTGGCTTTCTCCCAGTAGAGAGCTTAGTTAAATTGGACATGAAACATTGAACTTTTCTTTTGATTCACAGTGAAAGGAATCTAGTGTTAACTTTTAGAATCTTGGTTATCATATCTGTTCTGATTTCTTTAATTGTGGATGGGGGATGTACGCTCTGAAGTCCTGTTTGCAGAATTCAGTGTCGCTTAATGTTTTGTGGGTTTGTTTTTTTCTAAGAAAGCACAGTGATGCCTATCAGTAGGCTTTTCACTTGTGTACACCTAAGTCATGTTTGCACTTGTTCTAATCATAATGGTAGTCACTTTCCCACCTTGCATTAAAACTACATGTAATACTTGTTAATGCCTCTTGCAAATGAGAAAAATAAATAATTGTATTATATTGATTTTTTTTTCATTTCACCAACAGCATATGACTGTTAATTGCAGCCTTACCTGGCACCTGCAGTTCAGAGCTTGCTGAGTACTTGCTGCCTGGGCAGTGTCTGACACTTACAGAGGCAGAACAGAATAACCTGCAGAAACTGAGGGTGACCCTGCAGTCCCCTCTCCATGTCCCCCAAATATTCATCTGAATCCATTTACATTCTCTTGATTCTCAAGAAGTAAAGATACCTGGCTGTATTTGGGAAGCTGGAATATCTTTGTGCATTCTTCTTGCACTCCAGACCACTACTTTTAGTAATGATTAATGTGATCAACCTGAAGTGGAAGAGTTTTCCTGGATACTGGTCAGACCAGTACTAGACACCATCGCTGTTCGGTAGCTGATCTCACTTGAGTTGTACTGAGGGGGGAGTTGGTTTTAGTAAGTTGTTTCCCATATGGAGGGGATTATATAGCCCTATGCCAAGCTTTCATCCAAAGAGTATTGTCTTTGTTATTCCGAGTTGCCTGCACATAAATAGAATGCAATAATGGAATCATTATTTAGGATTAAATCTGAATAGAGTAACGGTTTTGACTGAGCAATGGAGCACTTCTGTTCCTCGTAGCTGGATGGTCGTTCAATGGGTTTGTTTCAGCTGTAACTTAATTTTCTCTTCAGGCTGCTTCTTTCATACTTTTGCTTAAATGGATGATGAATATTCAAAATCCCTGTCGCTTCAATAGCGGTACCACTTGATGGCAGATAAGGGAAGGAAGATGGCCTTTGTAATATTCTGAAGGGTAAAAATTAAAATCTCATGGAAAGATGAGATTCTTAGCAGCTTCCAAATTGGAGCTGATTTTTAGAAGTGTTTTTTATTTCCCCTCAAGTAATTACTGGCAAACAAACAGTAGTTTGACCTGGTAATATAATTAGCAGGGATTTGGTTAGTAAAACTTGAAAATCTTGAGATACTAATCCTTTTATAGTAAGGTTAAGTGACACACAAGATGTAATCTGAATTTGCAAAAGAGCAGGATTTCTAGTTTATGAAACTTCAAAAAAAAAAAAAAAACCAAAACCAAGCAAAAACATTAGGTTTGTCTTAACTTGTATCAAAATCAGTATTCCTTCAAGTTCTTTGAGATCTTAGTTCTGTGATGTCTCAGCTGTACGAAGCTGCCACTTCAGCTGGTTTCTCCCATGAGCAAATGGAGAGGTGAAGCTCATGTTGGCCCAGCTTTGCGAGAGAGAAGGGGCAGGACACCTGGTGCCAGTGAAGATTCACAGCTTTTACCTCTTCTGGCAAAATCCTGGGACTGTGCCCCAGCTGCACAATGAGGAACACTGGCTCTGCCACGGTTCTTGAGACTTGTGGCCGTACCAAGGCACAATCAGAATAAAAAGTCTCAGTTAATCAAGGGTTTCAGGCTTTAACAAAAAGATAGAAAATTGGGAAGGAGGAGGAAGTGCCAGGTGTTGGCTGACCACAGAGGTGAGTGTTATATTTTAGAATTTCTAAGATATTTAACCTTTAAGCATCCCTCTTTTAATTGTAAGAAAGCACGTGGAAATAATGATGGCCCGATTTGTTTTTCAAAGCACTGTATTTAATATCGCCAGCAGAGGGCAGCATGTTACACGAGCTGGCAGTGCAGAGCCTGCTATATTCTGATTTTAAGCAAAGATGAACTTGTAAAATCTGAGTTTTGAAAAGTATCAGTGGTTCATTTACAAGTTTTTCCTGTTACGTTCAGCTCGTCACTAAGTCCTGAAATACTTGTCAGGGCATTAGCTTTCTGGGAAAGAGAAGTGATATTAGTGACATCTGCCAAGTGATTTCTTCAGGAAGAAATTCTTTGCTGTGAGGGTGGTGAGGCACTGGAACAGGTTGCCCAGAGAAGCTGTGGCTGCCCCATCCCTGGAGGGGTTCAAGGCCAGGCTGGATGGGGCTTGGAGCAACCTGGTCGGGTGGGAGGTGTCCCTGCCCAGGGCAGGGGGGTTGGAACTCGATGATCTTTAAGGTCCCTTCCAACCCAAACCATTCTATGATTCTATGAAAACAAAAAGTAGCTGTTCTGTAACTCTCATTCTGGTGCCCTTAGTTTATTATTACTCCTGCATCCAACTTCCATAAGACAGAGGTATCAGGAACTCAGTGCCTCACTTCCTGCCTTGTTTTTGCCAGTTATAGAATTCATTCTTCCTGGTTTTGTCTCAAAGGTAACCTACGGTACTTACTTTGTGTGATAAAATAGATGTCGAAGTTGATTTAATTCTGTCTTCGGGTGGTTTTTTTTAGGCTTAATTTATCCTAAATGCAGCATCTGTACTGTTTGGTAGTTGGGTTTTGGTTTTTTGGGTTGTTTGGGGGCTTTTTTTGACCATTGTGAGCATTGAGAGACTTCTTGATTCCCGTGTAGCAGTGGGATCTAGGGAACTCCTTACACAAATTGTCTGAAGTGATACTGTACTGAGATACTGGGACTCAAATGTCCCTCGTTAGCTGGGTGGTAGGTGCAGGTGTGACACAACAGGCAGATCACACCTTACAAGACTCGCTTTTCCACTCCTACAGTCATGTAGTTTCCCTCAGCAGGATATTACTGTTATTTGAGAACCTAGATATAATGGGAAAACAATTGAAAAACATGCTGTATTAAAAAAAATCACTGAATAACTTGTAAACAACCTTTTCTTGATACTTTGCTACTGATGCATTCTGTAGTCTTGTGTATAAAAGGGAGTGGAGCGATAGGACGAGAGGGAATGGTTTTAAACAGAAAGAGGGGACATTTAGACTAGATGTTAGGAAGAAATTCTTTGCTGTGAGGGTGGTGAGACACTGGAACAGGTTGCCCAGAGAAGCTGTGGCTGCCCTGTCCCTGGAGGGGTTCAAGGCCAGGCTGGATGGGGCTTGGAGCAACCTGGTCTGGTGGGAGGTGTCCCTGCCCATGGCAGGGGGGTTGGAACTGGGTGGTCTTTAAGGTCCCTTCCAACTCAAACCATTCTATGATTCTATGATAAAAGCATCAGTAATTTCTGATTTAGAGAGATTAAAACCAAAAGTTAAACATTAAATGTACATATTTTCCTGAAATCTAGTCTAGAATTTTTATATTTGGAAGTCTAACATACTCTTTTTGCAAAAGTCTCTCTCTCCTCCCCTTTTACGCATACTGGAGATGCTGTGTGCTGGGGCCTGGCCATCTTTCAGGTGACTGAGTATAAATCCAGTTTGAATGTTAGTGCCTCTCCTGGGCTGGTGAGAACAAACCAGGCCCTGAGCTGCTTTGGGGTGGAGGTACCTCCAGTATCTTTAGTAACAGCGGCGTTAGGGGAATGTCCTGTGCAACCACAGGAGGCTTGGTGGGCGGCCAGCAGGGTCCGTGTGGGCTCACTGGTCGAGGTCTTGTGTGGAGTGGAAGTGGCTGAACTGCAGCTGGATCCCAGGTTGGAGTGTGAGGTGCTGCAGCTGCGTTCTTGCAGGCTCCTGCACGTGGTCTCATAAATCCAAACTGGATTTGAGGGGAAACCGCTCTCGTCTGTCCGCGTCCCTGGCTCAGTTAATCTGCAAATAGGATAAACTGCCCATAAATAATGGAGAGTTGAGAGCAGACTGCCTGTTCCAGATAAGAGTTAGAACACGCGGTATAAAAAGGAGATTTTTAGAAAAAGTCAATTATACCGAGTTCACCTTCTTGTCCTTACTAATTGGGGCACTAGCATGCAATGCCAAAATCTGATATGCTATTGTTCGAGTGAATAGACTGCTGTTTGCAGGGAGGTTCTCAGGTGGTTATTTTGAGTCCACTTAGGCTTCAAAGCCTGGGCTAACTTGAAACACAGGGATGGAAGAAACAAATGGAAATCTCAAGGGATGCAAGTCTCTTTTCATGGCTGATTAGTAGCAATTTTTCAGAATCCATACCAACTGAAGAAAACATGAGGTAGATTTATTACGTGCTATATTCTTGTCGAACCATTGTTTTCAAATAGGAATTATATATATATATGTATGTGACCAAGTGCAGCCTGGCAGTTTGCCACACAGAATTAACAGTGGGGGCTGTTCACACACTAACACGTGGTGCAGCAGAAGCACTGGCAGGAATGGGGTATGGGATTGTGTCTTTTGAGGTGCAACTGAAACGATAGAACAGAGATGAATGGAGTATTTGGATTTTTTTAGATCAACTGTTTCTTAGGCAATTTGTTAATATTAAAATAAACTGTACTGAACTCAGTAAAGGTTTTTTCTTTCTACACTAGGTGTGTGATAACTCTGTTGAAAGGGGGGTGTGTGTGAGTGTTGTTAAATCACAGCCTATTTTCCAGTGCATTTTTTAGTCTTTAGTGAGGACAGATGCGTTCCTGTAGTGATCTGTTCTTGAGCGTAGCATCCAGAAGGTACTTTACACTCAGTTGTGTTAGTCTGGAGTTTGCAGTCTGTTAAAATACTAGTTTTGTTGGTCTGAAGTAATTTTTATAGACATAATGTAATTCTCATGAAACTAATTCTGAGAGCTTAGGCGCACTTAGCCAGCATCTCCTACAATTGTTAGAAGTGCCAATTGTTAAGTGCTTGTTTACATGAAGTTATCATAACACATTTTTAAGACTTCAAGTTCTGTTTAATGTCCCGGTGAATTAAAAGCCAAGTATCCTCACAGATTCCAGCTGTGTGAATTTTTCCAAAGGTTTTGGCTTACACCTTTCAGCAGGCCCGTGTATGAGGCCATTACTGTAGTTAGTGTGTTATCAGAAACCGAGATAAGTTCTTACATTTTTTTTTTTCCTACGTTGAAAACTTGAATTTCTGAGGAATTTGAATCAATTCGTAGTTGGCCAAAAGCCAATTTTTCTCCTCACCCCTTAACGCGTGTTTGAAAAACGAACTCGCTTCCTAAGTGCCTTGTGAATCTGCAATGATTAATTCTTCTCATTATTTTGCTGCAAATTCTCATGACCCTCTGTGATGATTCGATCACCCACTTAGAGTTTATGCATATTCATATCTTTCCTCTCCTGCCGCAGTCGTTGGAGTCTCCTTCACTGGCTGCGGCGTGCGCTCGGTGCAGTAATTGAGCTGCAGTAGATTGATTACTCTGGGGAGCTGTAAGGCCTTTAAAGGTGAAAACATATCAGTCCTGTTAATTAGGAAACAAAGCTCTGGTGGCAAGTTCAGCAGTCAAATGCTTCCAGTGTAGAAATGAGGAAAGGTATGATTTGTTCCTCTCCATGAACCCTGTTTACTTTTTTATATTTGAATTAGATCTGTATTTGCTGGAACAGGCTGGTGGGGAGGGTAGCGCGGCTTGTGCGACGGCGTGGGGTTGGGAGTTTGGAACAAAAAGAACTGGATGTTTTTGGTATTGATTGTGGTTATTAGCTGTTGTTAATCACCTCTTAAATTATACATTATTTTAGGCATTACTTGACCTATAAAGTTAAATGAGAGATGAAAAATTGAATCATTGATTGTAAACTTGAACCGAAAACATTTATATCGTTCGCCTTTTCAGGCCTGAATGTCAAAGTCTTTTCTCTGAATTAAAACAATAGATTTTTCAGAAACAGTAATAAAACCTGGGGCCTCTCCTTTCTACTATGAAGATGTCTATTGCCTATCGCGTGCAAGATTAATTAAAGAGAATGCGTTCTTAAAATTAGGTGAATATTAAATGATAGCATAAGGTTTCATCCAGCAGCCAGCATCCTTACATCATCATTGCAAGTACCCTGTGGTTTTATGTTGCTAAGCACTCTAATCTAGAGTGGCCTATTACAAAGATATTAAGGGTAGGGGAAACCATCTGCCACACAATCTATCCATAAGGGTCAGAAATAAATAATTTAAAAGTCATTTATATATCTTAAAAACCACTTTTTTTTTTCCCCCCTGTAATTACTGGACACCAGATTGTAGAATGCAGCTGTTATGAAAATGCCACTGTTTTTGTAAACAGCCTGTGATCCGTTGCTACTTCAGGGAAGGTTATAGGATGGGGTTGTCGTACCTGTTCCTGCTGAGGTCAGGAGGAAGAGTCACGCTGAAACAATTGCAAATGAGATTGGACTCCAATTAGTGCATCTTACACCAAAGGATAATGCATTCATTGTATTTTTTTTTCCTCCCTCTGTTTTAGGCGTTTATTAACACCGCGAAGTCCATCTACGAGAAAATCCAGGAAGGAGTTTTTGACATTAATAATGAGGTAACTTTTAGTACTTTGAACACTTCTTGTTTGGTTGTTTGTTTTTTTTAAATGTACAAAATTCACCTTCCCTAGAAGGCTGGACAGTAAAATATTGGTCTGTTCCATTTGGATACGGAATTGTCTGCCATTGTGATAAAAATGGATTAAAATAAGTGACCCTATCCATCCATGAAGCATCACAAAATAATATAAATCCCCAAAAGAGAAGAAAATCCACTTTCATCCACTTCTCCATATGGTGTCATCTGTTTTCAAAGATAATTTTCCACTATGTAAATGGGGGACCATGTTGATATGCCAGATGCACTCCATGAGCTGTCCAGTGGAGGGGAGGGATTGCTTTGAGAGTTACATAAAAGACTTTTGAAATGTTCCTGGTTTAGGTGGCTGGATTCTGTAGGGAATAAAAGATTAGCCATTTTGCCTGTGCACATTACTGAAATTACAGATTATCGGGGCCTGTCTCTTTGCTCGTTTGGGGTGGGGGTGGGGAGGTTGGGCAGGGGGGGAGCACTTTTGTAGTGCAAGGGTCTAGAAGGGCTTTTAATGTCTCCCTTCAATTTTGAAATGGTTGTGGTGTTGAAAAGCTCGAGCAGTTGAGAGATGTTTGGGGCCAGAGAAAAAGCAGATGGTAGTAAATAGAAATATTAGGGTTGTATAGAAATATTAGGATCATATAAGCTCTCAGTTAACATGTATGGCTTTTTATGTTAAAAAAAAAAGTTAAAATTTGGTAGTGTGGAGTGGTCAGTCATTTTTGGTGCCCTGTTTTTTTTTATTCTACAAGTCCCTAAATGTCACTGCTGAGGTGGTGAGTGAAAGCAGGTGTGGAAATGTTGTGATGCCTCTGTCTCTGCTGTGGCTGTGCCGGGATGGGGTGCGTTCTCCACCCGGGACTGTGGCACTGAGGCTTCTCTGGAAGCGTGATGGTCCTCACAGAGCAGCCAGGGAGTTGGCAGCACTCGATTTAACAGCTTCGCTGTTTCAACATGAGAAAGTTTAGACTGTTAAAAATATTGCTCTTTAGAGGAAGAGGAGGCTGAGGGGAGACCTCATCACTCTCTACAACTACTTGAAAGGACACTGTAGAGAGGTCGGTGCTGGTCTCTTCTCACAGGTAATTAAGAATAGAATGAGAGGGAACGGCTTCAAGCTCCAACAGGGTAGGTTTAGATTGAACATTAGGAAGGAATTTTTCACCAAAAGAGTGGTCGGGCATTGGAACAGGCTGCCCAGGGAGGTGGTGGAGTCACCGTCCCTGGATGTGTTTAAGGGCCATTTAGATGGGGTACTGAGGGATATGGTGTAGGGGAGGACTTTGTAGAGTGGGGTAGATGGTTGGACTTGATGATCCCAAGGGTCTCTTCCAACCTCAATGATTCTATGGTTCTATGATTCTCTGAAATAATGAGAAACTTTAGTCGCGTGCAAAGTATTTGCATTAGGAAACTTGTAGCTAAATAAGACTTGAACAAAAATCCTTCAAAGACACTAATTCTGACTGGGAAGTGTGTGTGTGTACACACGGTGTTTTGGTGAAACACTTTTAAAATTCAGCGTAGCGATAAAAAAACTTAAATCTTCTTTAACGTTTTTTTCCTAGAGAGGATAGACTCAGCAGTGCAATATAAATTGGCCAGTAATCAGGGTAAAATTCAGTGTAGCGATGAAAAACTTAAATCTTCTTTAATGTTTTTTTTCCTAGAGAGGATAGACTCGACAGTGCAATATAAATTGGCCAGTAATCAGGGCGTTTGGAAAAAAAAAAGCGTGCTCATTGTATCTGTCGAGTTTCATATAGTAGCTGCCTGCTTTCCTGTGCCTTATGGAGCTCTGATTGCAATATGCTGTCAGGAGCCAACAGTCCGTGCTATTTCTCTGGCCGGGTGCCAAGCCCGGGCTCCTTGATTCCTCAAGAAGTTGCTATCAGCCCAGAGGGGGCAAAACCAATGAGCCATAGGGCATGCTTTTTATTAAAGAGGAGTCAAAGAGCGAAAAGAAACCACATCAGCTGCTGTCAATACTGAGCTAGTGCCAGAAACCCCAAGGCTACTACTGTTGCAGAACAACTGCCAAGCGCTATAAATCTGAGATTTACTGTGACGCAAAGTTTCCTTAAGAGCTTAATTTCTGAAGCTACTGTATTACTTTTCTCAAAGTGCTGTATTTTTAGGTAAAATCCACTTGAGGGAGTGAGGGTTAAGATGAGAAGTGCGATTTTGATGAATGAAAAGAGCTGCGCCGTGTGTGGGTTCTTGGCAAGTGGCCACGGCTTTCGGGATCACAGAAATTATTGATGACACAGAACACTCGTATGCCCTCAGCCTCCACAGCTGATTCAACACAGAAAGAAACGCTGTCTGGAGAGGAAAAGTTTTATATTAAACTATTAAACTAATGGACGTTTTGGTGAGAGGGGAGAGGTTATACGTTCCTAGCAAACACTCTGGATTTTTTTATTATTTTTTAAAAGCCTTATGCCAAGTAGCAAGAAATACAGTTCTCGCTCTGTGCTTTTGGGGTGAGGAGTTTAAGGTACAGAGTTTAACACAGGGATATGGTTTAGTGATGGTGATGCTTCTTGTTTGTTGTGTGGGTGTTTATTTTTGTCAAAGTTAGGTTGACGGTTGGACAAGATGATCTTTAAGGTCCCTTCCAACCTAGAAGATTCTGTGATAAAATTTAAGTGAGAAGGAAAGCATCTTCCTTTAAATTCTATTTAATCGTCAAGGACGTGTTACTAAAAAAAAATATAAACTTTGCTATTAGAACTTGCTGTGATCTTTTTCAAACCAAAAAGCTTTTTGAGCCTGTTGGTGTCCTGAACCTAACTACGCTGTGTATTAAACTTCCATTTCAGGCAAACGGCATCAAAATTGGCCCTCAACATGCTGCTACCAACGCAACGCTCGCAGGCAATCAGGGAGGACAACAAGCTGGAGGAGGCTGCTGTTGAGCCTGTTTTTACTTTCTAGCTGCCTGGCTGGGGGCTACTAACTTGTTTGTTCCCCCTCCCCTGCCCTGCCCTGCCCTGCCCCGCTCGCCTCCACTTCGATCCAACCGAGACATGAAACTCGTCAAGTCGGTTTCCTGTTGCAGAAGAAGACTTTATCCTTCAAATTCTTGTATAACTTTGAATAAATGGTTAATGTTCACTTCAAGACAGATTTTGGAGATTGTATTCATATCTATTTACATTTGATTTCTAGGTCAATTGATGTGATTATTTTTGTTAAATGTTGTCTTGTGCCCTTGACTCCCAACTGAATTGTATGAAACACTACAAAGTCATCTGAGTATTTTAATCAGTTTGTGTAGTTAGGTTTCCCAGCTCCCGCCGTTACCTACTGTTTAATATTGTAGAGCTGTCCTCAAGTTTTTTTGTCAATTTTCAAGGCTATAAAGAGAAGCGGAAGGACTCTTTTAATTCTGTATTTATCACTTTCTGTATATATAGTTTAATAACCTGCTTGGGTGTACTTGCCAAGCTAGAATTCTTTAATGCATTTGCATAAATTCTATACTACTTAGAGCTTGAAAACTACAGAAGCATTACTAGAAATTGCTTGGACGCTAAATTTTAAGCCTTTTTGACATTGTTAGCATGTTCATCCTCCCCTCTCATTATCCTGAAGTCCAAGAAAAAAAAAAACAAAAAATGCTTAATGTATATTACTAGAGGCTACATACGTGCTATCTATTTTAATGCCAAATGTTTGCTGTTTGTCCACAATTTCCACAGCACCTCTTCAGAAATGGATTAGCTGTTTGCCTTAACGAATACTAGAGGTAAAAACAGAGTACGAAGGGAAAGTAGAGGAGGAGTTGATCAATTGAAAATGGCACATTATAAAAACATTAATCTTTTCTTAATGGTTTTTTTTTTTCCTTGTTTACCACTTGATTTCTAGGTATATTTTTCATGCAAGGACAGTTTTTCAACCTAAATGTACAGTGGTTGTGTAAAGTTTTCTTTTAGTGACAACTTGTAATCCTAAATATATGGTAAGCATCTTGTCTATTGTGAAGAGGGTGTGAAAATAAAATCTGCCAGTTTGGAAATCTTGATGAAAATCAAAACTAAGAAATGCTTTGGTACTTATTACACTTGGTGGGGGTCGCGGGGGGAGGGAGGGAGGATGTTTTGCCTCAAGTTGAAAGGGTTGCAACAGCGCAAAACGAACCCCCGTGTTTGTTTATTTGTTAAAGTACAGAATATTCATGTCACTTTTCCTCCAAATGAGGAAAAAAACCTGAGTTTCCACCTCATCCTATTTATAGAAATTGCAGATAAAAGGGTGACTCTAACGCTAGGCCATGCTTCATGTATCGTTAAAAAAAAATAGGGGGGGAGTTGGGGGGAAATGACTGCAAAACTTTGTCTTACTGGACCAAGAGTGACTGCAGCCCCGCACTGGGGGCTGTGGATCCCTGTGTCATCCCTTCTGATGGTCACAACTTCCACCATCAGAGGGAACAACCTTCAGCCCGACGGGTGTAACGTAACGTAGCCGTGGTTCTGAGGTTAAATAAAGTTTCAAAGCCATGTGGAACCTTTGGTTTGTGTCCGGGGGAAGGGATGGCTGGGAAGGATTTCTGTTAGTTGCTGCCTTCCAATCTGTCTGACACATTCAGCAGCACTATAAGCAATGCAGTTAATTATTTTCAATTTAAATCCATAAGAGGGTACTCCATTTACCTGCTTTCAGCTGTTAACTGTTTATGGCATAATATTTAAAATTTATAAAACACAAACACTTACTGCTGCAGTTGAAGTTTGGAAATTGCCTTGTGTGATGGTAAAACCACAGGACTGAAGGGCATCGATGCCCAGGGAAAACTGGTGAGGTGAAAGAGCTTCTGTGAGCTGCTTGAGGATTTTTTGGAACTGGCAACTTCAGAACACGGTTCCTTGAAACAAGATTTCTTATCATAAAATTCCTCTTACCCATAAAATTTTCCTCTGTCGAGCAGAGGAGGGAAATGTGCACCCTGTCCCGAGAAGAACATGCTTTTTTGGGTGGTGATGATTGATTTACAAAGCTAAAGTGTCCAACAGCCGCTTATCTTCCATGCTTTCAGAAAATGTGTGGAATTGACCAGCAGAGAGCCACCGGTGCTTTTTGGGGGGTGAGGGGCAGGGGGAACATGCTGTGGGGGGTCTTACACTCTGCATTATGGTAAGAAGTAAAGCTCCTCAGAGAGGAGCTACAGCAAATCTGAAGTCTCCTCATGCTCTGCTTGGCATTTTTGTCACAAGCTTTGTGCAGGTGCCATCCTCCCCTTGCCAAGTAGAAATCTCTGTATTTTTGTTGTTTTTTGAGAAGCCCCTCATCCTATTTTATCCTATCAGAATTTGAAAATTAGCAGCAGGTTTTACTACCAGAGCATGGGCTTTACAAGGTTATTCTTTCACAGCTTTCAGTTTTACTTGGACGTAAGTGACTGGTAACTTGCTGAGCTTTCACTTTGAATTCCAGTTGCTTTTATCGGTTGCATTTTTCAGAACTGAAGAATTGAAACATTTAATTGTTCTCCAGCAACTCGTACAGCTGTTACGTGTCATGTAGGAATACTATTGATACTGAAAAATCATACCGTGGTGCAGTTTCCCTGTACTCCCAATTTAGCATATGGTAAAAAAGATAGTTAACTTACAGAAGAGTAAATTTGGAGTGTGATTTTAAGGCTTGTCTCACTTATTTCTACTTAAAATGAGAAGCTCCAGGAATTTTGGCGGTCGTTTAAGAAAGGTTAACACTCCTCAATCTTACAACCTTGTGTTTCTGTTGATTTCAATCATCCTGATTTATTCTTGTAGACTCAGAATCTTGTAGGCTTGTAGACTCAGATGAGACTCAGCTGTGACTTAAAGTAAATGGCTGCCAAAATACTTATCTGATCAGCTGAAATAATGAGGGGTGCTCTGTGAAGCCCCAAACAGTCAGCGGGAGCTCCGTTCCCTGCTCCAGAGGTACCTCCTTTCTGCTGTGTAACGCTGTTTGTGACACGAAGATCATTGTCATAGAATCATATGGGGTTGGAAGGGACCTCTGGAGATCATCAAGTCCAACCCCCCCCCACCAGAGTGGGTCTACCTAGAGCAGGTTGCACAGGAACGTGTCCAGGAGGTTTTTGAATGTCTCCAGAGAAGGAGACTCCACCATCTCTCTGGGCAGCCTGTTCCAGTGCTCTACCACTCTCACAGGAAAGAAGTTCCTCCTCATGTTTAGGTGGAACTTCTTATACTCAAGTTTGTGCCCATTTCCTCTTGTCCTGTCATTGGGCACCATTGAGAAAGACCAGCCCCGTCCTCCTGACTCCCTCCCTTTAAGTATTTATAAGCATTGATCAGAAATGCCTGTGAAATGATAGCGGTGTTGAGTAGTTAAGAGTCTTCAAATGCTGTACCGGTGGGGTTAGAAGGGCACAGACCAGTTTTAGGCTAATTTAACATTTGGTTGGGAAAGTTAATTTCTGCCTCAAGAGTTTACCTGTGAGTGTTAGAGCATGAAGTTCTGGTCGTGGGGAGAAATGACAAGCTCTCACCAGGCTCTGAGTTACAGTTAAATTGAATCTGAGCGGGGAATAAAAGCCTATTAAAAACACCTTAGAAATATCAGATGATGATTTTTTTTTTTTTGCATTAAGGTTGTTTTTTGTTAAAGTTATCATTGTAAATGAGGGCACCCCAACACACCTGCATTTTCTGAGTTGTTACTGGTGGGGTGGTGCTTCTGTAAAAGCTGATGCCCGAGTCAGCGATTCCTCTTGACGGACTGTTCTTTTGAGGCCACTGATTGTCCTACAGCTTTCTTGGTTGGTTTGAGTTTGGGGTTGGGTTTTTTTTCCCCTCCTGTATCAACTTTCTCTGGTGTTTTATCTCCTTTTGATCTTGTCCTGGTGTTCCTTCATTCAGAGTGAATCCAGCAAGACACCTACACTTCTGGGAACCTGCCCCAGGCGGGGCATTTGTTTCGGGGGTAGGAGGGAGGGGCAGGATTGAGAAAGACCAGCCCCGTCCTCCTGACTCCCTCCCTTTAAGTATTTATAAGCATTGATCAGAAATGCCTGTGAAATGATAGCGGTGTTGAGTAGTTAAGAGTCTTCAAATGCTGTACCGGTGGGGTTAGAAGGGCACAGACCAGTTTTAGGCTAATTTAACATTTGGGTTGGGAAAGTTATTTCTGCCTCAAGAGTTTACCTGTGAGTGTTAGAGCATGAAGTTCTGGTCGTGGGGAGAAAGGACAAGCTCTCACCAGGCTCTGAGTCACAGTTAAATTGAATCTGAGCGGGGGAATAAAAGCCTATTAAAAACATCTTAGAAATATCAGAAGATTATTTTTTTTTTTTGCATTAAGGGTTTTTTTTTAAAGTTATCATTGTAAATGAGGGCACCCCAACACACCTGCATTTTCTGAGTTGTTACTGGTGGGGTGGTGCTTCTGTAAAAGCTGATGCCCGAGTCAGCGATTCCTCTTGACGGACTGTTCTTTTGAGGCCACTGATTGTCCTACAGCTTTCTTGGTTGGTTTGAGTTTGGGGTTGGGTTTTTTTTCCCCTCCTGTATCAACTTTCTCTGGTGTTTTATCTCCTTTTGATCTTGTCCTGGTGTTCCTTCATTCAGAGTGAATCCAGCAAGACACCTACACTTCTGGGAACCTGCCCCAGGCGGGGCATTTGTTTCGGGGGTAGGAGGGAGGGGCAGGAAGGGGGAATATACGTTACTGCATGGTATAGATGGGGAGGGAAGTATTGCACGGGCTGTGTTATTTGTTACACATCCAGTGTGTGCTGGTTTGCATGCGTGTGAGGAGGTATAATCTGCTTATTCCTCTTCCAGTATTGCCTGGGAGGAGATGGGGAGAAGGGGGAAGACTGAGGGGTTTTATCGGGGTATCTTAATATCTGGGTTTGCTGATATCACCCTTACCATTGGGATGTTCTTAACGTTCCTCCCCCTAAAACCTCTGGGTTGTGGTTGTTTTTTTTTTTTCCAGCATAAGGTTAACAGTCTGCAGTGGGGGGATTTATTTGAATTGGGTACTGAAATCTCCATTTGTAAATAATCCGGGCTGCTGCTGTGTAAGTAGCTGCTGAAATGTCTTTACTGGCTCTGCTGCCTATGAAAGAAACCACAACATTAGGCAATAAAAACTACTAACAGAACGTTACGAAACCAAGACCATGAGAAGAAGGAAAAAAAAAAAAAAAAGCAACAAAAAAACCCCAACCCCCTAGCATGTTGTGGATCTATCGTTTTTTATTCTTGGGACAGATTTTATTATTTTTGGAACTATTACAAGATTTATGTTAAATATTGTGGATGATAAGAGGAAACAGACTCTTGGCAAACATGGAAAACCAATTACAGCACATTACCCTATTCCCCTTCCAATAAAGGAGGGGCTGAGCTAAAAGTTTATTCTTCGCTTGGCAGCTGGAGGAGGAGGAGGAGGAGGAGGGGGGAAAAAGAAGTGTTCCTGCTTCGGGATTGGCTTGAGGAAAGGGTTTGTTGCCGTAGGGATCTTAGCCCAGGCAATCCCAGCTGGAGAGGGCAAAACCAGTGCTCTCCAGTCAGTTTTACCCCAGTCTGAAGCAGAAGGCTGTTGTCACAGGAGCCCCGATGGAAGAATTCAGGATTCTGTGCTGTCAGGTATTGGGAGAACCTGACTATTTTAAAAAATTGTGCTTGGTTGCAACCTGCAATACTGCAAATCTCCCTGTCGTGGTGATGAGTTATTTCTGAAAATCGCTTTTAACAAATAAACTGCCCCGTGTGTCTGACACTCAGACATCCTATCTAACTGGGTGGGAACCCTCGGAATCATTACGAACCCCTCCTGGCCCAACAATCAGACCGGGACCTGACAAACTGCTTCATCTGTGGCCAGCAGGTCAAGGGGGGTCATTCTGCCCCTCTACTCTGCACTGGTGAGGCCACAACTGGAGTACTGCGTCCAGTTCTGGGCTCCCCAGTTCAAGAGAGACAGGGAACTACTGGAGAGAGTCCAGCATAGGGCTACAAAGATGATTCAAGGATTGGAGCATCTCCCTTATGAGGGAGGCTGAAAGAGCTGGGGCTCTTTAGTCTGGAGAAGAGAAGGCTGAGGGGAGACCTTATTAATGCCTACAAGTATCTCAAGGGCGGGTTGAAGGAGGAGGGAACCAGACTCTTTTCAGTAGTTGCCAGTGAGAGGACGAGGGGCAACAGGCACAAGTTGGAACATAAAGGGTCCCACTTGAATATGAGGAAGAACTTCTTCACGGTGAAGGTGACGGAGCCCTGGAACAGGCTGCCCAGGGAGGGTGTGGAGTCCCCTTCTCTGGAGATTTTCAAGTCCTGCCTGGATGCAGTCCTGAGTAACATGCTCTGACAAGCTCTGGGTGGTCCTGCTTTAGCAGGGGAGTTGGACTAGATGATCTCTATGGTCCCTTCCAACTCTAAAAATTCAGTAAAATTCAGTGAAATTCAGTGGCTCTGTGACACGGAGGAGAAACGAGGTGTAGGGAAAACCTACTCAAACATTGATTTAGAGGCCGATCAACTTCGGTGTCTGTGCAGCCATTTGAGCTCCTCTCCCCAGTCACGCTTCTTGTGAAATTGTCCATGGCAGCCTGAAGGCAGACGAAACAACCCATCAGCGTGTTTTGGGGGTTCTTTTCCTCCCTACAGCATAGTTATGATTTTTAAAACTTTTTTAAAAAAGAGTCAGAGATGCAAATGTTTGTATGGGGCAGAATCTCGTTGATGGTTGGGGACTGCAGTACATTTGGTGTAAATCATAGCAGGATCTAATTAGCCTTTATTACTTAAGCGAAGCCCAGCACCGTGTATCGCAACTGGAAATTGATCGTTTAATTTTCCTGGACTTAGACATAAAATAGTGGGAGGCAAGAAAATCCTTAAATGAGAGGAGAGTTCAAAAGAGAACGACTGTCAGTTTAACTTTGTCCGAGTTAAAGCTGTCAAGAGAACGGTATGTTTTCTGATTACGGCTTGGGAACATCTTTTTCAGATGCAGAAAAACGTCTAAAATAAGGCGACTGACAAGACAGTTAAAGGACAAGGGTACTGGAGAAGACAAACACCCGTGGGGAGAGGCTGTGGGTTCGGGGTGCGTTACCCAGCAGCCAAACACTGCCACCTACATCTGGGAAGGTGTCTCTGCTCAGGAACCCCAGCTGGGATGAAGGAACGTGACAATTTGGATGCCCCATTATTACCATTATTCCCTTTTTTTCTATCACATTTTAATTAGCGAGGATGACTGGACCTTACTCATGAGTTGCTGGTTAGGTTCACGTCAAAAGGACTTAAAATGGAGACTATCAGAATGAAAATCTGGTGCCCTTGAGAGGACTTCTAAGCAAAGCATGACTGACCTCAACTCACTGGGTCACCACCGAAGGTCTGTCAGCCATCAAGGGGGGTACAAGGTGCTGCTTTTCTCTGCCTTGTGGTGGTCAGCTCTGATCCCTGCAAGTGAAACATTCCTGCATGGAAACTACAGCGCTGGCGGCATTTCCCGTAGCTGTTACTACGAAGCAGAAATGAAGTTTGTGAAGTAAAACACGTGCAGTGGTGTGATCCTGTCTGATTTGTCTTCCTATAAAGGCACGAAACTTCAGAGAAAAGGGGATTCTTACCGCTGCAGAAAGTCTGTGTTGTTTCCCAGGACTGACCACTGCGCATCGCAAATTAATACTTGGACGTTTTTCTCTAGATTCCCATCCAGGTCTCAGTCCAGTTTCCAAAGCTCCATGTCTTGTTTCTTGTATGTTTCTTTACATCTTCCTCTTTGTAACTTCTCCCACCTTTTCCTTTCTTTGTTGGAGTTCAGAAGGGTGCATCTATTTAGGGGGAATGATTAAAGAAAAGAAGCAGCATTGTTTACAGTTCCCTACTCTTCTGCAATTCCTTTATTAACTGTCACTGGTAAAAGAAAACAAAAACCTTTAGTTTCTCTGTTTTGGATGAAGCCATGTTTGCTTATAACAATGCCACTACATAAACTTCACACACATGGTTGGTCATAGAGCCACCTATTTAGCTCTGTTGAGGACCCAGAAGAAGTAAAGGGCACATGGGGAAGTTTTTGGAGCTGTAGACATGCAGCTGAAGGCTGGGGAACCGTAGCTGGTGGTATGAACCCTGGGCACGGAGCAGTAGGTGGTTTGCAAGGCTGAAGGTTTGCCTCAGGGACAGCCCTGCGTGGAGGCTGCTAAATCCTCTCTCCTAGGTCATCCCCCAGCAGCAGAAAGCTTCAATACAATCACAGAAGAAAAATGCAGTTGCCTATTAGCAATGTTTTTGGCTACGCACCATCAGAGTGGTGGAGTTTTTGTTTGTTTTGGGCTTTATTTTGAAGGTGTACTTAGCCTCATTCTATTCTACTGGCTTTCCAGTTTAACTGAACTGCTATACAAAGCGAAAAGCAGTTTTCCTTCAACGTCAGATGAACTCTTAAGTTCTAAAGTTGTTAGTGTTGCTCACCAAACGTAAAGAGGATCTGCTCGGGGTTGCGGTAAAGGAAAAGCTGCTACTGAACCTACTGCTTTGTGAGCCAAGGAATAAGCTTGTGCGCTGCAGGAAGGAAAAGAAGTGTTCCTGCTTCGGGATTGGCTTGAGGAAAGGGTTTGTTGCCGTAGGGATCTTAGCCCAGGCAATCCCAGCTGGAGAGGGCAAAACCAGTGCTCTCCAGTCAGTTTTACCCCAGTCTGAAGCAGAAGGCTGTTGTCACAGGAGCCCCGATGGAAGAATTCAGGATTCTGTGCTGCCAGGTATTGGGAGAACCCGACTATTTTAAAAAATTGTGCTGGGTTGCAACCTGCAATACTGCGAATCTCCGTCGTGGTGATGAGTTATTTCTGAAAATCGCTTTTAACAAATAAACTGCCCCGTGTGTCTGACACTCAGACATCCTATTAACTATTACAAGATTTATGTTAAATATTGTGGATGATAAGAGGAAACAGACTCTTGGCAAACATGGAAAACCAATTACAGCACATTACCCTATTCCCCTTCCAATAAAGGAGGGGCTGAGCTAAAAGTTTATTCTTCGCTTGGCAGCTGGAGGAGGAGGAGGAGGAGGAGGGGGGAAAAAGAAGTGTTCCTGCTTCGGGATTGGCTTGAGGAAAGGGTTTGTTGCCGTAGGGATCTTAGCCCAGGCAATCCCAGCTGGAGAGGGCAAAACCAGTGCTCTCCAGTCAGTTTTACCCCAGTCTGAAGCAGAAGGCTGTTGTCACAGGAGCCCCGATGGAAGAATTCAGGATTCTGTGCTGTCAGGTATTGGGAGAACCTGACTATTTTAAAAAATTGTGCTTGGTTGCAACCTGCAATACTGCAAATCTCCCTGTCGTGGTGATGAGTTATTTCTGAAAATCGCTTTTAACAAATAAACTGCCCCGTGTGTCTGACACTCAGACATCCTATTAAACTGGGTGGGAACCCTCCGAATCATTACGAACCCCTCCCGGCCCAACAATCGGACCAGGACCTGACGAACTGCTTCATCTGTGGCCAACAGGTCAAGGGAGGTCATTCTGCCCCTCTACTCTGCACTGGTGAGGCCACAACTGGAGTACTGCGTCCAGTTCTGGGCTCCCCAGTTCAAGAGAGACAGGGAACTGCTGGAAAGAGTCCAGCGAAGGGCAACAAAGATGATGGAGGGATTGGAGCATCTCCCTGATGAAGAAAGGCTGAGAGAGCTGGGACTCTTTAGTCTGCCAGCCCCGTCCTCCTGACTCCCTCCCTTTAAGTATTTATAAGCATTGATCAGAAATGCTTGTGAAATGATAGCGGTGTTGAGTAGTTAAGAGTCTTCAAATGCTGTACCAGTGGGGTTCGAAGGGCACAGACCAGTTTTAGGCTAATTTAACATTTGGTTGGGAAAGTTAATTTCTGCCTCAAGAGTTTACCTGTGAGTGTTAGAGCATGAAGTTCTGGTCGTGGGGAGAAATGACAAGCTCTCACCAGGCTCTGAGTTACAGTTAAATTGAATCTGAGCGGGGAATAAAAGCCTATTAAAAACACCTTAGAAATATCAGATGATGATTTTTTTTTTTTTGCATTAAGGTTGTTTTTTGTTAAAGTTATCATTGTAAATGAGGGCACCCCAACACACCTGCATTTTCTCAGAGTTGTTACTGGTGGGGTGGTGCTTCTGTAAAAGCTGATGCCTGAGTCTGTGATTCCTCTTGATGGACTGTTCTTTTGAGGCCACTGATTGTCCTACAGCTTTCTTGGTTGGTTTGAGTTTGGGGTTGGTTTTTTTTTTCCCTTCCTATATCAACTTTCTCTGGTGTTTTATCTCCTTTTGATCTTGTCCTGGTGTTCCTTCATTCAGAGTGAATCCAGCAAGACACCTACACTTCTGGGAACCTGCCCCAGGCGGGGCGTTTGTTTCGGGGGTGGGAGGGAGGGGCAGGAAGAGGGGGGATATACGTTACTGCATGGTATAGATGGGGAGGGAAGTATTGCACGGGCTGTGTTATTTGTTACACATCCAGTGTGTGCTGGTTTGCCTGCGTGTGAGGAGGTATAATCTGCTAATTCCTCTTCCAGTATTGCCTGGGAGGAGATGGGGAGAAGGGGGAAGACTGAGGGGTTTTATCGGGGTATCTTAATATCTGGGTTTGCTGATATCACCCTTACCATTGGGATGTTCTTAACGTTCCTCCCCCTAAAACCTCTGGGTTGTGGTTGTTTTTTTTTTTTCCAGCATAAGGTTAACAGTCTGCAGTGGGGGGATTTATTTGAATTGGGTACTGAAATCTCCATTTGTAAATAATCCGGGCTGCTGCTGTGTAAGTAGCTGCTGAAATGTCTTTACTGGCTCTGCTGCCTATGAAAGAAACCACAACATTAGGCAATAAAAACTACTAACAGAACGTTACGAAACCAAGACCATGAGAAGAAGGAAAAAAAAAAAAAAAACCAACAAAAAAACCCCAACCCCCTAGCATGTTGTGGATCTATCGTTTTTTATTCTTGGGACAGATTTTATTATTTTTGGAACTATTACAAGATTTATGTTAAATATTGTGGATGATAAGAGGAAACAGACTCTTGGCAAACATGGAAAACCAATTACAGCACATTACCCTATTCCCCTTCCAATAAAGGAGGGGCTGAGCTAAAAGTTTATTCTTCGCTTGGCAGCTGGAGGAGGAGGAGGAGGAGGAGGGGGGAAAAAGAAGTGTTCCTGCTTCGGGATTGGCTTGAGGAAAGGGTTTGTTGCCGTAGGGATCTTAGCCCAGGCAATCCCAGCTGGAGAGGGCAAAACCAGTGCTCTCCAGTCAGTTTTACCCCAGTCTGAAGCAGAAGGCTGTTGTCACAGGAGCCCCGATGGAAGAATTCAGGATTCTGTGCTGTCAGGTATTGGGAGAACCTGACTATTTTAAAAAATTGTGCTTGGTTGCAACCTGCAATACTGCAAATCTCCCTGTCGTGGTGATGAGTTATTTCTGAAAATCGCTTTTAACAAATAAACTGCCCCGTGTGTCTGACACTCAGACATCCTATCTAACTGGGTGGGAACCCTCGGAATCATTACGAACCCCTCCTGGCCCAACAATCAGACCGGGACCTGACAAACTGCTTCATCTGTGGCCAGCAGGTCAAGGGGGGTCATTCTGCCCCTCTACTCTGCACTGGTGAGGCCACAACTGGAGTACTGCGTCCAGTTCTGGGCTCCCCAGTTCAAGAGAGACAGGGAACTACTGGAGAGAGTCCAGCATAGGGCTACAAAGATGATTCAAGGATTGGAGCATCTCCCTTATGAGGGAGGCTGAAAGAGCTGGGGCTCTTTAGTCTGGAGAAGAGAAGGCTGAGGGGAGACCTTATTAATGCCTACAAGTATCTCAAGGGCGGGTTGAAGGAGGAGGGAACCAGACTCTTTTCAGTAGTTGCCAGTGAGAGGACGAGGGGCAACAGGCACAAGTTGGAACATAAAGGGTCCCACTTGAATATGAGGAAGAACTTCTTCACGGTGAAGGTGACGGAGCCCTGGAACAGGCTGCCCAGGGAGGGTGTGGAGTCCCCTTCTCTGGAGATTTTCAAGTCCTGCCTGGATGCAGTCCTGAGTAACATGCTCTGACAAGCTCTGGGTGGTCCTGCTTTAGCAGGGGAGTTGGACTAGATGATCTCTATGGTCCCTTCCAACTCTAAAAATTCAGTAAAATTCAGTGAAATTCAGTGGCTCTGTGACACGGAGGAGAAACGAGGTGTAGGGAAAACCTACTCAAACATTGATTTAGAGGCCGATCAACTTCGGTGTCTGTGCAGCCATTTGAGCTCCTCTCCCCAGTCACGCTTCTTGTGAAATTGTCCATGGCAGCCTGAAGGCAGACGAAACAACCCATCAGCGTGTTTTGGGGGTTCTTTTCCTCCCTACAGCATAGTTATGATTTTTAAAACTTTTTTAAAAAAGAGTCAGAGATGCAAATGTTTGTATGGGGCAGAATCTCGTTGATGGTTGGGGACTGCAGTACATTTGGTGTAAATCATAGCAGGATCTAATTAGCCTTTATTACTTAAGCGAAGCCCAGCACCGTGTATCGCAACTGGAAATTGATCGTTTAATTTTCCTGGACTTAGACATAAAATAGTGGGAGGCAAGAAAATCCTTAAATGAGAGGAGAGTTCAAAAGAGAACGACTGTCAGTTTAACTTTGTCCGAGTTAAAGCTGTCAAGAGAACGGTATGTTTTCTGATTACGGCTTGGGAACATCTTTTTCAGATGCAGAAAAACGTCTAAAATAAGGCGACTGACAAGACAGTTAAAGGACAAGGGTACTGGAGAAGACAAACACCCGTGGGGAGAGGCTGTGGGTTCGGGGTGCGTTACCCAGCAGCCAAACACTGCCACCTACATCTGGGAAGGTGTCTCTGCTCAGGAACCCCAGCTGGGATGAAGGAACGTGACAATTTGGATGCCCCATTATTACCATTATTCCCTTTTTTTCTATCACATTTTAATTAGCGAGGATGACTGGACCTTACTCATGAGTTGCTGGTTAGGTTCACGTCAAAAGGACTTAAAATGGAGACTATCAGAATGAAAATCTGGTGCCCTTGAGAGGACTTCTAAGCAAAGCATGACTGACCTCAACTCACTGGGTCACCACCGAAGGTCTGTCAGCCATCAAGGGGGGTACAAGGTGCTGCTTTTCTCTGCCTTGTGGTGGTCGGTTCTGATCCCTGCAAGTGAAACATTCCCGCATGGAAACTACAGCGCTGGCAGCATTTCCCGTAGCTGTTCCTATGAAGCAGAAATGAAGTTTGTGAAGTAAAACACGTGCAGTATTGTTTTGTCTTCCTATAAAGCCACCTAACTTCAGAGAAAAGGGGATTCTTACCGCTGCAGAAAGTCTGTGTTGTTTCACAGGACTGACTACTGCACATTGCAAATTAATACTTGGACATTTTTCTCTAGATTCCTATCCAGGTCTCAGTCCAGTTTCCAAAGCTCCATGTCTCGTTTCTTGTACGTTTCTTTACATCTTCCTCTTTGTTACTTCTCCCACCTTTTCCTTTCCTAGTTGGAGTTTGGAGAGGTGCATCTGTTTAGGGGGAATGATTAAAGAAAAGAAGCAGCATTGTTTACAGTTCCCTACTCTTCTGCAATTCCTTTATTAACTGTCACTGGTAAAAGAAAACAAAAACCTTTAGTTTCTCTGTTTTGGATGAAGCCATGTTTGCTTATAACAATGCCACTACATAAACTTCACACACATGGTTGGTCATAGAGCCACCTATTTAGCTCTGTTGAGGACCCAGAAGAAGTAAAGGGCACATGGGGAAGTTTTTGGAGCTGTAGACATGCAGCTGAAGGCTGGGGAACCGTAGCTGGTGGTATGAACCCTGGGCACGGAGCAGTAGGTGGTTTGCAAGGCTGAAGGTTTGCCTCAGGGACAGCCCTGCGTGGAGGCTGCTAAATCCTCTCTCCTAGGTCATCCCCCAGCAGCAGAAAGCTTCAATACAATCACAGAAGAAAAATGCAGTTGCCTATTAGCAATGTTTTTGGCTACGCACCATCAGAGTGGTGGAGTTTTTGTTTGTTTTGGGCTTTATTTTGAAGGTGTACTTAGCCTCATTCTATTCTACTGGCTTTCCAGTTTAACTGAACTGCTATACAAAGCGAAAAGCAGTTTTCCTTCAACGTCAGATGAACTCTTAAGTTCTAAAGTTGTTAGTGTTGCTCACCAAACGTAAAGAGGATCTGCTCGGGGTTGCGGTAAAGGAAAAGCTGCTACTGAACCTACTGCTTTGTGAGCCAAGGAATAAGCTTGTGCGCTGCAGGAAGGAGACGTCTCTCATTATCTGGGGTGCTGGGAGCCAGTCGGTCTCCTCTTCCTGCTCCACAAGGACTGAGGCGTCTCCTTGAGGTAGGCAAAGCAGCAATGCGATACTCCCCAGGCTTATCACCCACTATCAGCTGGATCTGCTGTTTGCTCCAGACTCCACCTTTGCTTGGAAAGTGCTTGCAATTCCATGAGGTAATTCTTCCTCCCAGCGCCGTGGCTTGTTGCGACGACCATGTGCTCCTGCCATAAGCCGGGACAGAAAATGAAAAAAAAACCAACCCAATGCCCCGATATCCATGTGCCGTGACTCCTTCCTTCTCCCTCCTGCCGGGGGAAGGCAGCTGCGCCTCAGGGGCCATCCCGACAGCGGGCGGTCTGGGACGGGAGGGTAAAACACCACGGCCCAGGCCAAACCACCATCCTCCCGCCAGCTCAGAGGCCTGACCGACCGACCGCCCTGCCCGGGCCTGCCCGGGGCGCCTGGGCCTGCCCGCTCCCCGCCACCGCCCCGGGGATCCACCGACCGCTGTGAGGTAAAAACCTGCCCGCTTGGCAGCCAGGCCTCCCCCCGCCGCGCCGGGGCCCAGATAAATCTGCGTTATTTCGATTTTAGCTCGGATTGATTAGGAACAGGTCCGGCCTAACGTACCATAAACACCTATTAAACGGAAATAAATACGTCTACAGGGGGCTTAAGTTAAACGGGTGCAGCTTTGACTGCGCGGGAGGCGAAG
>NW_015090814.1:28229-28642 GCF_001431845.1 Calidris pugnax
GCGGTGTGAGGCGGGGCGGGGGTTCCCCGGGGGGGGCGCCGCGCCGGTGGGTCCCTCACAGCCCGGCCCGGTAGCCCCGGGCCACCGCCTGAGCGCCGCAACCTGGGTCCCTCTGGGGGTGGGGGCCGGCCTGCCATGTCATACTTGCCCCTCTCCCAGCCCCGGGGTCGCCACCTGCCCCCCGGAAGGCGCCTGTCAGCGGTTACTGGTCATTCCCCGCCGCCTGCTCGCCCCGCGGCACCGGGGAGGGGGGGACACGCTGTGACGGGGCGAGGCGATTGGCCGGCGATGGCGGGGGGGGAACGAGGAGGGGAGCAGGGTGCTTGGGTCGGCGGTCGCCATCGTCTCCTCAGGAGAGGAGCTGCTCCCCGGGGCCGGGAGCGCCGCGTCCCCCACAAACCCGGGTGGGATTC
>NW_015090814.1:28660-32604 GCF_001431845.1 Calidris pugnax
ACATGTCGCAACCTGGTCTGGTGGGAGGTGTCCCTGCCCACGGCGGGGGGGTCGGAACTCGGTGATCTTTAAGGTCCCTTCCAACCATTCCTGATTGTGTGAAGGGAGCGGGGGCAGCCCTGAGGAGAGGGAGATGGGGGGCCTGGGGGGTGAGAAGCCACCACATCCTGGGCTGCATCAAGAAAAGCCTGGCCAGAAGGTCCAGGGAGGTGATTCTGCCCCTCTGCTCCGCTCTGGTGAGATCCCACCTGGAGTGCTGCGTCCAGCTTTGGATTCCTCAGCACAGGAAGGACGTGGACCTGTTGGAGCAGGTCCAGAGGAGGGCCACGAAGATGATCAGAGAGATGGAGCACCTCCCCTGTGAGGACGGGCTGAGAGAGCTGGGGTTGTTCAGCCTGGAGAGGAGAAGGTTCCGGGGAGACCATATTGAGGCCTTTCAGTACTTCAAGAGGCCTGCAGGAGAGATGGAGACAAACTTTTCAGCAGGGCCTGTTGTGATTAGGACAAGGGGCAATGGCTTTAAATTAAAAGAAGGTAGATTTAAACTAGATAGAAGGAAGAAATTATTTATCAATGATGGTGGTGAGACACTGGCACAGGTTGCCCAGAGAGGTGGTAGATGCCCCATCCCTGGAAACATCCCAGGTCAGGTTGGACGAGGCTCTGAGCAGCCTGATGTAGTTGAAGATGTCCTTGCTTATTGCAGGGGAGGTTGGACTAGATGAACTTTAAAGGTCCCTTCCAACCCAAACCATGATTCTTTTCTATATAACGGTGGCTTGAGGGAACGGGTCCAGTGTTTCAGGCCTAGTGACGTGAGGCTGTGAGGCACTGCTTGGGCCTGGGGATGGAAAGGTACCACGAAGGAGCCCAGAAGAGAAGGTTGAGCCTGAGAAGGTGAGATTTATTCTCTTCCAGAGCAGGACCGCTAGGCTGACAAGCGGGAGAGTCCTCCACAAGCCAAGAGGAAGGGGCACCAAGTGGCTAGACAATTCAACTTTTATGCCTGTAAATTTTTTCACAACATTATCAACAAGTAAACATTTTTTGCTGTCACTTGTGAATGCAGTAAGAATCCACCTGGGTTTTACAGTCCTGCACATGCCTTCTATACTGATACTGGCTTTAATTTTGGTATAAACTAGACTGGCCTCATCTAGGCAGAAAACCATGTAGAGAAATGGAAATTCCCCATAAAAAACCCCACCTTTTCATTAATTACAGTCCTCTGTGGATGATTCTGTACTAAATGTGATGCTTAGACAGTGAAGTTTCATCTTACAAAGGTGAAATAACATTTTCTTTTTGCTGTAAATGAAGCAATGAAGTGCTTAAAAGTTGACAGTGGGTATAACCCTTTTTTTTTTGCCTGGACAACTCCTTCAGTTTTAATTTGCTTTTTGGACAGGTAGAGCACACCACAGGCGTGCCTGGATGTTTGGCCCTTCTGAGCAGCTTGTCATTGAGGAGGTAGGTAACTAAACTGTAAACTCAAAACGAAACCATTTCATCGCTCACAGATGAGCACCTCTTCTCCTTTTTCGACTTCCTGACGTCCCTGGTTTTAGGTGGGTTGAAAGAAAAGGAGAAACGTACCGTATGCAACGTATGCTTTTAGGCACACGCTAATAGTGGGGTCTACATGGAAAGGCTATTTAATAGGAAGACAAGCAGCATCTGAAAAGCCATAAGCCTAATTGATTCCAGACGCGACCGGCCTGGGTTTTGTTTCCTCTTATTCCAACTTTCTGACCTTGTAAAAATTATCTTGATTGTGTTATACTAAAACAAGGCCGTGATCTCGCAAAACCTACCATGTGTGCTAGCGCCGAGGCGTGCCCGGCGGAGCGCCCCGCACGGGACAAACGGCCACAACATCAGGGCCCCAAGTTCGTTTGTTTGTTTTCCTTTGCTCGTATCTAATCACGGTGAAGCAACAGTCTCACTTCTGCTAAAAGCTGAGTCTGGGTTTTTACGTTTTCAAAGGAGGTGAAAAACGCATAGTAAAACTTATGATTTGAGGTGAGCGATAGGTTTTAAATTCTTACAGCAGTTTAAGCTCCTGGGATTTTATGTCATTTGGAAAAGGGGAAAGAACAGTGAGGGTTTAAAAATATGTCTCACCTGTAATGTTTTCAGTACTTTCGTGTCTCTCTGTGTAGTGGTATCTTTGTTTTTCGGAAGACTGGAATTGGTAGGAAAGTTTAAGGACTTACTGGCTTTGATGATAACCTTTAGCATGCTGTTGTGCCTTTGCATAAACATGTAAAACAGCCATAGGACAGCATAAAGTGTTAGATGTGCTGCTGTCCTTGGCGCTGGAGAACTCCTGAGTGTAATTGTGTTTTTTGCTTGAGAAAAATCCAAGGCCCAGGTACACTGATCCTTTCATTGCAGCAACTGCTGCTGCTGCTCCCGTATTTGGGAATCTGTGGCTTGCCAGCCTTAAATCTCTGTGAAGAGTGGTGACAGAAAAACACATTTCCAGCGTGTCGAACTGAACAGATGATCCCTCTCTTTATTTCTCCGAAGGCTCTCCTTTTGTTTCTTTCAGGATCAAGAATCAACTATTTATTTGTGCCTTTGTCAGCAAGGCTCCCACAGGGCAATCCTTGGTAGCAAGGAGGCTTATAAAAAGCAACTCCAGGTGGAAGTGGGCCTTTTCCTGCTCCTCCCTCCATCCTGCTGCAATTCCCTTTCATCCAGGCCCTGAGACCTGCCTGCCTTTCAGACTGAGCTACAAATATAAGAGAGTTGGGGGCACTTGACTGAGATATTAGAATATCTACCTTGACTTACATCGATTCATTGAAGTCCTGGGGAGTTTTCTTGTATATAATGCACCGTGTCAACTTACGGTGGTCACACAACAGCAAATGTAACTTCAAAAATTAAACCTACCTCAAAAGAAAATGAGCAGCTCTTTGGCGTTCTTAAACTTGGTTTCTAAGAAGTTGGCATGAATAAGGCTGACACCGTGTTCGAGCTTTCTAGCTCCCTTGTCAACATTTCTGATTTCCCTACAGAATGCAAAGTGGAAATGGTGTGAGGTAGATTATTTATTAAATACAAAAAAACCCCCACCTGACAGCGTGTGCAATCTTCTGACCCAAAAGTCGTGTAGGTAACCTACTACACCCAAGATTAAATATTAGTGCTACTGTATCTGTTGTCTTTATCCTCTAGCAACTGTTTTACATCTTTTCTGTTACCTTGTAGAAGAGCTTCAAGTAAAATCCTGCTGCTTTAGAAGCAGTGATATAATCAGTGCTCTCAGAGTGGAAAAAAAAAAAAACCCAGCGTGTTCTGGCTTGCATTTTTTTGAAGAGAGAAAACAACTGGTCCATTGCTGAAAAGTTGTGCCACTCGGTGCAGCCCCCACGACGTGTGACCCGCGGCGTTGGAGATGCAGGGCACATCCCCTCCCTCCTCTGCGACCGCAGGATGGAGACGCCAGGTTCTTTCTGCCCTCCCTGAAATAAGCGAGTTCTGTTCGCCCGCCAAGAACATCCCAGTAAATATAAGGATTGTGTAAGTTGCTTGCAATGCCCAAAGTATAAACAAACTTGTGCCTCGGAAAGGTGAGTTTCTGGCGGGTTTCCAGGGGAGTTCCCTCGGTGCTGCAGAGCTGAGGCGTTCCTCTTGAAGGTAAAAGACAGATTTTAGATATTTATGCAAGACAGAAAGAGGAAAGGTGCAGTATGGAGGGATACAAAATGAGGTGTCTGGTGGTGGTGGTGGTCGTAGTGGTGCTTTTCACACTGACCTGTGGCTCTACATTTATTTCCTTGCCCAGCGGTATCGAACGGCTCCGCTTTCAAACTGTGTCAGCATGAGTGACAAGTGCATGAATGGAATATTCCTGTGGAATATCGTGGAATCAGATCTAACATTTCTCCTGCGAAACGTATGGATGAAGTCAGGTGTTCTTTTATCTGTGAGCT
>NW_015090814.1:33419-33804 GCF_001431845.1 Calidris pugnax
GGGGGGGGCGCCGCGCCGGTGGCTCCCTCACAGCCCGGCCCGGTAGCCCCGGGCCACCGCCTGAGCGCCGCAACCTGGGTCCCTCTGGGGGTGGGGGCCGGCCTGCCATGTCATACTTGCCCCTCTCCCAGCCCCGGGGTCGCCACCTGCCCCCCGGAAGGCGCCTGTCAGCGGTTACTGGTCATTCCCCGCCGCCTGCTCGCCCCGCGGCACCGGGGAGGGGGGGACACGCTGTGACGGGGCGAGGCGATTGGCCGGCGATGGCGGGGGGGGAACGAGGAGGGGAGCAGGGTGCTTGGGTCGGCGGTCGCCATCGTCTCCTCAGGAGAGGAGCTGCTCCCCGGGGCCGGGAGCGCCGCGTCCCCCACAAACCCGGGTGGGATTC
>NW_015090814.1:33878-51612 GCF_001431845.1 Calidris pugnax
ACATGTCGCAACCTGGTCTGGTGGGAGGTGTCCCTGCCCACGGCGGGGGGGTCGGAACTCGGTGATCTTTAAGGTCCCTTCCAACCATTCCTGATTGTGTGAAGGGAGCGGGGGCAGCCCTGAGGAGAGGGAGATGGGGGGCCTGGGGGGTGAGAAGCCACCACATCCTGGGCTGCATCAAGAAAAGCCTGGCCAGAAGGTCCAGGGAGGTGATTCTGCCCCTCTGCTCCGCTCTGGTGAGATCCCACCTGGAGTGCTGCGTCCAGCTTTGGATTCCTCAGCACAGGAAGGACGTGGACCTGTTGGAGCAGGTCCAGAGGAGGGCCACGAAGATGATCAGAGAGATGGAGCACCTCCCCTGTGAGGACGGGCTGAGAGAGCTGGGGTTGTTCAGCCTGGAGAGGAGAAGGTTCCGGGGAGACCATATTGAGGCCTTTCAGTACTTCAAGAGGCCTGCAGGAGAGATGGAGACAAACTTTTCAGCAGGGCCTGTTGTGATTAGGACAAGGGGCAATGGCTTTAAATTAAAAGAAGGTAGATTTAAACTAGATAGAAGGAAGAAATTATTTATCAATGATGGTGGTGAGACACTGGCACAGGTTGCCCAGAGAGGTGGTAGATGCCCCATCCCTGGAAACATCCCAGGTCAGGTTGGACGAGGCTCTGAGCAGCCTGATGTAGTTGAAGATGTCCTTGCTTATTGCAGGGGAGGTTGGACTAGATGAACTTTAAAGGTCCCTTCCAACCCAAACCATGATTCTTTTCTATATAACGGTGGCTTGAGGGAACGGGTCCAGTGTTTCAGGCCTAGTGACGTGAGGCTGTGAGGCACTGCTTGGGCCTGGGGATGGAAAGGTACCACGAAGGAGCCCAGAAGAGAAGGTTGAGCCTGAGAAGGTGAGATTTATTCTCTTCCAGAGCAGGACCGCTAGGCTGACAAGCGGGAGAGTCCTCCACAAGCCAAGAGGAAGGGGCACCAAGTGGCTAGACAATTCAACTTTTATGCCTGTAAATTTTTTCACAACATTATCAACAAGTAAACATTTTTTGCTGTCACTTGTGAATGCAGTAAGAATCCACCTGGGTTTTACAGTCCTGCACATGCCTTCTATACTGATACTGGCTTTAATTTTGGTATAAACTAGACTGGCCTCATCTAGGCAGAAAACCATGTAGAGAAATGGAAATTCCCCATAAAAAACCCCACCTTTTCATTAATTACAGTCCTCTGTGGATGATTCTGTACTAAATGTGATGCTTAGACAGTGAAGTTTCATCTTACAAAGGTGAAATAACATTTTCTTTTTGCTGTAAATGAAGCAATGAAGTGCTTAAAAGTTGACAGTGGGTATAACCCTTTTTTTTTTGCCTGGACAACTCCTTCAGTTTTAATTTGCTTTTTGGACAGGTAGAGCACACCACAGGCGTGCCTGGATGTTTGGCCCTTCTGAGCAGCTTGTCATTGAGGAGGTAGGTAACTAAACTGTAAACTCAAAACGAAACCATTTCATCGCTCACAGATGAGCACCTCTTCTCCTTTTTCGACTTCCTGACGTCCCTGGTTTTAGGTGGGTTGAAAGAAAAGGAGAAACGTACCGTATGCAACGTATGCTTTTAGGCACACGCTAATAGTGGGGTCTACATGGAAAGGCTATTTAATAGGAAGACAAGCAGCATCTGAAAAGCCATAAGCCTAATTGATTCCAGACGCGACCGGCCTGGGTTTTGTTTCCTCTTATTCCAACTTTCTGACCTTGTAAAAATTATCTTGATTGTGTTATACTAAAACAAGGCCGTGATCTCGCAAAACCTACCATGTGTGCTAGCGCCGAGGCGTGCCCGGCGGAGCGCCCCGCACGGGACAAACGGCCACAACATCAGGGCCCCAAGTTCGTTTGTTTGTTTTCCTTTGCTCGTATCTAATCACGGTGAAGCAACAGTCTCACTTCTGCTAAAAGCTGAGTCTGGGTTTTTACGTTTTCAAAGGAGGTGAAAAACGCATAGTAAAACTTATGATTTGAGGTGAGCGATAGGTTTTAAATTCTTACAGCAGTTTAAGCTCCTGGGATTTTATGTCATTTGGAAAAGGGGAAAGAACAGTGAGGGTTTAAAAATATGTCTCACCTGTAATGTTTTCAGTACTTTCGTGTCTCTCTGTGTAGTGGTATCTTTGTTTTTCGGAAGACTGGAATTGGTAGGAAAGTTTAAGGACTTACTGGCTTTGATGATAACCTTTAGCATGCTGTTGTGCCTTTGCATAAACATGTAAAACAGCCATAGGACAGCATAAAGTGTTAGATGTGCTGCTGTCCTTGGCGCTGGAGAACTCCTGAGTGTAATTGTGTTTTTTGCTTGAGAAAAATCCAAGGCCCAGGTACACTGATCCTTTCATTGCAGCAACTGCTGCTGCTGCTCCTGTATTTGGGAATCTGTGGCTTGCCAGCCTTAAATCTCTGTGAAGAGTGGTGACAGAAAAACACATTTCCAGCGTGTCGAACTGAACAGATGATCCCTCTCTTTATTTCTCCGAAGGCTCTCCTTTTGTTTCTTTCAGGATCAAGAATCAACTATTTATTTGTGCCTTTGTCAGCAAGGCTCCCACAGGGCAATCCTTGGTAGCAAGGAGGCTTATAAAAAGCAACTCCAGGTGGAAGTGGGCCTTTTCCTGCTCCTCCCTCCATCCTGCTGCAATTCCCTTTCATCCAGGCCCTGAGACCTGCCTGCCTTTCAGACTGAGCTACAAATATAAGAGAGTTGGGGGCACTTGACTGAGATATTAGAATATCTACCTTGACTTACATCGATTCATTGAAGTCCTGGGGAGTTTTCTTGTATATAATGCACCGTGTCAACTTACGGTGGTCACACAACAGCAAATGTAACTTCAAAAATTAAACCTACCTCAAAAGAAAATGAGCAGCTCTTTGGCGTTCTTAAACTTGGTTTCTAAGAAGTTGGCATGAATAAGGCTGACACCGTGTTCGAGCTTTCTAGCTCCCTTGTCAACATTTCTGATTTCCCTACAGAATGCAAAGTGGAAATGGTGTGAGGTAGATTATTTATTAAATACAAAAAAACCCCCACCTGACAGCGTGTGCAATCTTCTGACCCAAAAGTCGTGTAGGTAACCTACTACACCCAAGATTAAATATTAGTGCTACTGTATCTGTTGTCTTTATCCTCTAGCAACTGTTTTACATCTTTTCTGTTACCTTGTAGAAGAGCTTCAAGTAAAATCCTGCTGCTTTAGAAGCAGTGATATAATCAGTGCTCTCAGAGTGGAAAAAAAAAAAAACCCAGCGTGTTCTGGCTTGCATTTTTTTGAAGAGAGAAAACAACTGGTCCATTGCTGAAAAGTTGTGCCACTCGGTGCAGCCCCCACGACGTGTGACCCGCGGCGTTGGAGATGCAGGGCACATCCCCTCCCTCCTCTGCGACCGCAGGATGGAGACGCCAGGTTCTTTCTGCCCTCCCTGAAATAAGCGAGTTCTGTTCGCCCGCCAAGAACATCCCAGTAAATATAAGGATTGTGTAAGTTGCTTGCAATGCCCAAAGTATAAACAAACTTGTGCCTCGGAAAGGTGAGTTTCTGGCGGGTTTCCAGGGGAGTTCCCTCGGTGCTGCAGAGCTGAGGCGTTCCTCTTGAAGGTAAAAGACAGATTTTAGATATTTATGCAAGACAGAAAGAGGAAAGGTGCAGTATGGAGGGATACAAAATGAGGTGTCTGGTGGTGGTGGTGGTCGTAGTGGTGCTTTTCACACTGACCTGTGGCTCTACATTTATTTCCTTGCCCAGCGGTATCGAACGGCTCCGCTTTCAAACTGTGTCAGCATGAGTGACAAGTGCATGAATGGAATATTCCTGTGGAATATCGTGGAATCAGATCTAACATTTCTCCTGCGAAACGTATGGATGAAGTCAGGTGTTCTTTTATCTGTGAGCTGGTATGATCAGAGTACATTTTGTAAAATTCGCTTTATATTTAATATTTCTAAGGTTCAATTAACAGTGCGCTGTTTTAAATACTTGGATGATCCAGCTCTGCTCAGCCAGGCAGTTGTTTCCATTCTTGCAGTGGAGTGCTGCATGGGGGGATACACGTTTGGCTGGATTGTGAGAAACTGTGAAGATCCTACAAGGAAGTTTAAATCCTCACCTCTAATTACTATATCTCACACTTTTTGAACATCCCAGTACCCACAATAACTAATGCAGGTTACAGTGTGAGCAGGTTATCTTTTTCCTCTGAATTATGCTGTTTCCGCAGAGTATTGATTCATATTCAGTTTTAGCCCTTCTCTTCAAGCAGTTTTGTGCCAACAAAACGACGACCACAGCTCACAACTTCGCTGCTCTGTCACAGCAGAACTCTAATAAGCTTTAAACTTAACTATGTATGAGACCGTTTTCTCAGGGGTGGGTCTGAAATAGGGAAAGGAACAATTTATTTTACTTTTCCTCCTCTATATACGGGCGCAGTGGTTTTATGCATGTCCCTATATCCCTCTGAAACTAAATTTTCCACGCTTGCCCTTCTGCAGAGAGGAAGAACAAGACAGAGAGGGAGGGAGGCAGAAGAGATATCGCCAATTACTCTGTTGCAAGGCATCAAGGTGCTACTGTGGTAAGTGTGGTGCAAGGAAACACAAAGGATAATATAGATTGACGTAATGCAGAGCACATTTATGAAATGGCTCGATTACACCAAGCTGGGAGGATGGTGACCACTGTGGATGGTCAGCTCAGAAATCAAAACGAGCTTCATAAATGCAAAAGCGAAATTCAACGAAAACAATCATCAGTTTCTTGCAGAAATCAAGGTGGATGCTTATAGTGGGGGGGATGTCGTAGAGAATCACTAACCAAATAGCAAGGGGCAATGCAATGCTTTTGCAAAATGCAATGCTCTCTTAGGATTTATCAATAGGTGGCATATGTAAGTCATAGAGAAAGATGTAAAGATGACTCCACTAAGTGCTGGTAAGGCCTGAACTGCTGTGTTGCCTTCCGTTTCACCTTCTGTGCTGAAAAAATGAGGTACAGGACAGGGCAAGGAAAAAGAAGAGTTGTAGAGCATATAAAAGGAAATGGCCATGGAAGGGAGGTTGTTGAGCCTGAAAAAATATTTTTTAGAGGGGAATTGGATACATTTTCCAATGTGTAAAAGGTTAGAAGAGGTTTGATCAACTGTTTGTGAATGGTGGGGGGAAAGATGAGATAAATCAGATCTGTACAGAGGGAAGATGTCTCGGACTGGATATCAGGAGGGTGGGAGGATGATTTAAATTGGATATTAGGAGAGTGGGGGGGGCGAGATGCAAGAAAATCGTTCCAGTGAAATACCAGGACAAGCTGCTTAGGAAGTTGGGGTATCTGCTTCACGGAGGGTTTCTAAGAACAGGTTAGACAAACATCTGTTGGGGATTGTCTGGGGCTACTTTATCCTGTCTTTATGCGGCCGGGGCAGACCAGATGGTCTCTTCAGATCCCTCTCAGTCCCCTTCCTAGAAGTTTACCAAGCAGGGAGGGGAGTGGACCTGAGTTTAATGGGAAAACAGTATCATCCTATTAGTTGATCCTCTTTCAGAACAGAAAAAGAATCGGGGAGAAACCGCCTCTAACTTAACTGTATAAGGAAATGGATTTATTTATTTTTTAAATTGTTGTGGACTTGCAATTTTATGTAGCGTTTACAAAAAATCAAAGCTGTGGAAAAGTCATAAAACTGAACGCATTTAAGGCGTTCCTTACTGCATTTGTAAGTGTGACAGTTTCAAGAAACAGCTTTAAATGCATCTTTTTGTCGGTGAACGAAAGAAGGAAAAACAACAGCTTCATAAGTATTTTTCATGGTGTTTGTTCGTGGGTTTTAAATTGCCTGTATTTTAAAACAAGTAATGGCTTCCTTTGTAGGTATTTCTGACCGTGTCCCAGATTGTCACACCTGGGTGCTCCTTGCACGTGCAGAGCCAGGAAATAATGGCGACGGGTCGCTCCTGCTCCCCAGTCCACAGGAGGAACAAGTCGTTCCGTACCTGCTCTGCAGAATCCGCCTGGAAGGAAAGCTGAAGGGAGCAGGGAAAGCCAGCGCCTCCTCTCCTGCTTCCTGGGCAGGTGAACTCTGCCACTGCAGCGGCGTTTCCCTCCCTCCTTCCCTCTCTCCCTCCCTGCCTCCCCCGGGGGCTGCGCGCTGGGGAAGTTCCAGTGAAATACAGCCTCTGTGGAAAGTCCTGCTCACAGCGTTGGAGACGTGACCTCTCGGCGAGTCAGATCCAATTTTACGGGCGGCTCTGAGTCAGGGTGGAGCCCGCGGACTGAACTTTGTCCGGCAGGAGGAAGTGAGGCCGGTGGCAGCTTGTGTGTTACTAAGCAGATGAGTTGCCGTATTTTGATGTCAGCTGATAGTTCCGTGGGGCGTGTGACTTCGCTCTTCGGAGATACGGTGCCTTCCCTTTATTAAGGACAAAGGTCAGAAATCGCCAGCCCCGCGATAGCTCTGTCGCTCCCGATAAGAAGAGGCATGTCCTACCGAGCCGTCGAAAGATGGAAAGGGGAGTCACAGAGTCACAGTCCTTCCCTGCTGCTCCTGCGCCGTGAAAACAAAACCGACCGTGAAACTGTCATTTCGCGTTCACGCTCCGGGAGCAAACGTCCTCACCAGCAGGGATGTTGTGGAGTAGGTCAGCTCCTCCAGAGCTCACCCACTGCCCCCGATTAAAGAGGTGGCCTATCGAAACCGGGTGTTCTTCTCCCCGGTGGGGCTGAGGTGAGCCAGCCGGGCACCGGCCTGTTCAATCAGAATTGAGGTGGAAAGCTGAGCAATCCCACCCCTTTGGTAAACGAAGCGCTGAGTCTATTTGGGAAGGAGAGAGAGTTGTTTATCACCTCTGTGCCGCTGGCACCACGGTGGGTGCCACCTTCCAGCTGTCCCGATCGTCACAGGCAAGTGGCAGCACCCGGGCAGCGTTTCCAAGAGGCTTAAGGGGGCAGGTTGAGCCCACAACTGGGCCTGTACCCACACAACCCACAGTGACAAGTCCCACTGCGCTGTCTCCGATGGCACCTCCACCTCTCCCCCCCTTAAAGTCTGCAGTCAGCCTTGAGAGCGCTGCGGCTTTGTTATCCTTGTTCTGAGAGATACCACTGTATCAGAAAACTCTCAAAATTCATTCTTTTCTGGAGAAAATGGTATTAATTCTCCGTGTTCTCAGTTGGGTTCTCGGAGGGATTAGGCTGACGTCCCTCTGAGAGCTTTGCCCCCCCTAAGGCCTGGCAGGTGAGCGGCGTGGGGGGGACGAGCTGCCGGAGCTCGCTGCCCCTCTGCTTTTCTGCTTCAGCTCCTCAGTTAGGGAGTTCCCTGCCACAGAAGTAGCTGTTTGGGTCAGTTCCAGCTTTTCTCACTCCGGCTGGCTTGAGTTTCAGGGAGGAAAAAAAAAAAAAGCCACCAACCCACACAACTGTCTACCCTGGCTTGCCCTCTGTTCCCTTAGCTTGCTGGTGCCACAGGGTGGCTCCTTGTAGCACGTGTATTTCTGATGCTTTTAGCTTTTCAGCTGAAATCGTTCAGGTTGTTCTTTCTGATACTGCAGCCTGCTGCTTCCTGGTACTAACCAAAATCCACGTGCTCTCAGTATTTCAGCGTGCTGTACGTTGGTGGCCAATTTCTTCTAAAAAAGGAATATTGTTTTCCTTCAACATGGGGCACGTCATTCCGGTCCGTGCCCCTTTTTGGCCACTTCACCCTCTCAGTCTCGTGTGCTTCCATCGCTGCCTAATTTTTTGAGAAACTTTGAGTAAAACTTTCACTTGTGAAAGAAAAAGAAACCGTTTGTCTCTTTTTTCGCTTCATTTGGCTGAAACAACGTTCAGAGATGAATAAAACGTGAGTGTGTGTCAGGGTGGTGCCATTTCAGAGCCGCTTCCCACCAATTGTGGGACAAAACCTGGTGTCTGAGGCCGAGGAAGCGTGAAGTGCCCACTACTCCGAGGACAAGCTTGGGCTCCTGGTGCAGTTTGACGTCCCTCCTTGCACAAACAAGAAGAAGAAAGGCTGTGAGATGAAAAGTTGTTGAGCCGTGGCTACGTCTGCACAGAATTTCCTTGGGAGCTGCCAGTTCCTTCATGAAAGCAAGAAAAAAAAAAGCCTTTTGGAAGGAGCCAGCTGAGGGGATGGCGTGAAGACACAAGCACGGTGCGCGGTGTGGACCATGGTGGTGCTGAGCAGGTGAGGAGGCAGATGCACTTAAGAGAGCTTTTTCTGGAGCAGGGTGGGTTGCTCTGGGCTCCCTCTGGACAACCCTCAGCATCAGCAGCTCTCAAACGAGCCAAAAAAATGCCTGTGCCCATCGCTCAGCCACGAGGCAGGAGCCGCTGGGGCCTGGTGGGACACGGGGGAACTGTGTGTGTGGGGACTGGAGATGGGGAGGTGTCATCTGCCGCCTTGGGAAGTGAGACAGTCTAGACCTTAAGATCACATTTGGCTCTAAAACACCTTTTAAAACAGATGCTGGCTCTTCAAAGTCTGCCGAGTAAATAACCTCCCTCCGTATTTTCATGTGCTACTGCATCGTTTGCATTTTTGCAATAGCCGTGTTTTAAAAACGGATGTAAACGCCGCTGGGGTAATCTCTGTGCTGCACTTCTTACGGAGCACATTAACTTATCTCTGCCTAATTAATGCCCGTCATACCCAGAGCGACTTGCTCAGCTTTGTCCAAACTCTCCCCACCTGGGAAGTGTGAGGGCGCTGGGTGAAGTGGAGCAATTCGGCGGGGTCCTGTCGGTGCACGTACCCAACCGCTGTCGAAATTCTCAGCCGCTCATGCAAATTCTCCTTCATCTGCCAGCCAAATGGCTGCCCGCATCAGATGGGTTGGTTGCCTTCGTCCCATACAAAGGGTTGGGTGGCTACAGGTGAATTTTCATCCCTCTCATCTCCGGGGTATTTTAATGAGGGGTGAAGGTGTCGTTGTCGCTCTTCCCTCACTCTCCTACCGAGCTGCCAAGAGCTTCTCGGTAACTCAGGGAGTTACAGCTTTCCCTGAAGCACGTGTTGTTGAGGTTTCAAAACTTTTTTCCTCCGTGGCAGCTCCACGGTGATGTATTTCATCCCTGCCTGGTGCCACCCTCCGTCCACACACAGGTGTGCGAGCACGTGTCACACCACCTCCCTGCCTGCCTCCTTCCCTGCCTCCCCCGGGGGCTGCGCGCTGGGGAAGTTCCAGTGAAATACAGCCTCTGTGGAAAGTCCTGCTCACAGCGTTGGAGACGTGACCTCTCGGCGAGTCAGATCCAATTTTACGGGCGGCTCTGAGTCAGGGTGGAGCCCGCGGACTGAACTTTGTCCGGCAGGAGGAAGTGAGGCCGGTGGCAGCTTGTGTGTTACTAAGCAGATGAGTTGCCGTATTTTGATGTCAGCTGATAGTTCCGTGGGGCGTGTGACTTCGCTCTTCGGAGATACGGTGCCTTCCCTTTATTAAGGACAAAGGTCAGAAATCGCCAGCCCCGCGATAGCTCTGTCGCTCCCGATAAGAAGAGGCATGTCCTACCGAGCCGTCGAAAGATGGAAAGGGGAGTCACAGAGTCACAGTCCTTCCCTGCTGCTCCTGCGCCGTGAAAACAAAACCGACCGTGAAACTGTCATTTCGCGTTCACGCTCCGGGAGCAAACGTCCTCACCAGCAGGGATGTTGTGGAGTAGGTCAGCTCCTCCAGAGCTCACCCACTGCCCCCGATTAAAGAGGTGGCCTATCGAAACCGGGTGTTCTTCTCCCCGGTGGGGCTGAGGTGAGCCAGCCGGGCACCGGCCTGTTCAATCAGAATTGAGGTGGAAAGCTGAGCAATCCCACCCCTTTGGTAAACGAAGCGCTGAGTCTATTTGGGAAGGAGAGAGAGTTGTTTATCACCTCTGTGCCGCTGGCACCACGGTGGGTGCCACCTTCCAGCTGTCCCGATCGTCACAGGCAAGTGGCAGTACCCGGGCAGCGTTTCCAAGAGGCTTAAGAGGGCAGGTTGGGCCCATGACTGGGTCTGTACCCACACAACCCACAGTGACGAGTCCCACTGTGCTGTCTGCGATGGCACCTCCACCTCTCCCCCCCTTAAAGTCTGCAGTCAGCCTTGAGAGCGCTGCGGCTTTGTTATCCTTGTTCTGAGAGATACCACTGTATCAGAAAACTCTCAAAATTCATTCTTTTCTGGAGAAAATGGTATTAATTCTCGGTGTTCTCAGTTGGGTTCTCAGAGGGATTAGGCTGACGTCCCTCTGAGAGCTTTGCCCCCCCTAAGGCCTGGCAGGTGAGCGGCGTGGGGGGGACGAGCTGCCGGAGCTCGCTGCCCCTCTGCTTTTCTGCTTCAGCTCCTCAGTTAGGGAGTTCCCTGCCACAGAAGTAGCTGTTTGGGTCAGTTCCAGCTTTTCTCACTCCGGCTGGCTTGAGTTTCAGGGAGAAAAAAAAAAAAAAGCCACCAACCCACACAACTGTCTACCCTGGCTTGCCCTCTGTTCCCTTAGCTTGCTGGTGCCACAGGGTGGCTCCTTGTAGCACGTGTATTTCTGATGCTTTTAGCTTTTCAGCTGAAATCGTTCAGGTTGTTCTTTCTGATACTGCAGCCTGCTGCTTCCTGGTACTAACCAAAATCCACGTGCTCTCAGTATTTCAGCGTGCTGTACGTTGGTGGCCAATTTCTTCTAAAAAAGGAATATTGTTTTCCTTCAACATGGGGCACGTCATTCCGGTCCGTGCCCCTTTTTGGCCACTTCACCCTCTCAGTCTCGTGTGCTTCCATCGCTGCCTAATTTTTTGAGAAACTTTGAGTAAAACTTTCACTTGTGAAAGAAAAAGAAACCGTTTGTCTCTTTTTTCGCTTCATTTGGCTGAAACAACGTTCAGAGATGAATAAAACGTGAGTGTGTGTCAGGGTGGTGCCATTTCAGAGCCGCTTCCCACCAATTGTGGGACAAAACCTGGTGTCTGAGGCCGGGGACCGGAATCCCAAATGCCAAGCGTGAAGTGCCCGCTACTCCGAGGACAAGCTTGGGCTCCTGGTGCAGGTTTGACGTCCCTCCTTGCACAAACAGAAGAAGAAGAAAGGCTGTGAGATGAAAAGTTGTTGAGCTGTGGCTACGTCTGCACAGAATTTCCTTGGGAGCTGCCAGTTCCTTCATGAAAGCAAGAAAAAAAAAAGCCTTTTGGAAGGAGCCAGCTGAGGGGATGGCGTGAAGACACAAGCACGGTGCGCGGTGTGGACCATGGCGGTGCTGAGCAGGTGAGGAGGCAGATGCACTTAAGAGAGCTTTTTCTGGAGCAGGGTGGGTTGCTCTGGGCTCCCTCTGGACAACCCTCAGCATCAGCAGCTCTCAAACGAGCCAAAAAAATGCCTGTGCCCATCGCTCAGCCACGAGGCAGGAGCCGCTGGGGCCTGGTGGGACACGGGGGAACTGTGTGTGTGGGGACTGGAGATGGGGAGGTGTCATCTGCCGCCTTGGGAAGTGAGACAGTCTAGACCTTAAGATCACATTTGGCTCTAAAACACCTTTTAAAACAGATGCTGGCTCTTCAAAGTCTGCCGAGTAAATAACCTCCCTCCGTATTTTCATGTGCTACTGCATCGTTTGCATTTTTGCAATAGCCGTGTTTTAAAAACGGATGTAAACGCCGCTGGGGTAATCTCTGTGCTGCACTTCTTACGGAGCACATTAACTTATCTCTGCCTAATTAATGCCCGTCATACCCAGAGCGACTTGCTCAGCTTTGTCCAAACTCTCCCCACCTGGGAAGTGTGAGGGCGCTGGGTGAAGTGGAGCAATTCGGCGGGGTCCTGTCGGTGCACGTACCCAACCGCTGTCGAAATTCTCAGCCGCTCATGCAAATTCTCCTTCATCTGCCAGCCAAATGGCTGCCCGCATCAGATGGGTTGGTTGCCTTCGTCCCATACAAAGGGTTGGGTGGCTACAGGTGAATTTTCATCCCTCTCATCTCCGGGGTATTTTAATGAGGGGTAATGGTGAAGGTGTCGTTGTCGCTCTTCCCTCACTCTCCTACCGAGCTGCCAAGAGCTTCTCGGTAACTCGGGGAGTTACAACTTTCCCTGAAGCACGGGTTGTTGAGGTTTCAAAACTTTTTTCCTCTGTGGCAGCTCCACGGTGATGTATTTCATCCCACTCTCCTACCGAGCTGCCAAGAGCTTCTCGGTAACTCAGGGAGTTACAGCTTTCCCTGAAGCACGTGTTGTTGAGGTTTCAAAACTTTTTTCCTCCGTGGCAGCTCCACGGTGATGTATTTCATCCCTGCCCAGTGCCACCCTCCGTCCACACACAGGTGTGAGAACACGTGTCACACCGGGAGAGCGTAACCCACCTGGGAGGGGTGGCAGCCCCGGTGGCACCTCTCCCAGCTCTCCTGTGCCTCTCGTCTCCAAGGAGCTGGAGATTCTCCCCAATCTCCCCCCCAGCAAAAGTGCCCTTCGCCGATTCTGTCCCTTGAAAATTTGGGAGACTCCTGTAGCATCTGTGTCACCCACTGGTTTCACAGGCCATGGCCCGAGGATGATTTACGGGGCGCGGGGAGCTGGTTCTGTACCTCGGGCAAGAAACACGCACCAGACACCGTGGCTTTTTTTTTTTTTTTCTCTTTTTTTGCTTGGAAACAAGCATCAAACCCAGCACCTACCCCTGCGGCCCCCTCATTGCTGGTGCCATGTTAAAATACTCCCTTTTTTTGCTTTTTTAAAAGAAACTCTGGGTTTCTTTGATTGCCTTAGTGGCACCTCTCCCAGCTCTCCTGTGCCTCTCGTCTCCAAGGAGCTGGAGATTCTCCCCAATCTCCCCCCCAGCAAAAGTGCCCTTCGCCGATTCTGTCCCTTGAAAATTTGGGAGACTCCTGTAGCATCTGTGTCACCCACTGGTTTCACAGGCCATGGCCCGAGGATGATTTACGGGGCGCGGGGAGCTGGTTCTGTACCTCGGGCAAGAAACACGCACCAGACACCGTGGCTTTTTTTTTTTTTTTCTCTTTTTTTGCTTGGAAACAAGCATCAAACCCAGCACCTACCCCTGCGGCCCCCTCATTGCTGGTGCCATGTTAAAATACTCCCTTTTTTTGCTTTTTTAAAAGAAACTCTGGGTTTCTTTGATTGCCTTACGCCCTCACCGCGGTGTTCTTTCAGGGCTTCTGGTGCTGGGAAAGCTCTGCAATCTGACTTCTGCTCGAGGAGAAACTGAAACGAGTTTTTTTTCTAGGGGGAGCAGCGAGGCTGCCGGCGGTTGGGCTCTCGGAATGAGTTTCTCCTGCCCCTAAATCTTGGAGAACTCAAATCTTTGAAAGCCAGGGGAGTTCCGGGGCGACTTCACGCTGCGCCGGGGCGCTCGGCGACCAGATTAGGGGCTCAATTAAGGGATAGAGGCAGGAAAAAAAAAAAAAAAAAAAAAAAAAGGAGGCGTGTGGGTGAGTGTTTCTGGGCTGGTGGCTCTCCGGGCTGTCACCACGCTGCGAGAGAAAACTGAAACCGGTTACATTTAGTAACTGGGGAGGATACCTCTGGGGGGTAGTTCTTGGTAGGTTTTATGCCTTTTTTCTTTTTTTTTCACAAAGTAGAGAAATGTGAGGTAAAAATAGACCCATCATAAACCGAGCAGATTTGGTGAAGGTGTACTGGGGGCTTCAAAGTTTGGGGTGGGTTTTGTTTTTTTTCTTTCTAAAACTCTTATTTCCACTTGCTATTTTTAACTTTATGGAAGACCACGGTGAAGAGCAGGGCCGGTATTACACCGCACCGTCATGTGCAATCGGCTTCTCAACACCTTTTTTTTTGATTTTGTTTTTTTGTTTGTTTTGTTTTTCAGTTGAAAGCCTGGCGAAGAAGGAAGGGGGGACACACACATGGTGTCACCTCCCCAGCTGCTGGTCCCCTCTCTGCCTGACTGCACCGGCCCGGCCGCACGGGAGGTGGTGACGTCCCCTCCGTCCGCAAAAACCCTCCCTTTCTCCTGAAAAAGGTGCTTTCCCCCCGAAAACCCAAAGAGAGACCTCGTAGGCCGGACACGCCAACGACACGATGTGGAAGAGCTTCAGGCTTCCTCCACCAGAGAGGCCCGAAAGATTTTGGGGGCTGTAGCCGCCCTCACGGCCACCTGGATCCGATTGGAGCCACCAACCCAAGAAGCCAAGGGAGTTTTGTGACATCCACGACGGCCGGGTCGGGCTCAGGGACTCTTCCAGAGGAAAAGCTGTGTGAGATCCCATGAAGACACCTTCTTTCTTCCCCACGGAGGAGGTAGGAGGGTGGGTGCAGCCAGCAGCCCCCAAAAAGGAGCCGGAGGGGGGTGGGGGGGGTGCCCCAGCTCGGCAGCACCCAATTCTTTTTCCTTTTCCCTTCTCCAACTCACTACAAACAAGGATGGTGAGAACTTACTCTCACCCAAAGTTCCCGAAACGCGGAGCGTGTCCTCTCCGGGTGGGCTGACATTTTAAGCTCGTTACACTCGTAAGGCGCTTATTGAGTTTCCCGAGGCGGGCAGGGCAGGCCGTTAACCGTGCAGCGGGAAGCCATCGCGCTTTTTTTTTGGTGGGATTTGTCTAATTTACTTACGGAATGAGTTTGTTTCGGTTTGTATCACCCATTTGAACGTAGGGTTTACCAACACCGACAGCGGCAGGGCTCGTCCCGGTCCCTGTCCCCGGTCCCGGGTTGTGGGGGGGGAAGCGTCCCGCCGGGCCGGGCAGCGCTTAATGGCCGCTTCCCTTTGAAAAACCCGACCCTCTCGGGTCAAAGTCCACCCGGGACCGCGGACTCGGGTGATCCTGGCCCCGGCGGCGGGGAGGCGACCGACCGGGGGGCAGAGGGACCGGACCGGGCCGCCTCCCCCCGGGGCCGCCTCTCGCTTTCACTTCGCCGCCGCCTTCGGGATGTTTGAAACGCGGCGGCGGCGGCGGCGACACGGGGACAACCCCGGGCTTCACCGGGAGTTTCCCGCGACGGGACGCGCCGCCGGGGCCGGGCGCTGACCCCGCGGTGCGGGGCTGACACCCACTCCCGCCCCCCCCACCCGCGGTGACCGGCGGGGCGGAGCGGAGCGGGGGAGGCGGACGGGAGGGGAGGAAGCCGCTGTGCCCCGCCGTGCCCCGCGGCAGCGCTCCCTCGCCCGGCGGCGGGGGGGGAGGTTAGTGCCCCCCCCGCACGGTGCCGGTTGTGGTTTTTTTTTCCTCTTTTTTTTTTTTCTCCTCTTTTTTTAATCTTTTTTTTCCCTCTTTTTTTTTTTCCTCTTTCTTTTATCTTTTTTCCCCTCTTTTTTTTTTCTCTTTTATTTTTTCCCCCCTCTTTTTTTTCCTCTTTTATCTTTTTTCCCCCCTCTTTTTTTTCCCTCTTATTTTTTTTTCCCCTCTTTTTTTTTTCCTCTTTCTTTTATCTTTTTTTTCCCTCTTTTTTCTCCTCTTTTTTTCCCCTTTTTCCTCCTCTCTTTTTTCCTCTTTTCCTTCTCCTTTTTTTTTCCTCGTCTTTTTTCCTTTTTTCTCCTTTTTCCTTCTCCTTTTTTTTTCTCATCTTTTTTCCTTTTTTCTCCTTTTTCTCTTTTTTCTCCTTTTCCCCCCCTCTTTTTTTTCCCTTTTTTTCTGCTCTTTTTTCTCTTTTTCTTTTCCTCTTTTTTTTCTCTATTTTTCTCTTTTTCTTTTCCTCTTTATTTTCTTTTTTTTCCCTCTTTTCCCCCCCTTTATTTCTCTTTTTCTTTTCCTCTTTATTTTCTTTTTCTTTTCCTCTTTTTTTTATCTTTATTTCTCTTTTTCTTTTCCTCTTTTTTTCTCTTTTTCTCCTCCCCTTTTTTCCTCCTCTTTTTTCCTCTTTTTTTTCTCTTTTTCCTCTTTTTTTTTCTCCTTTTTTTTTCTACCTTTTTTCTTTTACCTTTTTTTTTTTTTTTTTTTTTTTTTTTTTTTTTTTTCTGTTTGGTTTCTCATTTCTTGACTCAATAAGAGTACAGTTTGTTTGTATTTTCTTTTTTTTTTCATCATGACCACAAAACTAGAAAGATTTTTTAATGAAGAATGAAAACTGTTTTATTCCTTCTTGAGCTAGGGCTTCAAGGAAATGTCAAGTGTCATGAGATTCATGATAAAAAGGATAGCTTTGGCAAAACATATAAACATATATTTTTTTGTGCTGAGCACAATAAGCTTGTTTTAATTCCAGGTTTTATCGGCTTCCATGGAAATGTTGTTGGATAACTGTTTAGTATCAGGGCTGTCCTCCTGATGCAAGGAGCTGCTGCTTTCAGGAGCCTTCTGTTGAAGCAGTCTGCCTATTCCAGCACTGGCATATTTAGAAAATGGCTGGTCTCACAATCTCTCCTCTTGGCCACCACAACATATCCAGGAAAAAATGCCCACCTCTGCATTGAAAGTGTTGGGTGCCATAAGTCTTCTATTAATGTACAGATTTAATCACAGAGTAAGGACTATGTTTTGGGTGCTAAGGAGTTTTGAAATTCTGCACCCTGGTGAGAAAATGGGTTTCACTATCTATAGCTGTTTAGGTGACAGCAAAATTTTCAGAAACAGAAGGGGAGGGAGAGAAATCAATGAGCAGAAATGATTAAGCACAAGCGTGTAATACCAGGAAATGGTTGCTTTATCCATCTGCATTCTTAACCATCATTCATCACAATTAGTTACTATGCAGTACCTGCAACTATAAATAGTTTTCATTTGACCTTTTCTGCAGCTGTTGAGCACAGAATATGCAGATATACCTTTCAGCGCTTTCACATGTTTCAAGTGTGAAACAGTACACACTCTTGCACCAGACTAGCAGAAGACAGCAGTGGTCACTTATAGGGATAGCCTTTTGAGGATCATGGAGTGAGGAAAGGCGCTTCACCTCCACCAGTGCTTTTTAGGCAATGTGTCCACAGGGGGTAGAGATCTGCTGAGGTTACTGGAATGACCACCTCTGAGAAGCTGTGTGAGTGAACCGGGCAGTACTGAGATGGTTTTGCTCTTCCCTCCCTGCAGGCCCCTGCATTTTGATGCACACTCACTGCTCAACACTAGCATGGTCCCACAGGGTCAGGACTGTCTTCCTGCCACTCAACCTCATGTCTTGCAGCTGCATCTAATCTTCCCACTGACAACACATAGCATTCTGTCTGGGAGGAGCCACAAGAGCAATTTCCAAAGAAAATCTGGGCTTAAGGGCTTCCAAACACTAATTCAAGTTAGGTGATTCCCTTTTATGTCCTGGATTCAGACCCCGTAGGACCAGGGTTACTCCAGAGAACTCAGGCTGAGGTTGCAATGTGGTAAAAGGAAGTGAAAAGCACTTCACATCCATATGCTAGTCATCAATACATGATAGATTTGCAATCCAGTTTCTACTGTGATCCCTGGATGAAAATGGCAAACAATTTCACCTAGGATTAATTAATGGGGATTCCCACACATGCTCCTGCACATTCCCACCCACATGCCTTCTCTTAGTAAGAAATTATGGTTTCATGCTTTACACTTGGAATGATTCTCAGAAACTGAATGGATTTGACTGGTACAAGACTACTTGTCTGTGATGAAATAGAGAGACAGAACACATCTTGGGCTACAATCTAACACCATGGTCATTTTTTCCCTAGGATATTTTTGCCTCTTAATTTTTAAACAAATGAAACAGCCAAACAGAATATTCTCCTGCCTACAGTCATTGTCTAAATCCAAGCAAATGTTTGCATATATCTTGATTAAGTTTTCCATCTCTT
>NW_015090814.1:52707-56216 GCF_001431845.1 Calidris pugnax
TCTTCCCTGCCTTTCCCCCCCTCCTTTTCCCCTCCTCTCCCCCCCATCCCCTTGGTCTTCGGTGGGTTTTTCACCGGGGGAATATCAGAATAACCTCCACGCGCTAAGTTTTGGTTCCGTGTCGATGTGTACCTCGATTTTTACTTTCATCCAAGCAGATCCTGAGCTGTGTTTATCCTAGAAGATGGCTTTCGGGAGAGCGTGTGTGCCTTTCTCTTTCTTTTTTTTTTTTTTTTCTTTTTTTCTGTTCTCTTTTTCTCATTTTCTGGTGGTACATGGGACTAACGGTGATATAAACCAGCAAGTTGAACAAAAAAAAAAAAACAACCCCAAATCTTTCTGTTCATTTCCTCACAGATCATCCATTCTAACGACGGCAAAAAAAAAAAATAAAAAAAAATCTTAATGACTATGACCTTAGCAGCATGGGTAGCTGATTTATCCCAATTATAAATCCCGTTAGTTTGCGGTAATGTGTGAGTATCAATATATAATTCGTATTAAATCGGTCAAGATCGTTATTATTATTTTATTTTTTTTTCTAAAAGTTGAAATCCGTCGTTTTCCAGGGCGAGCGCTGCATCTGTCGCTTGGAGTGTTTTTGTCTCGCTGTTGCACAACAGAGGCTCTCTAGTCTTTAACCTAAAATGGCAGCTTTAATTTGACTGGGGCCCATTCATTGACAATGATAATAAAAAGGCTGAAAGCTAAATGTAGCTGGATGCTTGGGGCACGTTTGCAGAACTCTCTCCATTGCTAGGCGCTGCTCAGAGAGGAACTTCCAAGCTCTCTAGTTTCTATCTTGAAAGTTTCCGACACGTTTTTGGTAGTTTTAAATATTTTTTTTTTGTAATTTAAAAAAAAAAAAAGGAAAACAAACAAACAAAAAAAGAGTTACTCTACATAAAACATTCTAGACAGCAGGGCTGCTGACAAACTTAACGGAGAGGAGATAGTTAGAGAGGGCTTCTTCCGAGAGGTCTTGCCTTTTTAACAGCAGCGGAAAAATTCTAGTAATGCCTTTTGAAATAAGATGCAGTCCCGGGTTTGGGGGGGGGGGTGGTGGTGTAGAAATTAACCATTTGTTTCTGAGGTTTGTAACAGGTGATTAGAACAATTACATTCTTTACATTTTCCTATCTCCAGCTCCTAAAAGCGGGGACGGTGCTTGTTTCCTCTTGTTGGGTGTTGTAAACGTGCTCGGGGTTTCGCGGAGATCCTTTTGATAGGGTGCTATTTTCCTCTAGGATAAAACCACAACTGCTTGGAAAAAGTAATTTTTTTTTTTTTTGAGACATCATTTGAAGTTTGAAACAGTTTTACGAAACAAAATTCCCCCTGCTGTAGCACTGGAAAATGCCAGAGATTCACACATCCCCTGTCCTGCTTTTCTGTTAGCCCAAACCGCTTATTTTCAGTCTCTTCTGAGCTTTTTTTTTTCTTTTTTTTTTAAATAAGAAATATATAGAGATGATTATGAAAGCTGGTAGAACATGCTTTTAGAAGAGCATTAAATGCTTGTGATTGCAAGTTGAACTGAATTAGTGATTCACTGATACTAATTGGATAATCATATTTCACCAGATATCTTACTAAATATTTAACAATGTAATGATATTTCTGTTATTACTTGTAAATCCCGGGGAGGTTATTTACACTGGGGTGGGGGGGGGAAACTTGCTCAGATTTTTAGAACCCCAAAACTATTTCATTGCTTCTTCGGTAATTAAGGAAACCTTTGCTCGTAGGTAAAAGTCCTTTTAGGATAATCACTATTTCTAAGGAAATGGTAAGATATTTCTGTTATTACTTGTAAATCCCGGGGAGGTTATTTACACTTGGGGGGGGGGGGCGGAAAACTTGCTCAGATTTTTAGAAACCCAAAACTATTTCATTGCTTCTTCGGTACTTAAGGAAACCTTTGCTCGTAGGTAAAAGTCCTTTTAGGATCACTATTTCTAAGGAAATGGTAAAAATATGAGTCGGAAGGAGGTGTAGGGGAACGCTGCCTATTGCGACCCAACAGCAGCGCTGGGAGGTTTGACTTGTAACCATTTTCTTTTGAATTTGGTTAATGCAAGAACCTGAAGAGTTAGGTCAAAGGAGTGCTGTAAAGACTTCCCCATCCATGGAGAGGAGTCAGTTAACCAAGAGTGTCACTTTTTTTTTTTATTTTTTAATTTCAGGCCAGTCGCTGGTATTTTTTTTTGCACTGAAAAAGCTTTTGCTGAACGTCCACGGCGTTTCCCGTTGATGCTCAAATAATATCAGGACTTCCTAAGATCTAAACTGAGTTAATGACGAGTAAAGGTGATGGAAGCCGATGGCGAAGCTGGAGAGAAAGGTGTAGGGAAGGTGGTGATGTGCTGCTGGGTCTGGGTATGGGGCTGGTGTCCCTCCTGGTGTCCCTCCTGCCCGGGCACAGGGTCTATGCCCGGTGCCCAGCTGAGGACAGCAGCTGCCCAGGCAGGAGGTGGCCTAGGCCCTTCTCCAGAGGAGAATCCTCAGCCTAGGAACGCAACAGCGCTTTTAAAACCTCAACAAACCAACCAACCCGACCTAGGCTTGATGGTTTTGGAAAGGCGGGAGGCCTGAGCGGTAGGAACTTCACAGGTTTTGGAAGAGCTGCTGAAATCTGGCAGCGAGAGTGTGCGTGTGGTTTGCCATGGCCGTGGCATCCCACAGCAGCTGGCTGGTTGGGGGGTTTTGTTTTGTTTTTAGCGTATGGCGTGATACCTAAGGCTTGGTAAGGTGGGAAGAGGAGGGAAAAAAGTGACCAGAAAGGAAGAGGATGGAAATAAACACATGGGTTGCCTAGAATCCCGTGCCTTAGCTCTGTCCCGTATTTCTCATTTGTCTTCTTCTCCCTCTGAAAATCAGTGTAAAAGCTTTTAGAATCTGCTGGTTGGTATTTGCTCTCGTGAACCTAGTACTATTCCAATCAATCTGTGTGGCCAGCGAGGATGCGGGCAACTGCCTGACGAGTGGTGTGTGCCCCAACAGCCCCCCTGCCCCCCGTTTCCCTTAAATCCCCCCCTTCCAAACCCTTTTGGATTTGGCTGCTAGGAAGGGATCGCTCCCTGCTCAGATTTACGAGCTGGTTAAACCGTGCCCCTGAGTAACACGGGTGATACTTTTACGTTACTTTCACGTTCCCCCTATACGTGAGAAAACGGCAAATTTTAGTAAATAATGAAACTGTCTTTTTTACAGATGAGTCTTTTTTTTTGTGTGTAGGTGAGGCTTTAGATTTCACTTTTTCCAACAGAAAAGTTGCTGCATTAATTTACTGCGTCTGTTTAGCTTCGTTATTAAGGTGGACGTTCACTCTGTGGCTTCTCCCCGTTTATATTTCTGTGGACACCTCGTTTGCACCCGTACAAACCACTGTTTTTTTTTTTTTTTTTTGGAAGAAAAGTAATAACCAGAACATAGTGATGATAGTTCAGGAAAGAAGTAATGGGATGCCATCGAGCCCCCATGCAGCCCAGTCCCCAATTACTGCGGGA
>NW_015090814.1:57799-59742 GCF_001431845.1 Calidris pugnax
CCGGCGAGGATGCGGGCAACTGCCTGACGAGTGGTGTGTGCCCCAACAGCCCCCCTGCCCCCCGTTTCCCTTAAATCCCCCCCTTCCAAACCCTTTTGGATTTGGCTGCTAGGAAGGGATCGCTCCCTGCTCAGATTTACGAGCTGGTTAAACCGTGCCCCTGAGTAACACGGGTGATACTTTTACGTTACTTTCACGTTCCCCCTATACGTGAGAAAACGGCAAATTTTAGTAAATAATGAAACTGTCTTTTTTACAGATGAGTCTTTTTTTTTGTGTGTAGGTGAGGCTTTAGATTTCACTTTTTCCAACAGAAAAGTTGCTGCATTAATTTACTGCGTCTGTTTAGCTTCGTTATTAAGGTGGACGTTCACTCTGTGGCTTCTCCCCGTTTATATTTCTTTGGACACCTCGTTTGCACCCGTACAAACCACTGTTTTTTTTTTTTTTTTTATGGAAGAAAGTCTCAGATACTGTCTGTGTTTTGGCAGCGATAAAAAGGCGAAGGGAAGCTCCCAGTATGATTTATTTTTAGAGCCGTTTCAGAGGAAGGAGTGAGGTACAATCTGCAGAAACATCCCATGTTTTTATTAGGACTCTGGACGAGATACTGAACCCTGATGGAAGAGTGTTCCTCTTGATCCCTTTCCTTCTGCAGAACAGAACTGGAACTTCTAGTGGTTCGTGTCTTAGGTGGAAATACCGCGTGGAAATACGCACGCTGACGTTCTTACTGGGAAAAGTGAGGTTGGAAGGCACGATACACAAAAAGAGGAAAAAAAAAAAAAAGGAGGCTGTGACCTAAAGGACACATTCCAAGCGCCTGAATATGACAACAAAGCTCTTAAGGATATTCTTAAGTATACAAAAGCTGATTAGCTCTTAGCTTCCAACATTGTGACTTTTCAAAGATGTAAACACGCACCTAGGGAGAAGCCCAGGAGAAACCAAGGATCCCCCTCCTCCTGTTGGGTTCCCTCCTTTCACCCATGCCTCTCAGAAGCTCTTTCTAAACATCCTGATTATTTTGTTGATAAATGCATTCTCCTTAAAAAGAAAAAAAAAACCAACAAGAAAATAATAAAAAAAAAAGATAGTGCTTAATTTAACCATTTTAAATTAAAAGTTGAAATTCAGTGAAAGAGCGCTAATTATCAAATGAGGTACTGTATTAGTAGAGCATTGTAAGGCATGACTTTGAAAGCTCATTGGCGTGTAGGAACTAACCAGAAGCCCTCGCTGGCGTGATGTAGGGCTGGCTTTGCTTTGTAGTGACCTATATAGCTATTTTGGGTGTGGTTTTGCTTGGCTTTCATGGGAGCTGCGTCCAACCTTCCTCTGACATAGACAATTGCTGTGACGAGAGGGCCTTGAGGGGAATGGTGGGGAATAAATAACTTGGAGAATCAATTGTCTGGAAAAAAAGTCATTGCAGCCAAAATGTCTGCCTTCTTCCTGATGGTTCCGAGAGGAAAATTAAATTTCACGTACACAATCCTGATCCTAGAGGTTATTCTCTTTGGGCTTCATTTAAATAGGGGCTGGTGATCGTAGCAACTTACCTGCCTGGGAGCAGCCGGCGTTGGAGATTCCAGTGCTGAATAGTTTGGGAAGCTCTTCAGTTTTAATGTCCTTGAGACACTTTTTAAGGCGTTTCGTTGAACTTTCTGTTTTCCGCTAGAATCTTCAACAGGTAGCTGCCTTTCACATTTCTTCTTAGTGATTTTTTTTTTTTTTTTTTTTTGGAAAAAAATCGGCCTACCCTACAGTTCGTTTTGATTTCTATCCATAAAGTAAGCATCACTTCTTAAAGCATTTTATGGAGGTGTACATCATATGTACAGAGTATAATTCCTTTTACGCAGCAAAACCTGTCCTGCTCTGAAATCTAAACCTTTTGTTTATTTCCATTTTTCTTTCCTGCCTGACCACCCCCCCCCCCC
>NW_015090814.1:59905-179706 GCF_001431845.1 Calidris pugnax
GGCCTGCTCTGAAATCTAAACCTTTTTGTTTTTTCCCTTTTTTTTTCCTTCCTGGCCCCCCCCCCCCCCCAAGCTTTTCCATAGATTTTGTTTCTTCCTCTTCACATTGTCCCTTTCCTATGGGGTTTTTAATCTTCTTTCCAATTTATATTGCTGTCTGTTTGCTTAGCGGAGTTGCATTTTCTTCCCAGTCTTGGATAATTAGGACATGTTGCAAAATAAACACGTGTTTCGACTCTTAATAATACCGCTTTCTACCCAAAGCGTGGAGGATGCTTCGGGGGGGGTGGGAAGAACTGGCTGGTTCCACCAAAGCCCCATGAAGTCTCACGTTGAACCCTGGGTGCTTCTTGTCAAGGGGGGGGATTGGCAGTGAAAAGCCAGAGGCGGGGGGGATCACTTGGGTGCTGGAGCCTGGTGGCAACTTTCTGATGGTTCTTCACGACCCTTTGAATAGAAACGGCCTCTCGTCGTTTCAAACATTGTTTTCATGAAAATCCTGTTCCCCCATCGTTTTAAGATTTAAGAAATAGACCTGTAATAGCTCCTCTTGCTCTGTGCGTGGAGTAGTTGTGAGCGGGGAGAGCGTTGTCCCATCACACTCCGTGTGATGTGATGTGGGGACGGCTGTTGTGGGATATCCCTTGCCCAACAAGAGGAATTTGGGGTGTGGGGAGGAGCTCCTGTGGGGAAGTGTGTGATATTTTTGTAAGGAGAAGGGAAGGTTTGGAGACGGAGGAGTATGTGACTGGTGGTAAAGCAGATCAGAACCTGGAGCAAGTCCAGGGAAGACTTTAATAAAGGCACTTTTGTCCTGGATCTTAAAATAGGAAGCCTGTGGATTTATTTACAGGGTAAACAGGATTTTGTTAAATGGGTAGTCTCTAGGTGCGAGGGAATATACCGGTCGTTCTTTGGGAGAGGATTCGGGGAAAACTGACTAAAACTGAACTGAAAGCTGGAGTTTTAGAAGTAAAGAGATCAGTGGTAGGATAAAACAAGGAGGAAAAAGTCTTCATCGGAGAAAGCGTTGGGGGTAGTGCTGCTCCAGGAGAAATGTCAAACAAGCCCTCACGTGGGAGGAAGGGAGAAATTCAGTTAAAGTCTTCGGTATTGACAGCTTGGGTGAGCTAGTAAGCGGGAAGTCTGAGTTGATAATAACTTTATCGTAAGAAAATACTCCTGACTTCAGAGAGGATTCATCGATGCGGCTGTTGAGGCTGAAATCCAAAGCTGAGTTGTTACTTGGTAAAATATCTTGCAGGGAAGCGTGTGATGGTCTGGGCTGCAGAGAATAGCAGTTTAGTATTTCTTTGAGTTGAAAATAAGATGACCAGAAAGGAGATACGACTGACTTTGTTTTTAATGCTCCATAGAAGGATTAAAGAAAGGCAGGGAAAGATGAGGCTAACAGATGTTCAAATATCGCTCTGATAAGGCTGAGATAAAATTGTAGGTAGGTAAGAGACTGGTAAATTTCAAGGATGCATCTTAATTAGTCATTTAGGATATAACAAATGTTTTCAAAACCTTACCTACCCCTGGGCAGGAGAGCATATCCGAAGCCCAGAAATCCGGCATCCCGGGGAACTTGCTGCTTTTAGTTCTATATTTGAATCTGTGTTGTTTGTTCATGTGGGATCAGAAATACCAAAACGACCATAGCTGTGGTTATTAGCTTGAAATAAGATCTAAGAATATGATTTTTTTTTTTTCTTTTTTTTTGCCTCAACTCTCCGGCCTACATCTAGGCAAGTCCTGTGGCTCGTTGAGGATGTGCACTGGTTTGCGCTGCTCTCGGACTGGAGTAGCTGGATTTTGTTGGTTTTGGTGGTTTTACTGCAAGGCAAAAAGCCAGGTATCTCCAGTGGTTGGGTCGAGAGGTATGTGGACAATGTTGGTAGGTCCTGGGAGGATCTTGCAGACTTTACAGGGTGGTATGGTCCATGTCAGGATGGCTTCAACGAGGGCCCTGTGTCGCTGTGGCCGTTGCTTCTGTGAGTTCAGAGATTCCTTTAAACTCTGATGAGGGGGACTCTTGAGTAAGAGCATAATTCTTGCCTCAAGTTGTTTTAACCGTGAAGAATTAAACTGAGAGTTTATAGTGAGCAATTTAATCTCTCTCCTGATTTAGGAGGGAATCATTCAGAAAGTGAGCTAAATAGGGGTTTCTTGACTGCCTCAGGAGGTAAGTCTGGGAGAGACCCGCTAAGTAATTCACTTTATTTATCAGTCCTGTTATGAGGTGTCTGCTGCGCTTTGCATTCACTCGGCTCTGTGAATGGGGTACAGCCTTATTCATCCTCACTTTAATCATCGGTCTTTCATCGCTGGGGAAGTGAATAAGCAGCCCTCGGCTTCACTTCCCCCCTCTTGATCTCTGCAAAGGTACATTGTCGTTTTGTTGTGTTTCTTTTTGGCACAGAAGCCAAGTGAAGGCGGTTCTGTGATTCTTTAATTCCACTGTAACCTTCTCAGAGGTGACTGAAAAAATTGCATCGGTTCCACCTGCGTTTCTGCTTTGCTGCAGTTCCACAGTAATCATAGAATCATAGAATGGTTGGAGTTGGAAGGGGCCTTAGAGATCATCCAGTTCCAACCCCCCTGCCCTGGGCAGGGACATCTCCCACCAGACCAGGTTGCTCAAAGCCCCATCCAGCCTGGCCTTGAACCCCTCCAGGGATGGGGCAGCCACAGCTTCTCTGGGCAACCTCTCAGTGTCTCACCACCCTCACAGCAAAGAATTTCTTTCTGGTATCTAATCTAAATCTCCCCTCTTTCAGTTTAAAACCATTACCCCTTGTCCTGTCACTACACTTCCTGACACAGAGTCCCTCCCCAGCTCTCCTGTAGCTCCCTTCAGATATTGGAAGGCTGCTATGAGGTCTCCTCAGAGCCTTCTCTTCTCCAGGCTGAACAACCCCAGCTCTCTCAGCCTGTCCTCACAGGGGAGGTGCTCCATCCCTCTGATCATCTTCGTGGCCTTCCCCAGGACCCGTTCCAACAGGTCCCTGTCCTTCCTGTGCCGAGGACTCCAGAGCTGGACACAGTACTCCAGGTGGGGTCTCACTAGCACAGAGCAGAGGGTCAGAATCACCTCTCGTTATTGTCCCATAATCCCCAGCCCATGCTGCCTTCCCTCACAGCAGTGACTCCTACTCCTGAAGGTACTTTTGCATTTTAAACAGGATTTGAACCTCGTGGCAGCCATGCAGGAGGAAGGGGCTGTTTCAGAGAAATGGTGTTGCTGTTGGGAGAATTGGCTGGGTTTTGTGTGGCTTTTCACTTATCATGGTTAGATTCGGAGAAATGCTGTGGTTAAGGTGGCTCCTTCTCGTGGAAATAAGTTGATGAGTCCATTTCCATTCTGATGGAAATAAGCTAATGATCTTTAAGGTCCCTTGCAACTCTAATGTGATTGTCCTGTAATCCCCAGCCCGTGCTGCCTTCCCTCACAGAAGTGACTCCTACTCCTGAATGTACTTTTGCATTTTAAACAGGATTTGAACCTCGTGGCAGCCATGCAGGAGGAAGGGGCTGTTTCAGAGAAATGGTGTTGCTGTTGGGAGAATTGGCTGGGTTTTGTGTGGCTTTTCACTTATCATGGTTAGATTCGGAGAAATGCTGTGGTTAAGGTGGCTCCTTCTCGTGGAAATAAGTTGATGAGTCCATTTCCATTCTGATGGAAATAAGCTAATGATCTTTAAGGTCCCTTGCAACTCTAATGCCTCACAGCCCAGCTCCCCCCATCCAAACCAATGATTACTTCGTTTTGGGGTGTTAAAATAGAAAACCTTGGCTATAAAAGAGATGGCAGGTGATACCTCCCCCCATCCAAACCAACGATTGCTTCGTTTCGGGGTGTTAAAATAGGAAACCTTGGCTATAAAAGAGATGGCAGGTGAAAGGAATTGCTTTCATTGCAGTTATTTCAAAAATTAATCTCCTTGATCTGTTTCTCTCCTTCCACCACCAGTCAGTCCCCTTTTCCCAGCTTCTTCCCCCAAAAGAGAGGAAACCAGAACGCCTGCCTTTCTGCCTGCTTCTCCAGCTGAAGGGTGGTCAACCTCCGGCTTGTCAGCGGTTCCCTGCTGAGATGGTGGCGTGATGGGTGGCACGACTGGACTGTGCAGTGTGGGGATGGTTGGGCAACCTGAATTTTTGCTGTGGGAGGAGGAACTGGACTCGTAGGGGCTCTTGGAGGAAGATGTTACAGAGCCAGCTGGAATACAGGCTGTGTTCCCCATCTTATCCCCTGGTGGGACTTCTGGGATCTGCTGCTGTCTTCCTATGTGGTTCTGTCTCTGTGGCACCCAGAGATTCGTGGTGTGCTCTGTGGTGGCCCAACATTAAGGTTTTTGGTGGGCAGCTGGTAGAGCGAGGAAGGCTGAAAACCCCCTTGTCTAACGTGCTATGGTGTAAGGATGGTGGTGGTGGTGTGGGGCAGGGTGCTTTTTCTCTTCAGCGCGTACTGAAATGAGTTGTTTCTGCGTTGAGGTGCCTCCAGGTAGGCAATGAACTTTGAATAGCGAGATAAGGACTCCGGCAGCCGAGCTGCCCCCTTTGCTGCTGTCATCGATTCCGTTTGGCTGTGGGAGTGATGTATGTGACACATGTTCACTTCTTGCTTCTCAAGTGAAATGGCACGTCCGCAGTAGGCTGTCCATCACGGAACGAGGCAGGTCGATCTCTGGAGAGAAGTCACGGGGCAGGAAACCTGGAGACCAGGCATCTAGAACGTGTTGGTGCTGGCCTGTGGTACAGCACCTTGCAAGGCATTGGCTCCACTGCCTCTCCCTCCAGGTTCTTTCTCATGGAGGTTGTGAAAATAGGCACGTCAGCCTTCCTGTCACTGGTTTGCTTGGATACTGGTGGCAACATCAGGAGAAAGGAGAAAGAGAAGAGAAAGAGAAGGAGAAGAGGAGGCTCCGGGGAGACCTAATAGCAGCCTTCCAGTACCTGAAGGGAGCCCACAGGAAGGCTGGGGAGAGCCTGTTTAGAAAGGCCTGCAGTGACAGGACGAGGGGCAATGGCTTCAAGCTGGAGGGGAACAGCTTTAGACTGGAGATGAGGAGAGGGTTCTTCACTGTGAGGGTGGTGGAGCACTGGAACAGGTTGCCCAGGGAGGTGGTTGAGGCCCCATCCCTGGAGATATTCAAGGAGAGGCTCGACGAGGCCCTGGGCAACCTGGTCTAGTTGGGGGTGTCCCTGCTGACTGCGGGGAGGTCGGACTAGATGGCCTTTGGAGGTCCCTTCCGGCCTGGACAATTCTATGATTCTATGAAAAGAGCGAGAGCTTTGCCTTCTCTGAAATACCTGTAGCTTCTCTCCATGGTAGAGAAGCTGAGATTAATGGTCACTTTCTCAGGGTTTTTTTGAGTGTTTTCTTTTCTTTTTCTAAAGTAGGATGAAATCTGCAAAGCTTTTCCTTACCTTCCTCTTCTAATTAAGTTATCCTTATCTTGCTATTATATTTGTAAGAATTTTTTTTTTTTTTCCTCTGCTGGAGTGTTGTACTTTAATTATGACAGTCTTTGTACAATAATTTTTTTTTTTTTTTGTAGCTCTGAAGATAGCTGAAAGCTATTGAACGTCTTCTTGTGGTCCACCTAATCATTTCTAAGTCAGGGGAATGGTTTGAGAAACGCAGTGAGCTAATTTAACCGGACATTGTTCTGAAAGGAGAAGTTTCCTCTTTTGCCTTTGTCCCCCTGCACCCTTCCTCCCAACCACATGGCTCTGCTACTTTGTTAGAGCAGCAGTGCTTGTCAGGTCCTTCTGTGAACCACTTTAGTTCACTAAAATGGCAGAAAAATAACTCGGTAAAATGGAGAGCATTTTGCTGTTGTAATGAATCAAACTGGCTCATAAAAGGATCTGATGAACACCAGAGCTGGTACTAAGGATGAGGGGGGTCGGTGGCTTGGAGAGCAGCAAGCCCTTTTCATCTTTTCATTTTGGTGGCAGTGAGCAAGTGGATTGGATCAGTTGCCTGGGAACCTTCATGGGAGAAAGAGAAATAGAGTAATCATCTGTGAAGCAAAGGACACCAAAAGAAAAATTTGCTGGCCTGAGTTCAAATTGATATTAAAATTTGTTTATTCTAGCGGTGGTATGGATTGCATGCTATAAACAGTTTGTTAGAATTAATAATCTCCTGCCCAGAAATCAGTTTTTCTCTTGAGCTAGGGGAACAAAAGCCTTAAAGATTTACTGATGTGTAAGTGGCTTGTCTGATATTTCAAATTTAAAGTATTTAATCTTTGAAACAATCTATTCACAAGAAAGTATGTTGCTCTGCTGGGAGCGTGTGTGATTTTTCTTTTTTTTTGGCAAGCTTGAAGTTCTCCATTAAGTTCATCAACCTGAGCCAATTTGTATGTCTCAAATTTTATGAAATCAATGTTTGATTCAGTTATTCAGAGTTTCATCTCAAGTATCCCCATTATTCCTGTTAGTTTGAGATGGTCTGAGAGCTCTTGGTGATAGTAGATGGCTCAGGCTGTTACTTCCCATCATAGTCTGGAGCTTTCTCATAACGAAATGAACATGCTTATTTAAAACTGGTGGAAAAATTACGTCACGAGTAAAATAACACGCTGCTTCATTACTCCTGTAATACTGTACTCTTGTTGCTCTCCAGAGAGGGAAATGGGCAGTTTACACCGTGTAGCTCAGCAGAAGAATGAACACCTCAGGAAAACCAAGGGATTGTGACTGTGGCTCCTGCTCAGGCCACCTGCCAGCTCCAGGGGACTTCTTCAGCGAGGCAGAAAGGCAGCATGGGAAGCTGCTGGCTTTTTGGGGAGCCCTGGTTATCTTCTAAAGTTATTTGTGTAAAGAGCCTGCAGTGAGACAGAAAGGGGCTTCTTAGCAGGTGGAAGAGTGGGATCTCATGCTTTCGTTCCCATTTTTCTCCAGATTTGGGCAATTGTATGTGCCTTGATGGAAGGTAAAGATAGAATCATAGAATGGTTCGGGTTGGAAGGGACCTCAAAGATCATCCAGTTCCAACCCCCCTGCCCTGGGCAGGGACACCTCCCACTAGAGCAGGTTGCTCAAGGCCCCATCCAGCCTGGCCTTGAACCCCTCCAGGGATGGGGCATCCACAACCTCCCTGGGCAACCTGTTCCAGTGTCTCCCCCCCCTCGTAGTAAAAAATTTCTTTCTGAGATCTAATCTGAATCTTTTTTCTTCCAATTTAAAACCATTTCCCCTTGTCCTATCATTACCCTTCCTGGCAAAGAGTCCCTCCCCAGCTCTTCTATAGGCTCCCTTCAGATATTGAAAGGTCGCTATAAGGTCTCCCCGGAGCCTTCTCTTCTCCAGGCTGAACAATCCCAGCTCCCTCAGCCTGTCTTCATAGGAGATGCAATAGTTATGCAAAAACTTGCTGTAGTTACCCAAAAACCCTGATGTGGTGCACAATCTAGATTCTTCTCTGCAGGTTTTACATCTTAAAAATTTCTCTTTTGGGAGCTACAGGAGATGGCAGGAGGAGCAAGAGAGAGGGGACTTGGAGAAATTCTGGCACCGAGGATATTGCAAGCTACTTCTGGTGAAAACTGTGTGAGGAGAGGTGGCCCTGCCCGGCGTTGTGTGTGTTCAGAGCGAATATTGTAGTTACTAAAAGCAGCTTGTTTACATTAGGAACTGTATGTGCTAGCTCTAATGGGCTTTAGGAAGCCCAAAGCACAGCTGTAAAACATCTGTCTCTGGGACCAGATCTTGTCTGTCTGATGAATTTTTTGTCCTGCATTTCATGTTCAAATTTAAAAAAAAAAGAAATAAAACTTTTTAATAGAAAAGTTCTTAGCTGTCCTGCTTGAAGAGTGGTTTACTCTTGAAGGGCTATCAAAGGGCTATCATGCTGTTGTCTTGAACGCAGAACTTAAAATAGTGACTCAGTATTAACTTAACTCCACTTCCTCTTTAATCCGATCATCTTGCTTGCTATATGACCTTATAACACCTTAATTTAAAGGCTGCTTATTCCAGTGGATTAAATTTGGAGGTGTCTGGAGTGGTGGGCATTGCGACAGGAAGGGTTTAAGGGGAACTGAGAAACAGTGTTGCCTCAAAAAAAAAAAAGGTGGTGGTGGTGGGCAGTAGGAGGTATTTTCCCACTTGCTGATGTGTGGTCTGTGTGATCACAGAATCACAGAATCTTTTAGGTTGGAAGGGACCTTAAAGATAATCTTGTCCAACCATCAACCTAACTGACAAAAATAGACACCCACACCATAGATGGCCCAGGGCTCGTGGAAAGGTCAGGAGAAGTTTTGAGAGCCTGGTTCTGCTGTGCCCTGAGAAAAAAAGCTCATTTCCAGTGAGTGAACGTGATGCTCTTTGTCTCGGTTACACGTGGAAGCGGTAGAAGGCAAAATAATCTCTTCAGTGGAAGCACCTCCATGGGTTGGGATGGTTTGTCTTCTTTTCAAAGTTGGTGGGCTGAGCCAACTTCTGACCAAGGCCTGGTCAGAAGCCAGGAACCTGACTGCTCCTCCAAACTGGTTATACCGGGTTCGTAATGGTGTATTTTGAGGTCTGCCATATTGGGATTTGTAGTAGTTGCTGTTTACCCAGCAGCTCTCGTCAGATGAGCTTGGTTCTTTACCAAGTGTTAATTTGGCCTTGCTACTGCCCTCGTGAAGTAGAGAAAGACTATTCTTAAAAACAGTTGATATTTAGCACTTTTTGAAAAAAAATCTGTTCTAAGTGTTTAGTGTCTATTCCCGACTAGTCTGCTGTTTTTCTGAATGTATGACTTCTTCCTTTAAATACTTTTTGCAGGAGTATATTCTGAACAGTTATATGTTGTGTATTGGGTTTGGGGACTATAAGCTTTCACCTTGTCCTACACAGTTTCCTAAAGAAGCTCTGCCAAATACTCTGTTGAATATTGAGTTTATGCTTAGGAGCAGAAAGAGTTTAGATAGTGTATTTTCTATTCTGTGCCATTAGCCATTTTGACTAGTATTTCCTGTGGGGGTTTGTCTTCCATCTCGGGTCAAGTATTTAACTTAACTACAACCAAACAACCTCTTTGAAGAAGCTGTGTGGTTCCAAGCCAGGGTATGTAATTTGTTGGGTGTGATCTGGGAGTTACGGTGAGTTTTACTGTACCTGTGAAAACTTTGATCGTTACGAGTCCTTGAAAATTAACCATTGGCTTCTGCTGCCTTGTGTGTGCGGTGGAGGTTGGGCTGTGCTCAGCATGGAGTGGCAGCAGGACCTTCCTTGTCTCCTGGAGGAAGCAGGCGTAGACTGGAAGGTGCAAAGAAGCAGAGTTCTTCCCTTGCTCACCCACAGCAATTGCAGTCTCTTCTGTATTTGCTGAAGGAAAAAAAAAATCTGTAGCCCTAATTTGTACTCCTAATTTAGGAGATGAGCATCGCCCCCACTTTATAGGTAATAGAGAGGGTTTGTTTTCAGCAGCTAAGACGTGTCACAGTGACTTGTGGATTGGAGCTGAGGATTGAATTCAGTCTCCCCGTAATTCCTTTAAGTGCTTAACCTAAATATGTTGTAGTTATTTTAAGTACCTTTTTATAACAGTAGTAAAACTTCAGGCCAGTGCTTTCAGTTGATATTACGTCTTACAACTGCCGTTCAAATCAGAAAAATGAGGAATATTTTAATTTTTTTACCGCTTAGTGTTCTTTTTAATTCTTTCTCCTTCAAACGTGAAAAAATGTTTTTAATACAAGGTCAGAATTCCTTAAGTTTCAATGTCTAAGACAACTTTTTTTTTCTTTTTGTTACTCATAAACTGAATTTAAGAACTGCTGTAGATACTGAGTAGCATCCAGAGAAGTGCTGCTTGTGCCACAGGAGTCAGTATTGTCAGTGTTTCCGTTACAACCCTTATCCACCCCTTTTTTTTAGCCCTCAAGGGGCTAAAAAGAGATCATAAACTGTCTGATTTTTTTGCTGTTGGAACAGGCTAATCTTTCATACAGGACTAGTAGAGTTTCAGCAGAGTCTGGTACTCACTGCTCTGGGTGTCCTTGTCTCGTTCATGCTGTGGTCCTCTCAGACGTTGCAATCTCCCTTGCATCCATGCAGTACTGATAACACGGACTGAAATACAGTTTCTTCATGAAAGGAAGGTGAAATGTTATACTGGAAATTATGTATTATTGAAGTAGCGTATTTATCAAGAGCGATTAAAACTATGTTACAAATACGATCTTGCTTTTTTTAGTACCAGAGAATAGCTCTGCCTGTTGAGACCATCATCCAGAACCTTATTTCACAGGGACCACGGTGGAGGCTATCCAGAAACAGAGCAAGCCCCTTTATAGCCCCCACAGCTCTGCACCTCAGAATTAGCTCCAAAAAAAAAAGTGATAGGTAACACTTAATGAATTTTTCTTGCATGAATTAATCTAGTCTTTCCTTGGTCTGTGTAAACTCTTGGCTTCCATTGGGACCATGGCAATGAGTTCTGCAGCTTAAGTACACATTGTATGAAGAACTGCTTCCTTTTATTTGTTTTATTTTGAACCTGCCACCTGCTAGTTTTGTTTGATGTTCTCTAGTTTCCTTGTTAAAAGCAAAAAGCCAACAATGGTTCGCTACTTACCTGCTCCGTCCACTGATTTTGTAGACTTTCTTAGGCTCTCCCTGGTTGTCCCTTCTCGAGGCTGGAGATTCTGAAGGGTGTTTAAGTGCCTGTTGCCCCCTCTTTGGTCCTTCAGCAGTCTTATTCTTGAAGTGGAGGTGGGCAGAGCAAGCACTGGCACTGCAGCAAGATGTGGGTATCTCACAGACTTGTGCATCTCATCTCTCCTACGATTCTGAGTTTGGTGGTTTTTTGTTTTTTTTTTTCCTTAAACATTCTGCTTACCCTTCTGACAAATCTTGTCTTCCCTAGATGTGTTTATTCTACCTCCCAAACCTCTTTCTTGACAGTGAGGTAATGGGGTCAGAGCTCAGGAAAATGTATGCAAAACAGTCGGATTGTATTTTCTCAGGTGCATTGCCTTCTGTTTACCTGCGCTGAATCTCATCTGCATTTTATTACACCTTCAACCGGGTACGATGAAGGTCTGCTGCTTCCTGCATAGTTGATTTTCATTTTTAGCAAAATGAACTTGTTAATACTATCAGCAAACTCACTTCAAGGCTCACCAGCTGTTTCTAGATCTTTTATGTATGTGCTAAACAATACAGGTCAGGAAAAGTCGGGGGATGTTTCCTCACATATTTTTTTTCCTGTTTTTTGAGCTGGTTACTTATCCATGTGGAGACCTTCCCTCTTTAGCTGCTGTAGCTTAGTTTCTTTAGGAATTGTTGGTGGAGGACCTTTGTTCAGCAGATGGCACATGTTCTGGTCATCCCAGTTAGCTCAGACTTTGACCACTTACCAGTTGCTTCAAACAATTCCCATGTATTAGTAAGACAGGACTTTTCTATGGAAAAGCATCAATGTCTGCTTAAACATCATGGTCTACTTAATTACGCCCCCATGAACAATCTTTCTTAGTTTCTACCAATTTGTCCTGGTGAGGCATTGGACTTGCTGGTCAGTAGTTCTTGATGGTCTGAAGGTATGACCACCTTTCAAAATTGATGCACCATTGATGTGAAAGCAGTGCTTGACACCGAGATATTATGTGTTACAGTGGATACATGGGCTGTTCTATCCTTCAGCTTTTCAGCTTTGGTGAATACCATCTGGCTTTGGTGACTTGCTGCTCTCTGCTTTGGTTTGACCAATGGATGGGCTGTTCTATCCTTCAGCTTTTCAGAACTCTTGGTGAATACCATCTCACTTTGGTATCTTGCTGCTCTCTGCTTTGGTTTGACCAATGCTACCTCTGAGGCTTTATTCGCCGAAAAAGACGAAAGCCTCCCCTGGTTTCTCCAGTGACAGTGGATGCAAAAAACCTTTAATTTTTGTTTATTTTCTTGGAGTTTTGCCTTCATGTCATGGTTATATGTTAGCCCAGTGGATTCTCTAGCAGGCTTTTGTGAAAGGACCTTTTATTACTTTGCCCCTTTATGAACATACCTTTTGTTTGCAATTTTACTTGCTAATTCTTTTTTTTCCAATTTATTCCCTTCTTGATGGAGAAAACGTTCTTACTGAGAGCGTCTTCTGCTTGTGGTTTAACTTGTGATTTTTGTGACGAATTTTTTTTCTTCTCTGATCTCTGCATTTTCATCATAGTATTTTTTTCTCCATTGTCTGCAAATGTTTTGTCCAACTGTCTCATTTTGGTTTTGTTACCAAGCTTCCTCATTTTCATGTGTTTTTCTCTTTGAAAGCAATAACTCCAATAATGTATTTTTGTTGTTGGTGGTTTTTTTTTTTAGGAATGCTAAGCTTAAATATGTGGTGTTTGGTTTTTTTTTTAGGAATGCTAAGCTTAAATATATTTAATGGATTTCATTAACAGTAGCCGTGAGTCATGGTATAGTCAAGTCAAATATGATATGGACAAATCGGAATGTAATATAATTTGTTGGATGTTGAAATAGTCCGTAATTTAGTTAAAATGCAGCAGTGTTGCCCTGTGTGCTTCGCCGTAACTTCGGAGAAGTTGTTTGATAAATATGGTTTATGTGCTTTTATAGCCTGTTTTCTTCTTGCCAGCAAACCAGTCACCTTACCGAGCTGTACAAGTGGCACGGAGATTTATTTTGATTGCCACTGATCTATTGAAGAAGTGAGACAAAGTATGTGACTGTGTTCCTCGGTTATAATTCCCCATCAATTGTCAATTGATGCATTTGTTCAAATGCACAGTATAAAACGGCATCACAATCAAGCTGTAGTTATCATGGGAACCATAACTTTGCCTTTTCTTTTTCTTGGCTTCCTATGTGAAAACCCGTACTGTAGTATATTATTTAATTGTTTAGTACTGAGGTCTCTCTGTTTTATCACAGTATGTGACGTGCTACAGTACCACTCTGTATAAAAACCTTTGGTGCTTGAATCAGTGGTGGAACAGTAAGAGTTTATTCATGTCTTCATGTATGGATATACGAGCACCATATTTAGAAAAAAACGTTTGCACAAATAATAACCACTTTTTTTGGAGAATTATGTTGCTTTACTTAACTGAGAAGTACTTGGAGTGTAGTAGTCTATAACTCTAAAGTCATAAGTGTCAACTGTTACCTCTGTGTTTCATTTGATAATTTCTGCTCTCCTGAAAGTTTCTTGGACTTTCAGAGTAGTCTGTAATACACATTCATGCAGTATTTCAGCATAAGCAATTGAATTTTAGGGGGCTTTACGCTTCAGTAACGGAAAAAATGTTTGCTGTATGAAGATCATGAAATATTGGAGATCCCATAGTCATGGAAATAGGCAAACTGATTTTATAAAGAAGGAGCAGTTGCATTTCCAAAATGGATGCCCTGAAAGGTGGCCGGTATGAGTTTGTAACACTTTGAAATAAACAGAATTTTAAGAGAGACCTTACAAAATTCTTTTGTTTTCTTTCCACCGAGAACGCAGGTGCCTTGAAAGGCTTGTGCCGAGTCTGATTGTTGAGGAGTCACAGTTGTGCTTTGATAAGTTAATTTTTAAACTTTCACATGAAACTTACTTCAGTTTCTAGATAGCATGCCGTAGGTACAGGATAAGCTCCTAGTTGTTTTGTTTTCTTCTTGAAATAAGTGCAATTGCAATCAGTGTGCTTATAGGTAAATTTGTTGAGGGTAACAGGGAAAGAAGCTATATATAAGTATAGGGTTTTGGTTTAGGAAAGAACTTAAAGGAATTCTAGGATGAGGTTATTTCTTAGGGCAATTAATACTAGCAAAGCACCTAGGAGACAGTAAAGGAGTGGGTTTCTGTCTGCAAAGTAAAGGTTCGTAACAAAATTTGAAGTAACAAGGGTTAAAACAGATGCAGCCTAGACACAATCAAAAGCAGTGTGTTGTGAGATGGCAAATTCTCTCAGGTGGTGCTTAATGAGGGGGGCTCTTGCCATTTAAAGTAACACGTTTTTAACTTCTCCTAAGTAACTGTCATGAAAAATAGAGGGGAGACGTGGAATTTCTTGGTTTAAAAACTGTGCAGTTGTTGTGCATTAGTACGAGGTGTGTCTCTTATTGGAAGATCACAAGCTATCAATCATTTAGTGACTGGATTTAAGTGGAATTGGGGCTTTTATAGGCTGATTTATTAGAATGCGTTGTTTATAGGCACGTTTAAAAGTGTCCCTAGCAAATTTGATATGAAAAAAATGGCATGAGGACAGTTGGAGATGATTTCGTCACAGTCTATGAATAGCTGATAAACAAAATGAAGTGCTGTAATGCTGTCGTTTCCTCCCTTAACCTCCGTGTCCCCCAGCCCACCCCCACGCACGTGGGATTCTGAAAGCGGCATCGGGAGGGGGAAGTAGGTCTTAATCTAGTAGCATGAACAAAGCTATGGATTATAGGTATCTGCTCCTCTTTCTGTCATCCCTCTCAAAGGCATATATCACTTCTGTTAACCCTGTCCCCCAGCAATAAGGTAATATCTTTTGGAGCTGGCAACAGGCTTTTAAAGGGCTGTGCTCCGTCAAGTCCGTTCTTAACAAAGACCTCGAAGTAGCTGGGTACTGCACCACAAATGACAATTACTCATTAAATTGTAACCTTGAATTGCTGAAAACTGAGAGGACTGTATATTAGGTTTCTTGATCTCAAACGACGTTAGAAGCTCAGTGTTTTCAGGCTGAAATACGCAAAAGGTATCAAACTAAAAGGCAGGACAAGCCTTTCTGCAGGGCAGATAAGTCTTTCAGATAAGTTTCGTGTTGATGATTTAATGATCTTCTTAGTATTATCTTTTTTTTTAATTGAAAAGGCTGTTGATTGGTGGTATGAAATTAAATCATGTGCTTTGGGTTCCACGTGTCCCTGTTTTGCAGGATTTATGGAGTAGTTACGCATCAGCAGAATGGAGTCCCAACACAGGGTTGTTTGTAGGATAAAATCAAAACTGACTCTTTGACAGTAAGCTGTCAGTTTTCCTTCCTTTTTCAAAGACTTGGATATGTACTTGTTCCTTCTGGTCTACCCTGAAGTTTAACAGGGTGGTAGGGTTCATCCTGATTTAACTACAACAGCAAGCTTTGGGAAATTTTATGTGAGAACTACTTAAAGTAGTTCATAAAGACTGTCCCTCTGTGGTTCTGATGCCTCCTTTTTGCTCCGTACAATTATTGATCCGAATCAGACAGACATACGTGATCGGAGTGTGTGTTGATTTACATTTGCCCATCACAGCCTCATTTTTTTATTAACAAGATAGATCAGTGGAAGGAAATAAATTATTTGTTTCTGTTTGAGCACAATTTTTGCATGGTTAAGAATGATTCTTTTTCTTTCCTCTCTCCTTCCCCTTTTACGCTTCTGTGTCTACAAAAGAAACAGTTAAACCAACAGTGTTTTTAGCTGGAGGAGTGAAAGAATAATCCAGCCACCTAGTGTATCAGGTATAAAAGGAAGATGCTTATCTGAATATTCAGGTAGATACTACTGTAATTCAAAGAAGATGTAAATTTAGAGGAACTTCTGAAAAGCATGCAACTGCAAGGAGAAAACCCAGCGAATCGGTATGGCCAATTCTTGCTTTTTTTGAGTGGGCAGGCAAATTGGGGCCTTAAGGGGAAGGGTCTGGAGATGCAACTGAAGACAGTAGCCTTAGTCACCTGGTTTGGAAGGAAAAATACAACTTCTGTGTTTAAATGGATGTATATTTAGAATTGGTAACACTGTTGATGCCAGTGTTACAAATACTTGGCAATTTTATAGGCTGAAATCCCATCCGTCGTCTCTGGCCTGTCCCAAAAATCAAGAGATCTGAATTCTGTTAGCATATTCCGTCTGGTGATAACCCTGACTCTATCTCACTGTTCTTCTGGTCATGGACCATCATTTATCCTATGTGACTACAAAGCACAAATGTTGAGCATTAACTAGTGGATCCATAGTACGTTTAAATACATGCAAAACTGTGTGCATGTATTTAATCTGTTAACTTGCTAATTTAAGCAGTTAACATGTATTAACAGCTCCAAACCTTCTATTGGGTTTGGACCATTACAAGACCTTATGTCTTGTAATCTCTCTTTAAAATCTTTATGAAATTAGTAACTTGGATCTTCTGTGCAATTAACAGCATCCATAAAAGTGATCTGTGAAGGAAAGATTGTTGTTTGGGGTTTTTTTTGAGATGAACAAAATCTACAGTTACATCTATTGTGCATCTTAGTCCGAGTCAAGGTTTCTGTAAGATGAAATGTCTCTCACTGGAATTACACTGATTTCATACTGAGGCTTCTGTTTTAAGATACAGGTATTTTCAACGGTGGAAGGTTAAAAACGGTATCATGAAATACGTTCCTGTTATCTTGAAATATGTCTTGAGTCAGCAGCTAAGTCAAGTTCTGGTTTTGAAACTTGATAGATCCCAGCCTCTGGTATTCCTTCAAATAAAACTGTCTTTTGCCCGGAGATGGAACATTTGGAGTTAGTCATAGATGTGAGCTTTGTGGAGTTGTGAAAATGAGGCTCGGGTTATAGAGCCAGAAATCACTCTTTCAGAAGTTTAATTTGTTCATTCAAGAGATTTGGCATAGTGAAGGGTAGAAACCTGTTCTCCAGAACAGCATTGGCTTTCCCTATATCCATGTATATATTTCATTTTTTGTTGGCTGGCTAACTGACCGCAGCAAAGTGATTATGTGAGATAAAGCAGAAAAATTACAAAAGAAAAATTGTCCTCTTGCACTAATTTTTTGTATATTAATCACAGGTTATTTGTCATTTATGACCCTGAAAATCCACGTTTCCTGCTACAGAACTAATAACTCTTCAGCAGATAAAATTTCTCTCTCTGGTCTGTAATAAATATAGCCTACGGTGTAGGTATCTGCTGTAAGCTTTAGGATCAGATTTTTGTCAGTCTGCAAATTTTCATTTTATTATACTATTTGTTGAGTATGGTTCAGTTGCTGATCCCTGCATAGTTGCACTCGATAGACTGAGTGGATCCACTGTATGTACCTTTAGGTAAAAGATATCTATATAACGGTGCCAAACGATAAAAGTTAAAGCCACTAATAATTTATTTTCCTTCAGCAATAATATTGCAATTCTGTGAGATACTCACAGTTGGTATCCCTTTAAAAACACTTTTAAATTGTTGGAGAAGCATCCTGTGCGTGATAGGTCTTGTATTCAATGAGTTCTTAGATGTTCCTGAAAGATTTATAGTGAAGTCCAAAGCATTTCAAGGCCAAGTATAGCAGTCTTGTCAGATACAGCTTTACAGCCTAGTGACTTATAATGAGAGTAGAATGTAATTAGAAATTGTCCATGTCTTTACTGAGTACTGATGAAAACTATGGCTCAAAGGTTAATTCAAATAATAATTAATATTGGTTTCTGTCAGAACAGGGTGGTAATGAAATCTTGGTCGTATGATGACTCTGATTTTAAGAAGCGGGTGCATAAGAAATAGAGGCTACAGTTTACTTTTTCTGATTATATTCAGTTATCTTACAATCGGCATGATAGCTTGATAAAGCATAATTTGAGGGCAATTTAAACATACTCAGAAATATTACAGCCTACAGTGAAAATCATCTAACATGTTGCATCTGTTGAAGGAGATAGATTCATAGCTAAATTGCTGAAGTAGATGGATTTATTACAAATGATCCTTAAGGACTGTGTAAGGATTTTTTTGTTGTTGTTGTTGTTGTTAATAACTGAGCAATACCACGTGTTTGTGGAAAGTATTCTTAATAAGATTTGCTAGCAGGAGAAATGTGGGATGTTACATTGGTGTTTGTTTAAATTGGACTAGTTTCAAGGAAAGCGATAGACCAGGTTTTGCTGGCAACCAAAACAAATTCTGTTCAGTTTCTTTTCCCAAGTTGAAATTTTCTATTGGGAAAAAAAAAATAAATGCTGTTAGCTTTTGCTTAAGCTAAGACCATAATTCTTCAGTTTTAAGTAGTCAGTGAGCTGTTAGACCTATTCTTCTTGAGAGGCTTTCATGAATGCTCTGCTATCTTCTGGTTTTTCTGTGTCTGCTCTGATCGTGTTCTTAAAATCAGCCCACTGAAAAGCTTCTCCAGAAAGTTATAGTTGAATTTATGGGTCCAAATGTTTCTCCATAACATGCCTTTCTCAAACCTTTCCTTTCTGTTCAATTTGCTTGTCTTAAATGTTGGTGGACTGCCTCCCACAATTTTAAAGTTGCTATAATTTTAAGGCTGTTTCCTCTATTGCCAAAAAGGATACTTAAAATGCCGCTAAATCAGGTCTGACAAAGATCAGGTATTTTCATTCTTACGCTTGTGGAAGTGATCACAAGGCTGATTTATTATTTTATTTTTTTGTTTTCACTCATCTGTATAATGCTTTCCATACAAAGCGCTTCAATTCTTGGGAAGCAAAGAGTCTGCTGTTGAGATTGGAGCTCTTGGGGTGGAGGCACCCAATGGGCAATGAGTTACATGGGTGGGGGGCAACTGAGAAAGGGAACGTGTGTGTGTTTGAGGTGTGTTTTAAAACTGTTGAGGTGAGAGAGATGAAGCATTACGTTGATTGCTCAGAGCTATTCCTGCTGTTCTTTCTTCGTACATTTTTTGCAGTAGCTTGGATGAGAGAAGTCTGTGCTAGGCTGAAATTTCCACTAGGTGGGATGGGAAAAAAAGCACAAATTGTAATGGCAACACTGGGGAAAAGCTCACTGAGCAACGTACATGCTTAAATTTTCTCCCTGTTGTTACACTGTAAGCAAAGAAATACTGGGTTGGGAACTGAGCTGCGCTTAGTCTTACGGAGATGTCTGAAGCTGCAGGGTTGGAGAAGTCTGGTGAACAAGCCTGGTTGGGAAGTAGAGAGGTTTTTTTACCTAAAATGAAATCTGTGGACAAATTTTGAAAAGGTAACAAAAGAAAAATCTAAAGGACGGCTGAAATATTTTTCTTAGTGAGTTAAAATTGCATGTTTGTGCTTTATGATTTAGATTTTTAAGAGAATCCATTGCTTGTAGAGTTGATCCAGCTTCCATAGCAGGTCTGCTGTAGTGACAATGAAAAAAAATAATCTTTCTAAATTGGAAATCGTGAGATTTACTGAAGTGTACAATCCTAGTACAAAAATGCTGCACTTTAACACCTAAAGGTGTTAAATAATTGTGCTAGTACTCAAAGGTGTCACAATACAAATGTGAACAGATAGAAATTTAAAGGGAGGTGCCTTGTTGAACATCCTTAAACCATTTTTTTTGTTTCTATTTATTCCTCCAAACAGCAGACTGAACCACAGTTCCTTTCCCAGTCCCTTTTGATGACAGGTCTGCATATGGATACGGAGGTGTCAACTAGGACTACTCCTGTTTCACTAGATGGATGCACTGGTGGAAAGCCGCTATCTCCAAATAGCAATGAGACTACGAGGTGGGGAGGGGGAAGGGAAAGGAATGGACGGTCATTTCACTTCATCTTTTTTTTTTTAAATAGTGTTAGTGGTGAAGTTGCTCGGGTTAGGACTGCTTGACAGCAGACTGAACCACAGTTCCTTTCCCAGTCCCTTTTGATGACAGGTCTGCATATGGATACGGAGGTGTCAACTAGGACTACTCCTGTTTCACTAGATGGATGCACTGGTGGAAAGCCGCTATCTCCAAATAGCAATGAGACTACGAGGTGGGGAGGGGGAAGGGAAAGGAATGGACGGTCATTTCACTTCATCTTTTTTTTTTTAAATAGTGTTAGTGGTGAAGTTGCTCGGGTTAGGACTGCTTGAAATGTGTCGTAGACTATCCCCTAGCTTGCTTTCTCCAACCACTTGAAATTCTTTGGGAAGGGAATCTTCCAGAGGGTTGTGTCTGTGCTGCGGAATAAACAGTCATCGTGTGAAACTGATGTGAGCCTTAGTTTTACTCTGCCTCCACTAAAATACACTTTTACGGTAGTTTGTGCAGGATCAGCACAGAGGAGTACAAAGAGGGAGCTTTTCAGTACAAAGGCTGCCTGTTTGGCCTGCCCAAACCACCGTGAATGTGTTTAAAGGGGACTTTTATTACCATGGAAACTCTCAGACAGGAAGGAATTTGTCCTGCCATATCTAGAAAATAGTCTGTAATGGTCAGCTCTTGGAACAAAAGTGTTTCAAATAGTGGGATATATTTAAAAAACTCTTGTGGTGAATATGTTTTTTTAAAAAAAGAATATGTAAAACCCAATCTTATGCTAATAAGACCTTTTTCATAGGGGGATTTAGGGAAGACTGCAGACAAGTACAATGTGAGTAGGGGAAGCGTTATGAGACGTATAAGAAAGTTTTACCTCTCTGTGTCCAGAAGGCTTCCGAGGTGTTGAATGGATGTAGATGAAATATTCTCCCTTTTAAGTAGCATGTTTATCCATCACAGCCGTTCATTGAGGGACTGTGTGCCTGCTTGGCTTGGGCTGCTGAAGGCACTCCTCTGAGCTCCATGGATTAATTGCTTTTGGAATGTCTTAACTAAAAACCTGTTCTTTGACTCTCTTGACAAATATCCTTAGTATTCACAAATGGCCTTTATTTTCCTAAATCACGCTGAGATATAACATTTCTTGTCTAAAACAAATCCTAACGCCAGATCCCAGAATATTTGCACATCCTTCACTGGAGTTGTAGATTGGTATGAAATGAGGCCAAGCCAGCAATCTTCCCTTCCAGCCAGCAGGAGTAGCTTGTGGTAAGGGCAAGATTTTCCATGCTTTGTGTAGTCTTTGGTGTTTGATGCAAAGTATTTTTTCACGTATTTGATCAAATTAGAATTCCTTTTTTTTTTTTTTTTTTTTCTTTTTCCTTCTGGAAATCATACCAGCGGATACTGGTTTCTCATGTTCTTTCTGTACAGCAAATTCTTGGCTTGTTTTAATGCTGTGCTTTTCAGGTTAAGTTGTTGAGCCACCTGGCCGTGGCCTGAAGGCAATTTGAACGAGTGGTACAGTAATAAGCTCATCCAATGGGTTGTGCTGCTTGAAATCAGCCGTACCACTCTTGCTTCTTCCCTCGTGCTGTCACTGCTGCTCAGCTGCCCCTGTGGTGACGATCTTCTGATGGCAACTAATGGTTAGATCAGCTTATCTCTAGTGTCATGCTGCACCCCCAAACATTTTCTTGAGATGTTTGGGGTAAGCAGTGGAACGAAAGCATCTTGTTTGTGGTCAGGAGCAGGAATAACTAAGGAGGAAAAATTGTCATGAAAACTTTCCGCTGCCCTGTCAATTTTGCGCTTGCTCACAGCTGCTGAAAATCAATGTTCAAAGTCTAATTCTACATGGCAGGCCAGGTAAAGAACAGTTATATATAATGGAGTATTTCTGTGTGCCTTTTACAAGCATTGAATGACCTTGTTTGCATTATCTGGGTTAACACTGTAATCTGCTGCTCCCATACGAGGACTTCCGTCTTACACATTGATCAGTTTAGTTTCTTGTCCTCCTGACTTGAGGAGCCAAAAGGATTGCAGAAGGTAGTTACAACCAGGATTAAAAGAAACAAACAAACAAGGAAAAAAACCAAACCAACCCTACCTGTCTCTTCTTGTTTATAAAACTATTTCTGCTTAATGGCTCTGTTTCCCTTAAAGGGCTTGGTGTGTTTCCCTCATGTGGGGACTGGGGGCAAGCTGCCATCCAGACTCTGCCAGGAGGTGGGCACCTTCATCCTGGACAGTCACTGATCTTTCCAGAAGTGTGGAAACCCCTGTTAGATGTATTTCCCTAATAGTTAACTAAGTTGAGAAAGGAAATGCTGGTGACATCATGTATGACTCAATACATACTAAGCGTGCAGGTGTTGTAAAGCTGTGAATCTAAACTGTAGTGGGATAATTGTACCATATGCCATTTTTTTTTTCCCTTCAAGTTTTATTCTTCCTCAATTACTGTGTTTGATTTTTTCCTCTTTAAAAATGTATGACTGTGCTGGTTTGGTTCTGTAATACTACTTATTTTAAAAAAAAAAAGGGGGGAAGAAAAAGAAGCATCCCTCAAACCTTCATCAGTTTTGGTCTGTCTTTATCCACCGTTTCCTTACTGGTCTCTTCAGTATGCATGTGTGTTTTGCTTCCTCCCTCACCCTTCCAGTTCTAGGCTTTCTGGAGCTGGCACTTCTTCATCTGCTGCTCTTTTTGGTGAAGAAGGCCCAAATGCCCAGCTTGCTCTTTTTTCCTCTACCCCCTGCTCCCCGCAGGAGCTCGCACCCGGTGCTTCGTGGCTCAGTGTTCCTGTCCTGATGGGAAGCACTAAATCATCTGGCCACGTACCGCTTCCTTCAACTTTTCCCCCCTCCAGCCCAGACCCGTGGGCTGAGTTTGCAGCACGGCGTGATGGCTGCGTGCAGCTTTAAAGCTCGGGAGCGGGGATGGGCTTTCTGCCCCCACCCCCTCACCCCTACAGACATTTCCCTGCTCTCCAGCTGCTCTGGTTTCCATCTGTTACGGGGCCTTCTGGTGCGACTGTTTCCTCATCTGCTGAGCCGAGGAAAATGTTGAAGGACCAGACACTGCGCTGACCCCGGGAATTAGGGGGGTTGTGGTTTGGGAGAAAATGGCTCGCATGCTTATTTTCCTTTCCTCTCAGAAACTTGGCATGCAACGCACGCGCATCTGATATCTTGAAAAACTTCGTTAGGTGCATTTTGATTTTTCGTAGCAAACAATGTGAACTCATCTTAGTTGTGTGCACGCGACGGTGCAGGCCCGTTCTACGCGGTGGCTGCCCCCTGCTCTGGGAGGAGCTCCGTGCTTCGGTCTGGGATGGGGCTCAGAAACCTACGGTGATGCTAAACGTTAACTTGCAGCAGACAGAGAAATAGCTGTAGAAATAGAATATTTTTGTGAAGACAAAAATACACAAGTGGTAAGAAGTAGCAGAGAGCCAAGGGAGGCGTTAGGAAACCCTGGAGCGGCCATCGCCATCTTGGCCCACGGAGCCGGGGAACTGTACCCGGCGAGGTGTCTTCTCTTCTGGCAGGCAGACGCCTGCTGCCCATCTTCAGGCTGCTATTTTAGGCTGCTCTTGTCTTTAGCACTTCTTCCATCCTGCAGTGGCTTAGATTTATCCCTGTCACAGGCGCTGGGCTGTTGCTCTCTCTTGAGCGACACTGGTCCGTTACTGACGGTGGCAACGCAGGCGTGCAACCCAGGAGTGTTCCTGAAGAGCAAAATAGGTGAACAACAAACCACCCATTTTATATGTGGAGAATCGTAACCGCTTCTGACTTGCTGGTGTGCAGAAGCCCTGCAAAAACTTCATTAATTATCCCCACCGACGTATATAAAATTGTCAGAGTGCAGCGCCTTGCTAGTCAACTTGTCCCAGTAACTGAGTACCTTCCCTTTTCCTGACTATTGCTTGTTCTTCCTTTTGGAAGTATTCGTTCTTGGCTGTTAAAATCTGTTTAGACACTGTCAAATTGGTTTGGATATCAAAATTATATGTGTAAATGAGAAACGTACCTAGCACCCACTTCTGTAATTGAACAAAGCTTTTATTTCCAGAACCTGACTGCTACTCAGCGTGTGGGAGAAGCGTGCTCTGACAGCTTGGGCTGTTTTTTGAGGACTTCTGTGATCTCACTGAAGGGTTTTAATATTAATTCATCACTAGTGTTATGGTTGTGTTTTGATGATAGTCACTTAGGAGATGGGTGTTAGGCAACCAGTTGAAAATTACTGTAAAGTGATTTTTTTTTTTTTTTTTAAGTGGTTCATACGTTCAACTTGAAATCCCAGAGCACATTAAAAGTGCTAATGCTCATTCTCCTGAAAGCAAGGTTTCTATGTATTTCTCAAATTAGCCCCCCTCTGCCCCCAGATCCCACCTAATATGGTATATGTAACTTAACCACTGATTTCTAACTGGGGATCATGCATTCATTAGCTTGATGTTGGCAGAAATTGATAATGGAGAAATAAAACATTACAGAGCTGCTGATAGGAGGAGTTGTTTGCCTTTTGGGAGGATAGAATGTATTGCGTTATCAGAGGTGTAATATACTTCTGGATGGTTTTCCATGCAAATGCACGACTGTCACTGCAGCTGCCACACGTTCTGTGCAAAGAGAAGCTCCATGCCTTCTTGAAAAACATGGAGTGAATGAAGCGGTGACCAAGAAGACTCAGTGGAACAGGAATGTTTGTATTGGTGGATAACAGTTGTGCGATTCTGCTCGTTCATGAACAAGCACCATGTTAGAAATAGTTTAGCAGTTTAGCTGAGCAATGAGAATGGGTATGGAAATGTCACAGAATCTCATGTGGTTGGAAGGGACCTCTGGAGATCATCTACTCCAACCCCCCTGCCAAAGCAGGTCCACCCAAAGCAGGTTGCACAGGAACTTGTCCAGGTGGGTTTTGAATGTCTCCAGTGATGGAGATTCCACCTCTTCTCTGGGAAGCCTGTTCCAGGGCTCTGCCACCCTCAAAGTGAAGAAGTTCCTCCTCATGTTTAGATGGGACTTCCTATGTTCAAGTTTGTGCCCATTTTCTCTTGTCCTGTCACTGGGCAGCACTGAAAAAAGACCGGCCCCATCCTCTTGACACCTACTCTCTAAGTACTTATAGGCATTGGTCAGAACCCTCCTCAGTCTTCTCCAGACTAAAAAGACCCCAAGTCCCTCAGCCTTTCCTCATAAGAGAGAAGCTTCAGGCCCCTCTTCATTTTTGTAGCCCTCCGTTGTACCCTCTCCAGCAGTTCCCTGTCCTTCTTGAACTGGGGAGCCCAACACTGGACACAGTATGTCAGATACTGCTCTGCGATGTTTTGGGAAGAAGCGTCCCCACCCCATCTGCCCTTGGAGCATTACTAGGGAAGATACAGAATCAGGATCAAGGGGAAAGCCAGCTTATGACTTCTGAAGTTCAGGAACAGACAACAGTGGAGTGAGCATCCACTGATGGTTTAAGGAGTTAGGTTATTTGGTATGCTAGTCTGTCTAGCTACAAGGCTTTCAGACTAAGTAGCTACTGTATGGTGCAGCAGAAATGAGAAATCAATTTAACCGAATTAGTAGTTATCTGGGTTTGAATTCAGCCAAAACTGCAGATGCCTGGGTCAAAAAAGCAGTAGGGTATACTGGCTGGACAGTCTCCTGGCTCCAGTGAAATGTGAAGTTTGTGGTAAGCGCTGAAATCTTCAGTCTAATTCTCAAAATTGTGAGAAGATCTCAGAGTGTGTTCTGTGGCCCTGTTTCATTTGTATCTGTTATCGTAAAAGGTGATATGTCTTTTGTGAACCAACGGATAGACACCACTTTTCTAACAAAGTATAAATGATTGGACTATATTGCCGTCATAGATTTGAAATAGAGGTGCTTCATAGATTTTTATCTTGTAGATGTTTCTTGCATCACTGCTTTGTTGATGTATACTTCCTCCTTGCTTCTGAAATGAAACTCTGTCTTTAAACCTGTTTTAGTTGGCGTCAGCTCTGGAAAGAAAGGTACTACTGCTTTTGTGGTACAGCTCTGGACCTTACCTGTAAATTCACCCCAGCCTTAATGCTGTTACTTCATTCAGTGTGTTAGAAGGTGTGAGAGGAAGCTCAGTTTTGTCCTTGTTGTGAAGAAGTCATAGGGAACGGGTGTGAGACATGGAAAATTAACTGTTCATCCTCAGGTAATCTGGCATGGCCATAGCAATGTTCTCAAATTTTCAACAAGGGCTGTTGGCGGAGCAGGCTGATAGCAAGGAGCTGACTCTCCTAGTTTAAATGAACTAAATTGAACTGCATGTTTATTGTAGACAGAAAAATCGTAGTAGAGCATCTTGATGTTGTAAAAAAATTTAATAATGCCTCCTGGATGTGATGCTGCTTACAATCTTGAGATCCCTAAAGAATAGGGGAATTTTTCCTTTCAAGCAGGCAGATGATGAAGTGGTTTTGTTGGGGTTTTGTGCGTTTTTTTTGTTCTGTTTTTGTTGTTTCTTTGTTGTTTTGATTTTTTTTTTTTTTTACACTAATGCGTCAATTACTATTTACTAAAAAGATTATAGATACATAGAAGTTCTTGTTTTATAGCATCTTCCATCCCTTCTAAATGAAACACATTTTATACGGAGGTGTCAGGAAGAGTTACTAGAGTACATATACCATTTAGCGTTACTAACACCGAACCAATGCTGCTGTAAATGCAGGTACCTGAAAATGCAGGTATTGAATAATCAGAAAAAGAAGTCTGTCATTTAGGATTTTTGGATAAATACACATATTCTCTTTTTTGATGAGAGACTGTCAGAATAGTCAAGTCTGAGGCTTAGAATTTGTTCAATAAAACCTTCAATCAGCCTGCCCCTCAAAAGTTACTTTATAAGTAGCCATAAATCAAACACAAATGCAAGCTTCCCCAGAGGAAAAAAGACACACACACAAAAAAAGTCTTAAATAAATACTTCTAGGTTTTGGTAGCAACAGCTTTTGAATACGTTGAGAGTGCAGCCTGTGCTGTAACTCAAGCTCGCCGTGAGAGGCATGGCTGACTCGTGAGGAGTGCCTTTGAAAGGGAAGGTGGCAGCTGGTTTACCTGGATGCTCAGAAGCAGGCTGGGACTCCTGACAATCCCCATGAACAAATCCATTTGACAGCTGTTGCTACTGCCTTGCAGACATCTCTTGATTAAGTTGGTCCCGGTACCTCTCGCTTAATTTTTCCAGTTTGGTTTTTGAGTAATATGCAGAGCTGTGTGGAGTGTGTTGGGTGCCACAGGGGTTCGGTCGGTGCAGTTGGTGTTAGGTCCTTCTTTTAGCATCCATTTACATGGAGAAGTGAGACCTGGGTTTGAGGACAATCTGAACAAAAGCACCTCCTTACTAGTTTTTATAAGGACCAGGTGGTAGAAGATTAGTCTATCAAGTTAAGTCTTCATGTATTTTAGAATGGTAAGACTCTGAAGATTCTCAAATAGAATTTTTTTTTCCCCTCAACAACTTCTTTTCGTCCAAGTTTGGCACACTGGTATACAGTGTCCAAGGGGACCTGATTCTGATGACTGGCTGTGACTGAGGCGAGAAGTTTCGTTTCATAATTTGCTCTGAAGCTGCAGTCTCAGTTGAGGACATAACATCTACCTTTTGGAGATGATTTTCTCTCTTGCTTTTATTTCAAAACTAGGTTCAGAGATCACTGTTGTCTGAAAACACAGGGGTAGGTGGGTTCCAGGTGCTGAGCGGGGTAGGACAGGAAGAATCACAATTTTACCTGTTTCAGTTTTCTGGATGATGCTTTGTGATTGGATATAGTCATTTAAAAGGTGCTGTAAAAAGTTGGTCAGGAAACCTCATTGTGGAAGATTAATTAGTGGCAGCAGGCAGTTCCTCATCCCTTTCAAGTCCTTCTGAGTGGGGTGGGGCGACAAGGAGCTAGATTTTACCACTTTTCAAGCATCGCTAATGAAACAGTTAACCTAGTCTCAGATGTAGGTCCAAATAATATTTGATTATACAGCATAAGGATTTCATCTGCCACTAACTCCTGTGGCTCCTAAATCAATTGGTCTGTAGCAGAACCTCATCCATGCTTTTTCCTCGGCTGTGCACTGTATTGTCTGGTTCAGGTGATATAAGCCTTTGCATGCTAACTTGGAAAGACAGGCCATCAGGACAGTTCTTGATGTGCTTGATACTAAGGATGCTATAATAATGCCATTTACTGTTCGTTTAAGTAAAAGCATGAACCCCTACGCTACGTTTTAGTCTTGATGGCTGTTGTATTCTGAATGAGGTTTTTTTTGTAGAGATAAAATAAACTTAGAAAAGTTTAGCACTGGAACTTCGAAGTTCTTTGTACCCGTTCTAAGTTCTTTCTCTACATAGTTCATAAGCAAAAGAATACGTTTTCAGCTGTTTGAGTTTTTTCACCTTTGAGTAGCAGGTTTTTGATACTTGATAGAATGAAGATTTTCCTAGTAGTGTTTCTGCAATGCCCTGTAGCATAGATAGTACACTAGCAGTTGAAGGTCTTGTTCTGACAACCAGACTGTGAACAGTAAGTGAAGTAGCTCTAAACTTGGCTGGGTACACAGATCTGTATGGTAGCAGTCTTCATATAGTACTTGAGTAAGAATCCTGAATTCTGTAATTCTGTGATCTTTGCTGCTTAAGTGTTTTTACTTGTGTGGGTTTGTTTTTTTTCCTGAGCCATTTTATCCATCAGAATTCCACTTTTCCAGGTATTTACAAACACAAACAAATTGCTAGTCCAATATTTATTAAAATAAATCTTATTTCTCACACTAGTAAAATAGTATTCTAATCTTTTATTCAGCCTGTCCCCCTCCTTTAATTGCCTTCTAGGTTTCTAGTGAGTAGAAATGCATTTTTGGTTTTGTTGAGGGGAGGGCAATGTGGGAATGTAACTTTTGTGGTTTGGTTTTTTTTTTGTTTGTTTATTTAAAAGAACTTGGAAACTTCTAGTCCACTGTAGATAGTGCAGCAAGATTGATAAGCTTGAAAGCTAAATTTAAGTGGAACATGAATCATTAGGAACAGTGAAGATAGTGCTTTCTGTTATAAAAATCAAGAGATTCTGCTTTTTGAGAGAAGGTGGAAGTACCTAGTGTGAAATGGAACGAGTTTCCAAGTTTGTTTTCAGATGAGTAAAAATTTCCTTTCACATCTTTTTGACGAATGCAGCATTGCTCTTGTATGTTCATTGTCAATCTCTGAAAAGTTTGTGGAAAATTGAAGGTAGCTCAAGAACTTTCCCATTGGGTGTAAAAGATTTTGTGGTGGGTGAATGTCAGCTGCTTCTACTGCTTGCAGTAGCTTGAATGACTATGGCTCTAGGCACTGGGTCAGTAATTATCTTTGACTTGAAAACTGCTTCCAAGTTCTTCACAATCCTTATGAGGAGGGGGTGTGAGATTGCGTAGTTCTAAAACTTTAGATGACAAATTTTTCCCTGGAAGGCTTTTTTTTTGTTTGTTTGTTGGAACGTAACTACGTTGGAATCATTTTAGAAGTGCATATCAATTAAGCAACACGCTTAAAAACACCCCAGTCAGTTTTTTTCTTTGTGAAGAAGAAACTGGAGACCCATTAAGCGTTTTTCACAAGAAAATTTTGTTCTCTTTCTTTTGGATCTCCCCTCTTTTTACAGAGGAAGAGCATTCTATCTCAGTCCTGCCTGGAAAGAAAAGCCACACTGCACACGATGCCTGATGAGGGTTGCACTCATCTGACAGTCCCCATTCTGATATATAACTTCTTGCTTGTACTGTGTAGGCACCCTTTTTCCATGTTGAAGTGAACTCGAACGTAGCAGTTTGTTTACTCTTAAATATCGTAGTCTTATACAGTGGGAGCTGTTGAGAGCTCCAAACTCTTTTCCTTTTCGCATTCTCCACTGCAGAGAACAGCTTGATACAGTAATTTATGTTGTGGTCTGTGCACTGATCATCACCGTGAGCCAGGCATTATGTTAAAACCCCCAAAAAATCAAACTTCATTTGTGCCTGCTTCCATTCCGCAGGCCAAGAAGGAAAACCACCTTTTGTTGCATATTCTTCTTCAAAAAAGCAATAGGATGTTCAAAATGCATAACTTAAGCTTTTTGTTTGTTTAACAAAATTAGGTAGTCCAACAAACAGTAGTCGTGGAAGGTATTTTTGGTGTGTGTCCTGTATCTCAGCTGTCCCCTATATTCTCTGGGACACTATTTGGCCTCCTTAACGGTCCAGGCAGTAAATGAAGGTTACTGAGCTCTATTCACTCCATCTACTGCATTGTGTCCTGCAGTGTGCTGTCTTTCTCCGCAGCCCTCCCTCCCCAACCCTTTTTCTTTACGGTGGACTTTGTTAGTGAAACAATTTAACACTCCTTTTAAATAGTCTATTGCATATGATAAAACATAAAACACATCATTCTTCTGGTACTACAGGTCTTTTTTCTAACAGAAAGTTTAAGATTTGTAAAATCTGATAGGATCATGTGTGATTTCATTTTAAATACCTTAGGAAACATTGATGTTATTTTTTTCTCTAAAAAAAGATAATTTGTAATCCTTTCTCAGTCTAGTATGTATTTTTTTTTTTTTATTGCTGAAAGGTTCAAGACCTTATGCTTAAGTGTACTGGGCAAAAATTATCAATACTGGAAGCTGAGTCAGGTCTTAGGCTCAGATGTAGGATGATTCGTCTTGCCACATGTAAAGAGCGTTAAGGGAGAACTACCATTTTGTTCCACAGTCCTGAAATATGTTCTCTTTAGTTCTGTGAAAACTCTGGCTTTTCACTTTGGATGTATAAGGTGTATTTATCTTCACAGAAATGAGTGTGGATATGTGGTTCCTGTACAAGCGCAGACTGTGATCTACCAGTATTTATGAAGAACACATGTACAGGAAAATGACTCTTAAGTACAAGTCATAAATTGAAATGATTATAGAATATATGTGGACAAATATACCATGTGTGGTATCGGTAGACTGTAATTTCATCAAGTGGTTTTTCAGACTTCATAAACTATGAATGAAACATGATTGTATTGGCCTTATAACAGGTAAAGTAAAATATAGGGTCTGGCTACTTTAAAGCGCTCATAATTCTAGAGCTGGAAATAGCCTTTTGGGATACGATTAAGTCTTAAAACCTGCCCGTGATTAAAAAAATACATTTCAGTGAAAAAAAAATCACATGCTCAGAAACCCTGGGAACCGTTTGAGTATCCACCTCATGAATTTTTACAGTTCCCAGCTTTCTGGGTGTAAACACCGCGAGCTACTTCCAGCGAAAAGGAAGAGAAAAAGCAGCGTTTCACCTCCAGCTTCGTCGCCTCTCCGATTATTTTGTTGTTTACAACGTTGTGGGGCGGTTTTTGTTGGGGGGTTGTTGTTTTGTTTTTTTGTTTTTTTTTTAATTTTTATTTTTTTGATGAGTTGGGCCGCGGCGGGGCCTTTGTTTACTCCGGGGATGTGACAAACTGGAAGGGCCGCGGCCTGAGGCGGCCATGCGGGCCCGGCCAGGCCCGACCCTCCCGCTCGCCGCGGCGACCTCTGCCCTTCTGTATCCTGTGACACTCGGCCTGTCTTTGTGCTCAAGTTTATTCATGATGGATACGTTTCCCTCCCAATCGCATGTGCCGGGAGCCCGGCGGAGCGAAGAGATAAATTATTTTCAGCTGCAGGCCTGGCAGGCCCGGGGCTGGGGGAGGAGGGCGGCCTGGAGCCGGGGGGCCCCTCCGGACGGGGCGCGCAGCCTCCCTTTCCCCCACTCTGGAATATGAAAGGGGGGGATGACTCTCGGCCTCTCAGATCCTTTTTAAATGCAAAAGAATGTAGGAAATTGCCAGATCAGTTGGTTAATCAGTGACAACTGCAGTAGGTGCACAAAAAGCACGGCCCTTAACAAGAGTAATCACTTGCGCGGGGTGTTTTTTCAGCGCCTCAGCGGGTCGCCGCTGGCCCCACCTCTTGAATCCCCGGGCCGGTTTAGTGTCAGCTTTATAAGAGAATGTAATTGCTGCGAGATTTCTTGGGGACTGATGGCAACAATATAAGTCTTCTCCCTGACGCTGCCTTCCCCCCACCTCCCTTGGCCCTGCCGGGGGTCTTTTTGTTCGCCGGACCGGCACCATGGGCCATGCTTGTCACCTTCAAACCTCTGCTCTTGTCGCCTTCGAACCTCCTTTTAGGCTTACGTTGAACGCCTTCCCCTTTCTAGAGCCGTTTGCGAGATAACACCGCTATCAAATATTTTAAAAAGGTATTCCTGAAATGTTTTTGTCGCTGCAGTTGTTTCTCTTGCTTATCTAGGGCTATTTTTAGATAAACCTCCTTCTCCTCACATCTGTATTTTAAACTTACGTTGGGAGAGAAGGGTGGTCGTATGACCAAAAAAGGCCTCTTAAAATTCCAGGCTGTGTAACAATAAGACTGAAGTGTTTCTGGCTTCGGCTTGTCCCCTCTCCTCCCACCTCGTGTTTGTGATGTACTTAAATGTGAAAAACATTTCTTTATTCCTCTGGTTACCTCGTTAAAAGCCTCCTCCAAGTACGTGCTTCTGATAAATGGCTATAAACTTTCCCCTTTTTCTGCTGGACTGGAAAGAAAAGACGCGCTGAGGCTTCTTATTTAATGCTCTAGGTGCTGACTTAAAATTAGCAGTGCCCCACGTTAGGGAAGGAGTTTGCAGCCCAGCTGGTGCGGCGGATGCCAAAGTCATTCGCGAAGGGAACGTATGATGTAACGATGAGGCTCGGTGGGTTTGCATCAGAGTGCTCCTTACGTGGTGCTGTTGTGGTCTCGTATCGGAGCTCCTGTGAACTTGAATGACGTAGGATATTGTTTCCAAATGTGTGGCACAGGCTGAACTCTAGCTGGTCATTCCTGCATCAGCTGCTTGACAGCAGCAAGCTGCCAAATATTCGAAGGCTGTTGTGCCCTCAGTTGCCTCCGTAAATGCCTGTTCTTTGCCAAAGTACATGATGCATTAAGGAAATAAAAATGCAGTCTGGTTTCTACCTAAATATTGTATGGGAAACGAGCAATTTCATGGATTTCTTGCCCGAAGAATGTTACCGAATAGCATTCATGGCTTTTAGCTGACTGCACGTGTGCAGAAACTGACTTTTGAGGAAAGGCATGCGAATTTTTCACTGCCACCCCCCCTCTCTGATTTTTATTTTAACAAGAGATATTGACTGTCTTAAATTTGTCATTACAAATTTCTGTAAGGATGTATTTCTCTAAAGAACTGAATTTTCCTATGATAGATGTGAAATTAAACTTTTTAGGAATGCTTATAACTTATTTGCTGACTCTTCCCACTGAAGGCAGAAGTGCATGAGGTCATTCTTTTCATCCTTGCAAGTCCCGTCTCCCTTTCCTGGGGCGGGGGGGGGGAATGAGATTCCTGCCATCCTTTGATCTGATACAAACTATACGGACTTAATTTTTAACACAGCTGTCTGTACTGTGTGAAGTGCATACTAGGAAAGGTTTTTCTATGACAGAGGAAAAACAAAGTGTCTTTAGGCATTCAGATAACCGGGTTTCTTTGGAAGTTAGAGTCAGAAATCGTGTTGCAATCGCTTTACAGATCTGCTCTTCTGTTTCGGCTAATTTATATGCAGGAGGAAGGTACCGTGCGTGAGGAGTTGTCTGTGACAGCCATGAGAACTAAGCATTAAACACGCAGGAGTCTAGGCGTGCTTCCCACGGACGCGGTCAGGCACTTGCATAACTGTCCTGGCATCGGCAGCGCTGTTAGCTCGGGAGGTGAAATGAGCTGAAAGGTAGAAAAGTCTCATCAGCCGTTTTCCCCCGGTTTGAATGTGTCGGCGTGACTTTTGCTACGCTCTCAGGGTGTTACAAGCGTGGATGAAGTTTTTGGTGAATGTTTTCCACTGACTTTCTTCATAAAATAAGAATGTGATTTTAATTCCTGTCATTTGTGTCATCTACTTCCATGCAGCAAACGCTTAAATTACTACCCCTAACAGCCAGCAGGAGCTTAGCAGTTTTGAAAAGCAGTTTAAATACGCAATGTTTAAATGCAGATTTAGTAGCCTAACGTTTAATCCTACATTTTGAGGCTCCAGTCTCAGAATGACCTTTGGCATGGCTTTGGTTTTTAGCATGAGAGGTCTTTTTAGCCTAGTTCTTCAAAATAGCACGTATGTGCAGCGTTTATTGTATTCTGTTGAAGGTGCATAGTTCCATTATATGAGTAACTGTTTTGTTTGTGGCTGTCAAGTACTCAAGAGTTTTATCTGAGTTATCAACTGATAGTTGTACAAATATCAACTCTGCACGACACACCTCAAAGCTTGAAGCAGTCAGTATTAGCTGCCTTCTCACATTCTGATTATTCGGTTTACTTGCTGCGTGGCCATTGAGAAATGGTGCTAAATCTCTTTATGGAGGGATTGATAGCTGAATCAAGGAACTTTGGTAATTTACAAAACGTTCTTCTGAGCAGCAGAATGTGAGGATGCTGTGGTGGAGGGTGTGTGTGTCTGTCTGTCTGTGTGCTGACCTTGCTGCTTCCTGGTCTTGACTGCCTGGATCTGCTGCTTTGGGACCAAGGCTAATGAAGTTCAGGTTTCAGCATTTGCAGCCCTAGACTGGGTTATGCGTATGCAGCAGCCAGTTTTGTTCCACTCATAAAAGTGGGAAGCTGCCCAAGGCTACTGAGTCCATGGAGCTCTGAAATATTAAGTTGAGCAATGGTTAACTACTACTTAAATTTGAGATCTAGCTGTTTAGGACTGGAATGTTGGAGCCTGGAGTAAATGTAAGCTTTGTCTGTTGAGACAACAGGGTTGTTAAGCAATTGACTGTGTCCTGGTGGTTGGGATCATACCGTTGCTTTGAACAGAGATAGGTTGTCCTGGCAGTCTTAAGGAAATAATAGTCATCGACTCCTAAGTTCATTCTTGTTGGTGCAATCTTTCATGTTCTGGAGCAGAAAAGCTATAGAATTTTATAGCAGAATCTATATAGTTAGTTTAAGATATTTATTTTTTTTTAAAGTTCAATATCTCTTCATACCTTCACACTTTTATTCAGCAGCCCACCTTTCTAAGGGTTCAGATGTTCTCTCCTTTGTGCCTGGAAAATAGTCACTGCTTCATTAACGTCTGCTGGTTTTAACTTATGGGATAGTAGAGAAAACGATGCACAAACTCATAGTTTTAAAGTATTTAATCAAAAAAAAAAAAAAGAAAAAAATTAACCTTAGTTCATCATAGCATTATAGAATCATTCAGGTTGGAAGAGACCCTTGTATGTCTGTTTTGTGGGGAAGCGAACAGTGCGAATATTTTACCTAGAATTATTGCTTGATGCAGGTCCTGCCTTTGTGTGCGGGCTTTTTTTTGTTTGTTTTCACTTTTTTTTGGATCAGCCTTGAAGCAGAGAAAATGCATTGCTTTTAGTGAAAGAAGCAAAGAACTGGTTACAACTTAAAATAAGGCTGTGACTCTAATGACTTGCTTAACTGTCTAGAAGGCACCTATCCTTTTAGCGGAGAAGATTGAGAGATTATTAGGTAATTCCAGTATTTCTTTTGATCAGGCTGTAGTTTCTACTGTCTCATTCTTCAATGTGTTGCTGTTAGTCATATATCACATCAGAGGTGTGACTTTCGTTTGGGGAAGTAGAAGGAGGTTTGGTGAGAGCACAACTGACTCTTAAGGGCTGTGGTCATTACATTTAAGGCCAAATTTAAAACTGAAGAAATATTACTACAATTTCAAGCATCTTCTCAAACACGTTCTCACGCCATGTTTCAAACCTAAGAGCTTTAGCATCAACAGCTCAAACTTTAAATCTGCTCACAGTTAGGTAAAAATGCAGAACTAAAATCATAAATAATGAAAACCAGTGGTTTTGCTCTTAATTTAGATGACGGATTTGTTTGCATACAAACTGCATGATAAACTTAGAGGTTACTTCTTCTTCCGTAGCACGTCCCCTTCATTGGAAGGGACAATCCCTGGCCCAAACCTGCAAATTGGGATGTAGTCAGCTGGGCAGATTAATTAAACAAACCCCTTATTTTAATTTGGTTTTCTGGGTATAGTAGCAGGTCCTACCTACTGTTAGCCGATGTTGACTGTTATTGGTGACTGATTCTGGCCTCAATTTTATTGGAAGCCTATCAGCTGAAAAACAATAAACAAAGCAGTATGATTCAAATGCACACTTGATGCTTGTAACCTTGTTTCTGGAGATGCTCTGTTAACTTGTCTGTAACAGCAAAGAGAGTTCTTCTGTGTAGATTTTGGTTATTTTTGTTGCAAAGTTTTATTAGTGCTTCAGGACAGTAGAGCAGGCTTGTCTTCAGTAGTGGTTCTTTTAGTAAGCATGATTTAGGTAATAAAATGAGTGAAAATTCTTAACCTGTTCATAGTTCTGTGGCTGTTAATAGGTTATCTGAGGGGTGAGATCCCCTACTTGGCTCGAGTGTGCTGTTGCCCAGACTAGGTCGGTGGTTGGGAGGTAACGTGTCCGTGCTCTACTTTTGCTTTTTAGCATTTCCAAGCGAAGAGACTGTTCCGTTAGATGGAGACTCTCTGTACACACTGATGTCCAGCGTTGCCAGCTCCTGCTGGCAGTGTGCATCAGCAGAGGTAGCAGCATCAGAACTCCTCCAGCAATCACAGAATCACAGAATCTTCTAGGTTGGAAGGGACCTTAAAGATCATCTTGTCCAACCGTCAACCTAACTGACAAAAATAGATAACCGCACAATAAACAAGAAGCATCTCACTAAACCATACCTCCCAGCACTACATCAACCCGTCTTTTGAACACCTCCAGGGATGGGGCCTCAACCACCTCCCTGGGCAGCCCGTTCCAATGTTTAATAACCCTTTCAGCGAAAAAATTTTTCCTAATATCCAGCCTGAACCTCCCCTGGCGCAACTTGAGGCCATTTCCTCTTGTCCTGTTGCCTGTGACTTGAGAGAAGAGACCGACCCCCATCTCTCTACACCCTCCTTTCAGGGAGTTGGAGAGAACCAGAAGGTCTCCCCTCAGCCTCCTCTTCTCCAGGCTGAATAACCCCAGTTCCCTCAGCCTCTCCTCATAAGACTTATTCTCCAGACCCCTCACCTACTTTGTCGCCCGTCGCTGGACCCGCTCCAGCACCTCAATGTCTTTTTTATGGTAGGGGGCCCAAAATTGGACACAGTACTCGAGGTGAGGCCTCACCAGTGCCGAGTACAGGGGGACAATCACCTCTCGGGCCCTACTTGCTACGCTGTTCCTGATACAGGCCAGGATGCTGTTGGCTTTCTTGGCCACCTGGGCACACTGCTGGCTCAATCCTCAATCACTGGAGGGGTCTTTACCAGGTGTCATGGTTTAACCCCAACGGGGGATTTCGTGCCACGCAGCTGCTCGCTCACTCCCCCCACGGCGGGATGGGGGAGAGAATCGGAGTACTAAAACTGAGAAAACTTGTGGGTGGAGATAAAGACAGTTTAATAAGTAAAACAAAAGCCACATGCACAAGGAAAGCAAAACAAGGAATTCATTCACTGCTTCCCATCTGCAGGCAGGTGTTCAGCCATCTCCAGGAGAGCAGGGCTCCGTCACGCGTAACAGTTACTTGGGAAGACAAACGCCATCCCTCTGAACATCCCCCTTTCTTTCTTCCCCCAGCTTTATGTACAGAGCCGCGTAACAGTTACTTGGGATGACAAACGCCATCCCTCTGAACATCCCCCCTTCTTTCTTCCCCCAGCTTTATGTACAGAGCATGACATCAAATGGTATGGAATATCCCTGTGGTCAGTTGGGGTCAGCTGTCCCAGCTGTGTCTCCTCCCAGTTTTTTTTGTGCACCCCCAGCCTATTTGATGGCATGGCAGCGTAAGGAGCAGAAAAGGCCTTGACTGCTTAGCAGGCAACCAAAACCACGAGTGCGTTATCAACACCATTCTCATGCCAAATCCAAACCATAGAACTGTACCAGCTGCTAGTAAAAAAAAAAGTCAACTGTATCCCAGCTGAAACCGTGACACCACGACAGAGCAGTCTGCTTGTTTTGGTGAAGGAGGCTCGTTCTCCCCCTTGTTTTTGGAAATCCCTTATGCTGTGTTTAATAAACTGATCAAGGTGGTAAATATTACAGATGGTTTCTGCTTAATCAAGAAAATGAAATCAAAATAAATAGTTATTAGAAATACGAAGATGGCTCATATGAATATTCCCTCAAGTGATTTAGAAATATAAGTGTTAATATCCCAGCCGAGCACTAAAGAGATTTAAGAGCATGGTTTTAAAGGTGACATTCAAATGCTATTTTAAGAGGAGTGATAAATGCTTGTGCTTTTCCTCTTGCCCTCTGCTTTATGCTGTAGAAGGTCCTCTTGACAATGGCTACAAGAAGTGTAATAAATGTGCTGATACTTTCTACCTAAAACTTGTCTGGGACAAATTGCCTTCAGTTAAAATAGTCTGGCCTGGCATTTTGCATCCAAAGGGACTGGAAGCATCCCTTCTCTGCAAAATGCAAGTTGTGAAAGTGCAAACTTGTAAATCTTCCTTTCTTTTATCACTGATTAAGGGCAAGTTGGTATCTGCAAGTACAGTCGCTATGAAATTATGGCGAAGATGCAAAAATAGCTGTTTTTATTTGCTACGTGGATGGGCTTCCTTGACTGTTGTCTTAAAGTTTATTTTGAGATATAAGATGTAGCATTTAAAATTGTGATCTTGAAAAGGAAAGGTAGCATTAGACTAGTTTTGTTCATAATTAACAGATCTAAATGAAATCTTTCCAGTTGTTCTGGGGAGAGGACAGGGGACACATTTCAGAACATGCTGGTCTTCCCCATGAAAAACCTAAATTGGAACCTTTCCGAATACGCTCTGTTACTGTGTGTTGGTTTTTTCTTTATCCCAAGTCCAAGTGTGTACCCTGTTAGAATAGCATTTTATTATTTAAACTAATGCTCCTGAGTGGGTTTTCAAGATTAGAATTCTGGAGAGAACGAAACTTCAGTGTGGTCTTCTAAAGTGCTGTAGTTGCAGTTAGTACCGTGATTGCCTGAAGATGAATAATGAACTCCAACGATAGTGTTCCCTGTTAATCATCATGAGAGAAATTAGGGTATGGATGGAGAAATCTATCCTATCATTGAATGAAGCTTTTTAATTTAATTTTCTTCACAAACTGAGCATGTAGTTTTGCTTAAATGGGAAGAAGCGCCGTGTCTTTCCGTTTACAACACACGATTTATCTTAATTTAATGACGTTTAAAAAATACGTTATTTTTTTTTTCTTTGTAAATGCTAAGCCTTGGCACTTGATATGTTTTAGAGGGTCATCCCTGTGTCCGTTTGGAAAAAAAAAAAATATCTGTCGTCCCTGTAAGAAACTTTAGTCTGTCGTAGGACTTGGTGCTTCTGCTTGCTCATCTGATTACGCAGCTCAAGGGAATAAGGTTAAGGACATGCTGTTGGTAACTAGAGCGTTTTCAGGGCTTTAGTTCGGCAGATGGGCTGCTTGGCTAGATTCATACATCTGCCTACCTGCTGTGGCAGCTGCTGCTGCTGCATGTTGTGTTCTTTTGTTCTATTCCACCCAAGAAAGGAGCACTAGGAAGTGTAGTGAATGGATTAATTTAAGGTTAAGGCTAGTATTTTGCTTGCTTCCTAACTCTCTATCATAATAAAGCTTCTGGTAAAGCTAATGAATCCTTCATAAAGTGAAATAGATTTATAAGATGTATTTCAAGGGCTGAAACTAGCTAGCATTGTTTTAAAAACAGTCAAGTATGGGTTTTTTTTATATTGCCTGACTTTATTTATTTGAACTAGCTAGCATTGTCTTAAAAACAGTCAAATATGGTTTTTTTTTTTTATATTGCCTGACTTTATTTATTTCAATATCTCTCTTTCTCTCTCTCTCCCTTCCCCCGCTTTTTCTAGGAGCAGTAACCAGACTTTGCCTGACACTGCGTGGTCCAAAAGAATTAAGGAAATATGGAATGACATGAAGGAGATTAGTTGAGGATTAAAGGCTTTGAGGACAAAACACCTCGCCGAGGTGAAGCACAGACTAGCGTTCTAGTTGTAGCTCCGAGGAGCTGTGTGCTGAAAAACGATGGCAGATCCAGGAATGATGAGTCTGTTTGGAGAAGATGGGAATATTTTCAGTGAAGGGTTGGAAGGTCTTGGAGAATGTGGATATCCTGAAAACACAGTAAATCCTATGGGGCAGCAAATGCCCATGGATCAAGGATTTCCCTCTTTACAGTCCTCTCTTCATCATCCCCCTGCAAATCAGAACCAAGCCAAGTTGACCCATTTTGATCACTATAACCAATACGAACAGCAGAAGATGCACCTGATGGATCAGCCCAACAGGATGATCAGCAATGCCCCTGGGAATGGTATCGCGTCTCCTCATTCGCAGTATCACAACCCTCCGGTTCCTCAGGTTCCTCACGGCAGCGGCGCTGGTGCTCAGATGGGGGTCTATCCCAGCATGCAGAACGAAAGGCACGGGCAACCCTTCGTAGACAGTGGCTCCATGTGGGGACCACGGGCTGTTCAAGTGCCAGACCAGATCAGAGCACCGTACCAGCAGCAACAGCAGCAGCAACCCCAACCCACACAGCCCCCGCAGGCGCCCTCCGGGCCCCCCGGGCAGGGCCATCCTCAGCACATGCAGCAGATGGGAAACTACATGGCTCGTGGGGATTTTTCAATGCAGCAGCACAGTCAGCCGCCGCCGCCGCCGCAGCAGCAGAGGATGAACCAGTTTTCTCAAGGCCAAGAAGGCCTCAATCAGGGAAACCCTTTCATTGCCACCTCAGGACCTGGCCACTTGTCTCATGTGCCCCAGCAGAATCCCAGTATGGCACCTTCTTTGCGACACTCAGTCCAGCAATTTCACCACCATCCCCCCACTGCTCTCCATGGAGAATCAGTAGCCCACAGTCCCAGATTCTCCCCTAATCCTCCCCAGCAGGGTGCTGTTAGGCCGCAAACACTTAATTTTAGTTCTCGGAGCCAGACGGTACCCTCACCTACTATAAACAACTCAGGGCAGTATTCTCGATATCCTTACAGTAACCTTAATCAGGGATTAGTTAATAATACAGGGATGAATCAGAATTTAGGCCTTACAAATAACACTCCAATGAATCAATCTGTACCAAGATACCCAAATGCTGTCGGATTTCCATCAAACAGTGGTCAAGGACTAATGCACCAGCAGCCCATCCACCCTAGTGGCTCACTTAACCAAATGAACACCCAAACTATGCACCCTTCACAGCCTCAGGGAACTTATGCCTCTCCACCTCCCATGTCACCTATGAAAGCAATGAGTAATCCAGCGGGTACACCTCCTCCTCAGGTTAGACCTGGGAGTGCTGGAATGCCGATGGAAGTTGGCAGTTATCCAAATATACCCCATCCTCAGCCGTCACACCAGCCCCCTGGTGCCATGGGAATTGGACAAAGGAATATGGGCCCCCGAAACATGCAACAGAATCGTCCGTTTATGGGTATGTCTTCAACGCCCCGGGAGATGGGTGGGCACATGAGACCAAATGGTTGTCCAGGTGTTGGCCTTGCAGATCCACAAGCAATACAAGAGCGACTAATATCTGGCCAGCAGCTTCCTAGTCAACAGCAGTCTTTTCAACAGCAAATGCCAACCTGTCCTCCCATGCAGCCTCATCCAGGGATACATCATCAGTCTTCACCACCCCCACATCCTCATCATCAGCCTTGGGCACAGCTTCACCAGTCACCACAAAACACACCACAAAAAGTGCCTGTCCTTCAGGTAAGCTACTTCCAATGTTCTAATTTACTGTGAATGCATTTCAGGATACAAAAGTACTATGCTTTCAAAATAGTTGCTCCTGTTCGACTCCCCTGTTTGTTACTGGTTAGGTGGCTTTCTTGGTGCACAGGAGCTGAAGGTAAAATGAGGTTCAGGTAGCTTGCTAATGTCCTCACACTAATTTTTACAGGATAACATTATGGATAGACCAAAATGTGATACAGCAACAGGACAAGCTGAATACCTGTGCTTTTTTGGTGTCGGTTCCTTTTGAAGGGGAAATTGAAAGCATGTGTGAGGGTTGTCATTTAAACTATTAATTTTCATATTTGCAACTTGGAGAAAGAAGTACGTGTTATACTGTGTTTGTTTTGGGCAAACCGAGGGTTTTCTTTAAATCCTAAGGGAATGTTGTGTGGTTTTAAGTTAAAGCTGAAATTTTTGCATGTGAAAAAATTTCCAGGATGCACTTCTTCAGCACTAAGTAATGCAACTGAGAAGTGATGGAACAACAGTTTATGCAAGGAGAAGACAGCAGATGTGAATCATAGTCTCAAATCAAATTTTCTGAGGCTTAAATGAAATCTCAAATAGGATAGAAGTTTTATTTTACTGAGGCTCTGATCTGCCGTGTTTCGATGAAAATATATTGCTTCTGCGTTATTTTTTCAATTAAAAGCTAAAAATGTTAAAACATCTTGATCCTCCGTAGCTTGGCAGGTTTGCATACAACCTAGTTAGGTTAAGTTTCAGCTGAAAAAGTGTCTTTTGGGATCTTTCTGTTTGCCACTGCTTCCTTCTGGCTCCAGCAGTCACCGTTCAAGAGGTTTTGATACTGAATGAGTAGGCGGTCAAGGTATCAGAGGTTTAATTTTTTTTTATTTTTTTATAAACCAGTCAGCAATTGATGCCAAGTAGCTCTGCCCGTAAATATTTGGAGCCAATTGTTGGAATGCAGTCCTAATGATACGATGCTACAATAAGCTTAATAAATCATAAAAACAGCTGTCCCAGCCCGTGTCCCAGGCCTGCGCGGAAAGCAGCTGCTCGGCAGTCCCCTGCGCTGCTGCCTGCCGGCTGCTTCTGTCAGCCGCCCCGCACAGCGTGAGGTGGCTCTGGGAATCAGATGGATGGGCTGCAGAGAGGCAGCTGACAAGGAGTGGGAGATGGAGCAGCTCAGCAGCTGGGAGAGGCTTCCACATTCCCTGTGGAAAAGAGGAGGAGGGGAGCGTCCGAGGTGCCGTAGGGTGGGGAAGCCCTGGGAAGGGAGGTCAAGGACTAAGCTGCGCACTGTCTTTCTGGGAGGGAGGAGGAATCTCTCCTCTTGAACTCTTGAAGTGGCAAAAAAACCCCAAAACCTTCACGATAGGTCTTTCTCTCCCCTGCCCTCCTGAAAATTGGTGTGAAATTTTATCCCCGTGTTGGTCTTTCCCCCCACCTCCACGCACAGGCTTTGTTTGGAGAACCTAAATTATGGTTCTCTCACACATGTGGAGTTGTTGTGTGTTCCTTCTTGAGAGTGCCTCTTGTGTTACCCACTATGCGGGTGAGCAAGGGGAAAAAGGGGACTAAAGACTATATGAAAATCCCCAAGCAAATGAGCAGATGTTTTTGGAAAGGGGGTAATAACAGCATGGAGAAATCAGTACAGACATACTGGGGATCAGAAAAAGGTGGGGTTTTTACCCTGAAGATGAGGGCCGACACATCTAGCCAAAAAAACTTGAAAGAAAATTGTAGGAATGGTAATGAAGATTTTAAGACAGTAAAGGAACAAAAACCAGTGCCACTGGGATTTTTCACAACTAGTGATTGTGGGGGTGTGGGAAGGGAGGACTTGAGATCGACTGTGCCCTAAAGCTGTGTTTAATTGGTATTAATTCCTTATTTTCATCCAGTAAGCTTTTTTTTTTTTGGCAACAAGACATGGTTTGGGAGGAAAAGGTTTACTCGTAGAATGGACAGGCTTGTTAGATGTTCTTGGGATGTTCATTTCACTCTATTCAGTGAGGAGGTAAAACACAGGCAATTCAACCCTTAACTGAGCCGTGCCACCGATTACAGAGTTCTGAACTGCAGATGAGTAGCATGAACAAAGGTAAGTGCTTGGAACTAAATCATTAGAGGAAAACCGCATGGTAACTCACGTTATTTGATTAAAATCAGTAATTCAAACAGTTGTTGCTAGCCAAGTAACTTCTCTGTTAGACTACTTCAGTTTCTATTTGGTAAAAGTTACTGTTAACATACCTTCCCATTAAGTAATTAGTTTGAGACCTGACTGTAGTAATGAAGCTCTTTGACAGGCAGGCATTTCCCCCTTGAAAACTGTTGGGATGAAATAAATATTGTTCAAGTCAATGAAAACTCAGCTCCTCCCCACCCCTTGGGGGAAACATGCAGATGTGCGAAACCCCTGCTCTTAAGATTGACACAACAGAATTTGTAGCTCTCCTGCCTTGCCGTGGTTTTCCCTTCGTGTCAGTTGGCAGAAAACTCTTCACTGAAGAACCAGTTATTTAAATGACTGGTTTGTTGTTATTTGTATAAAATGAATCAACAAAATGAATATAGTCAGTGAAATGGAAATCACTATGTACTTTTAAATCAACAGAAGCCATCTTAGTAATTATTTTTCAGTGATTTGAAGCTAGCCTTATCATGGGAAGGCTGTAATACTTGTGGTTAACCAAATTACTGTTTTGTTTTTAGATATGTTGGAAGGAAAGTGAAGTTCTTTTGCTTTTAACTTGAAAGAAATTGCCGTGTCGATTCTGGGGCTTGTTCTTTCTTTTTTTTTTTTTAATGTGTGTAAAACTGCAAATTATTTTGGCTGGGAGATAGAGCTGGTGATTGACAATTCAGCTGGTTTAGGTTAATAGCTGAAAACTAGACATGGTTTTTAGGAGCTTGTTAGCAGTGAGTTGCGGGCTTCAGCAGGGTTGGATAGACTCATAAGAACCAACATAGCGTTGGGACATAGAGCTGGTGATTGACAATTCAGCTGGTTTAGGTTAATAGCTGAAAACTAGACATGGTTTTTAGGAGCTTGTTAGCAGTGAGTTGCGGGCTTCAGCAGGGTTGGATAGACTCATAAGAACCAACATAGCGTTGGGACATTCAGTCCGTGTGCTTAGTCCTTCAAGCCCTTTTTGAAAGGTTCTTCACCGAAGGCTTTTGGAAGAGCTTGGTGGCTGTAGGGTAGGAAGGTGGGTTCTGCTGTGGCTGAGGTAGTTGGCCAAGGTTCAAAGCAGAGGGAAGGAGCAGCTTGTTTGTTTTCACGCTGGAGTCATCCGAGATGGCTTGGTGAGCTTGTGCTCTTCAAAATACTCATAAATTATCTGGAAAAGAGTGAAAAGTCAGAGGGCAAAGTCTGCTGCTGCTGTGAACATCCTCAAATCTGAGTTGGACTGGGGGTTGGACTAGATGATCTCCGGAGGTCCCTTCCAACCCCATATCATTCTGTGATTCTGTGAGTGCCAGCTGCAGGTATGGTGAAGAGCCTCACAATAATGAAATCAAATAATTAGAAATACAACCAGGAGTGTCAGTCACTTGGCCATGAAATGAAATGGCAGACAAAAGGGTAAGCAAAATCCTCTCCTTAGGACCAGGGTCTTGGTGTTAGGTGGCCATCTGAAAACGTGCTATGGCAGTCAAAGACATGAGAGGGTAGGAATTGGTGGGGAGGCAGTAGAGAGCAAAACAAAGGTGTTATCATGTCGCTACATGTGTGTGTGGTGTGCCAACGTGGCAAGGGCTCTGCAGCTCTGGGTCCTTTCCTCAGGCCTCAGAAAGGAGTAGAAGCAAGTCAGTCACTTGGCCATAGGCTGTGTAGGTCAAGTGAGATGGGAGACAAAAGGGTGAGCAAAATCCTCTCCTTAGGACCAGGGTCTTGGTGTTAGGTGACGGGCTGAAAACGTGCTATGGCAGTCAAAGACATGAGAGGGTAGGAATTGGTGGGGAGGCAGTAGAGAGCAAAACAAAGGTGTTAGCATGTCGCTACATGTGTGTGTGGTGTGCCAACGTGGCAAGGGCTCTGCAGCTCTGGGTCCTTTCCTCAGGCCTCAGAAAGGAGTAGAAGCACAGAGGGAGGCGATTTAGGAGGGAAGGGAAGGAGAGAAACGGTGAAAACCTGCAAAATTCTGAGTGATAACGGGTGCGTGAAGACCGTGAGTGTGAAATAAAGGGTTGTTTGTCACCTGTTTTTGTCTCCTTGAATTATTTTAGGGTGTTCAGCAAATTATCAGGTGGTGAGCTCAGAACCGCACGTGAAGATGCTGATCTCTGAGATGCCGTGCGGGGAAAAATGCATCATCACTTGATCAACGTGAAGGCACCACGGTTGGCTCAGCAGACCTGTGCCTGTGCTGAGTGTTTGTTACTGAGGTGCATCTACTGTGTGTCCAGTTCTTGTACCCTCCCACAGGCTTTATCAGAGACGGGATGTCAGGTTAGAGAGGCCTCTGGGGGTCTGATGCCGTGCGGTTGCCCTTACGTTTGGTTATTTTCAGAGAATTTGCTTAGTGATAGGGCGAGTGTAGGAGTTCTCCCTGCCAAGAATAGGCGATCCTGGGTGTGTTGTTACACAGAACTTCTTATTTACCCACAGCTACTGTGTGGGCTGAAGTTTTGAGTCCTGTTGATTAATCATGTTCCACAAATGTGATCTACGTTATTTATAGTCAAACATAGGAGTATTGAAATGACAAACAGTTTACGGTATAGCCTCCGTAGAGCTCCGTGTTGGGCAGCGACAGCGCCAAAGGGTGTTGGGTTGAGGTGTCCAGCTTCTTGTGGGGAAGGAATTCATTTTGTGTGTGTTACCGGTTCACTGCCAGGTTTACTCCGCCGCCCTTTACTATCTCTGGGCACGTGACTTTGCTTTAAATCATAACTCATAGCTGTGTTTGGTATGAACACATTCTTTTGACGTTTCCTGCCCTCCCTTGCAGGGAAAGGGGCAGGGAAAGTCCTGCTGAGTCACCAGCTGGGTCACCCCCTGTCACAGGCCCTTCCTTGCATTTTTAAACCCTGTGTTGCTGCCTCAGTTTAATTTATACTCGGATATACCTGAATGGAGAGGCATATTAAAGAAAAGTGCTGTCAGCTGGAGTGGTTTGATGCAAAATTCTAACCCAGCAAAGAGTGCATGTTAAGTCAGTCACTGCTGGCACACTAAAAGGAAGCTGCCTTTCTCCTGGGTATTTAATGGTTTTAATGCCCAAGAGCAGTAAGAGGAGACCAGCTTCTCACTTATCTCCCTAATGTCTTCGCATAACCGATTATCTCTCAATGTGTGTCCTATAATTTTATCGGGTAAGAAATGATATCATTTCAAATGGTTAGGATTTTTCCCATAAACTAGTGTTCATAAACAATGTCCCACAGCTCCAGAGGGAACTGCTCGCTTTTTCATCCCTTGAGTGCTTAGCTTTTTGTCTGTTTTCACAGAATCACAGAATTGTGGTGGTTGGAAGGGACCTCAGAGATCATCGAGTCCAACCACAAAAAAAAAAAAAAAAAAAACAACAACAACAACAACAAAAAACAAACAAAAAACAAACCACCACACCACCTAAACACACAACAACAACCAAACCAAAAATCCATCACCCACCCACTCAGCAGCCCACGACAAACCAATAATCTTGGGCACTAGAGCATGCCCTGAAGAACCATGTCTACACGTTTCTTAAATACCTCCAGGGATGGTGACTCCACCACGTCCCTGGGCAGCCCATTCCAATGCCTGACAACCCTTTCAGTAAAGAAATGTTTCCTAATATCTAACCTGAATTTCCCCTGGTATAATTTGAATAAGTAGAAAAACTCCAGATTTTTTAAAAACTTATATACACTACTGGCTATTTTTTGTTTTGATAGAGGGTATTTCACATGACTCCTGGCTGGTTTTTGGGGTACTGTACGTACAGCATGTTCAGCAGAATGTCCTGGCTGCCCCTGCAAACTGTAGTTTCCCTTTGCAGATGTTCATAGACCAGCAATCTACTGTATGTTGACAAGATTGTTGAAGGTGCTAGATAAAGTAGAATTTAAAAAAAAACAAAACAACAACTAATGCTGAAGCTTGATTACAATGGTATATTATTTTTTTATATAGGTATGCATACTTGTGCGTGTATTTATGTAAAATATATGTGAAAAACCTAGGCTGTATCAGAAGTTGTGAAGAATGATGAAGGAAAGGATAAGAATCTATAGTATTCATCTAAAAGTTAAAGCCGCTAATAGTGAATTTTTATTAAAAGCTTACAGGCTTCTGCTGCATTTTGTTGAGGCTCCAAAGAACTCCTGTGTTTGAGCAATGTCTGCAATGTAATGAACTCTATTTTTCCAAATAAAAGTAGACTGTTTAGAGCTACCTTTGGTTAAAACTATTAAAAGTTAAAACAGAAGTTATTTCACCTCTGTGGAGAAGAATAGTCTGTTACACTGATAACCTGATCCATCTGTGAGCTAGTTCTCATGCCAAGTTAAAACAGAAGTTATTTAATCTCTATGGAGTAGAATAGTCTGTTACACTGATAACCTGATCCATCTGTGAGCTAGTTCTCATGCAGGTCTCTCAAAGGGTATAATAATTAATATGACATATTTTGTGCAAGAAAAAAAATCATGTTCTAAAACTCCTCAGATATATTCCAGTCTAACAGTTAATATTTAACATATCCAAAGGCTTATTTCTTCCTTACCCTTGAGAAGGCTCTATGTTCTTTTGTAAATAAGGGGTTGCAGTGAATAGGCCTTTGTGCCAGAGACTTGTGGTTTTGTGGTGGTTTTGCTCTGGATTTTTTTGGTCTTTTTTACTGTTCAGGAGGTAGAGGCAACTTGAAGAATACTTCTTGCCTCAGGTGCCATGATTTGACTGTGATGAAAACAATTTGTGCCATTAAATTATCTGCTCTGGAGTTTTGAGTAAAGCCAGTTTGCAGCATTAGCATAAAAACACAAGCCTGTGTCAGTATACTGATTTTTGTAGGTTTAAGAGTTGCAAGTCTTGTTCTTCAGCATGAATATGTTGAAAGTTCCTATGTTACATTGGTGACCCGAGTGTGTTTTTTCTTGACACCATTAGCATTATCTCAGGAATCACCTAACTAGAAACATTTTAAATTTTATGTTGCTGTTCAGTACTTCAGTGCAGTATTCTTATCTGCTGGTGGTCACTTCCAGTAGGATTTGGCAACCATCTTATTTTTCCATGACTGAACACATTCTCCTATTTTCTATTTATTTGAACAAATTTAAATCTGTTGTTTCAGAGAAGTTTTGTTTCATGACTGAAAGCCGATAGCCTAGTATCAGCTCTCATGTCTGTGTCATCGTCAGCCTGCGTAACTGACAAGGATGGAAAATTGGGGCAAATGAAAGGAGAAATGCTTGATTATTTGTTTTACATATTTTTTTTTTTATTTCTTTAAACAGTCTTAATAAGCAATAAGTTGCAGGCAAAGTAAGAATTTCCTGCCTTTTTATTATGGACCCTCATTCTGGTTTTCCATCCTGCTCTTTCATGTGGAATTTGAGGCATCCGTTTGTTTTAAACTAATTTGCCTTTGCTTGTATCTTGAATGCAAGTGTCACAAACTTACGTAAGTGTCCTCTCTTTTTTTTTTATCCTCTGGGGAGAGTGAATGTCTTCAGTTCCCACTACGATGGGACACCATCACATTGAAGTTCAGTTTTTAACTTTGGTCTGCAGAGGATTTTTACCCTCACTTCAGCGAATTAGTGCTTTTCACTTTTGACTTTTCAAATTCAGGTTATAATGAGAGAATTGATAATCAAACTATTACGAAGCTACCACTGGAATGGTATTTTTAAAAAGGTTCAGGTCTCGCCTGAGAAGAGACCAAATCAGAATGGGTTTGTGGGCCCCTCCTGTTCCTTTCTTTATTCTCTTTGAGAGCTTTCCTGTCCAGGCATCAATATTCTTTTACTTGTATGGATATACATTATACAGGGGCATATATTATACAAGTGGTAATGTGGCCTGAATTTTGGGAACAAATTGCTTGGTGTTTTCTTTAGAGATGTCATCTCTAAATATTTGGTACCTTCTTTCATCAACAGAGTTGTAAAGTTTGGTAGCTAAGGAGCGAGATTAACACCCTTGAATGTTTCACTGTGATTAAAGCATCTGTTTGTCCAGATCTTTCTTTGGAAAAATTCCCAAGTTTGCTGGTGTGGCTTAAAGATGGTGAAGCAGTTTCTCAGGAGCTGGTGGGAGCAGAGGTGGGAGCATGGGCAGGAAGAGGTGATGTGGGAGGGGGCAGCCAAAGGCTGAGCTGATGGAGGAGCAGTGCTGAGCAGTGGGAACAGAGAGGAAATGGCCAATGTCTGTGTTTAAATGGAGATAGAGAAGCTGAGGGAGTCACCCCACCTTTCCTGCGCTGGCTCCTTGAGTCACCTCAAGAGCTGTGGTGCCCGTTAATGCTCCTCAGGCTGCTTCAGGGTGCACCTTCATCTCACCATGTTCTCTCTTGTCCTTCTCTGGGTGGACAGTCCACTGGCAGCTTCCCAGCATCCTTGTGTGAACTCAGTATTTAATTGCAAATAAAGGTGGCCGAGGTCTGGGATACCAAACCATAGCTCCTTCCTTGCATCACCACACCCAGTGGTTGGGTGAACTGGCTTATCTGGCCAGCTCACTTCTGGCCAGGTCATGTTCCTAGCGTCGCTTCACTGTGGGACCACAAGATCACCCAGTCTGGTGGTGTGGGAGCAGGAATGCTTGGTGGGGGAAGATGGGAACTGCCTCTTCCTCTGGCAGTGACCTCTCGAGGCCCTTTAATACCCTTGCACAGCTCAAGTTTCTGTAGCACTTGCCCTCAGTAACCAGCCCTTGAGGCCTCCCTCAAATTTTGATAAATTAAAACTTTCATTCCAAGTCAAAGCTTCGTCTTGTTTTACTGAATTAGTGGCAAACAGGTCACGTTTCAGCTTCTCCCAAATTTTTTTTAACTCTCACCTCGTGTTCCTTTTTTCACACAAATATAAATGACTGATTTGATTTCAGAGGTGTGTTTTCTTTTTTAGAGAAGAAGGACTTTCTTCGTCTTCCAACTGAAGTTTTTGCAGCTCTTTTGTCACTGAAGAGATGAAAGAACATCCCCTTTCTAGCAAAGAAAGCTTGGCACAATTTCATTAGATGTGCGTCATGTGCATTGAAATGAGAAAAGATGCCTCCAATAACTGTCAATTAATTGTTTTCCTTGAGCACTGAATGGGATTTTTGTCTTCGACATAGAGAATCATTTAAAAGCATGAAAAGTTAGAACTAAAACTCAGATTAATTTCTTAGTCTTCTTTATGAGGAAAGAGAACTGAGAAATAGGAGGGCTTAGTGATCCCAGTCTGGATCAAAGTTTGATTTATAAACTCTGGAAGCAGCCTTCTTTCTGATTTTCTTCAGTACACAGCACCAATGTATCTTTGCTACGTTGATACAACATGTTGTAGGGGAGTGATGAAGTTTCATCTTTCACTTTTTAATATTTTGTTAAATATAAACTCTTGTTATTTTGATCGGAGAGGAAATGATCATATGTAATACAAGAGTTTTCAAAAGGAATGTATACCCACCTCTAATAGACTTATTTCTTCAAACAGGCTGAATGATTTAATCGGTTGAATCAAAAAAACATTAGTCAATATTAATTGTGGTAATTAAATTGCGGTTTATTATGTCTGTGTAACTCGCACAACTAAAAGAACATAATGACCACAGTAACTAAGAAGTTAATACTTCTGTAGATTTTTGGAATTAGTGTTCCTGTAAGAAGAGAGAGAGAGGACTCATAAGAAGCTTCATAACAAACTTCCTCCTATCTAGTATTCAATACGAACTCTGTTTTTTCCACTCTCCTTTTACGGCTCCTTTCTTTCCAGATGGCCCTCCATCCACTTGCATTCTGGTACTTCCTATCTTTTTTGGCCCTGCAAGACTCTGATAACTGCGATAATACTGTAATTTTCCTTACACGTGAGCGCTGAATGATAAGAAGTGCTTGATTTTATTTTTGGAAGAAATCTTTCTGTACCAGCCAATTGTTGCTAAATATAGTGGGAGGCTTATAATATACAGTGCGTGTTTGAATTTAAAGTGACACCTTACCATAAAAAGTTGACCTAACAGTTTATTTGTACAACTATATATTGAATATAATCGTTAAAACTAGTCTCAAAATTTGTGCTTTATAGTTTTTATTCGTGTCTTGCTCAGTTTGCTAATGGGATATTGCACGTTTACCAGGGAAAGCATCATCGATTGTGGAAATAAATATACACGCCTGCAATATTGGAAGACTAATTAGTTCTTAACTCTTTCTCCCCACTAGCCTCCATTGAAATATATCAGGAGAACTTGTTGAAAACCAGGTGATTGTGTAACTAAGGCATTAGGCAGGGGTTCGGGTTGTTAACCATTTGTTTGGTGTTTGTATTGCTGGAGAGGTGCTCTGCAGCAGGGGTGAGCAGGGTTCCCTGCTGTACAGCAGCACCTAGAAATGTAGCTCAGAAACTGTCACTGGCAGTGGTGGCTAAGCTGGTTGTAAAGGGTCACTTTAGATATAGCTCTCTGGTTATAATATAATATTACAACATCATGCAAAATTTAGACCTGATATTGCTGTAGGCACGTCTGATTTAAGACCTGTGTGTAGGGATTTTTACATTTTGCTGTGGATTGTGTAAAGAACGGCCGGAGGTAGGATACTAAAGATAAGGTATCTAATGTTTTATAAAACAATGTTAATCAAACTGGTTGGAGACCTGAAGTATGATTTAGACATTATAATTACGAGGTATCTCAATTGGTACTGCTAAATGAGGTGTTGGTTCACAGAAAAGGAAGTGTGAGGGTTTTGGCTGGGTTGTTATTTTTTTTAATTTTCCCCTCCCTCCAGTTTTAATGACACTTTCTGATTTAATTCTTAGTTTAATTCAGTTATTAGAGGAGCTGGGAAAAAGCCTACCTGTGAGATGTCACAAATACATATTAGAAAACGTATTCAAGGGCTTTTTTCATTTGTTGCTGTCACTAAAGAACCAGAGCTTGAGAAGTATCTTGGACTGTTTGACATAAATGGATCTTGGGCAGCATATATAACATCAAAGGATTTTTAACAGCTCCATGATTTCGAGCCCACTGTGTCATGCTGAAGTTAATAAAATACTGCAATGGAAAGGCCATTTGGAGAACTGCTGTCTTTCCACCCCAAGAGAAAAATATAGTTGATACTGATGATCTCTTTTGTGTGTCACGTGTATCCATTAAGATTTCTTTGAGCTGGTGGTTTCAACCTGTGGTCTGTATAACTCTGAAGTCCCTTGTGGACTGCTTTTTAGTGGCCTGGGAGAGGTGATTAAGGAGAGCAGGTTTATATGTTAAGCACCAATATGTGGATGGGAAGTTTTTTAAAGAGAATTACATCTCAACTACTAAAGGCTTACAGATTGAAAAATAAAAAAAATAGGAAAAAAATTGACAGAACAAGAGTTCTGTGTTGTAACATAAACCTCACTTCAGGCAGGATTTCCTCAGGCTGAAACGTGTAAAGCACAGTGTAAGGATCTCCTGTCCCAGCAAAGTGTATTGGGACCAATACTGTTTAGTACCCTCAGCAGTGACACAGATGGTGGGATTGAGTGCACCCTCAGCAAGTTTGCAGATGACACCAAGGTCAGTGATGCGGTTGACACACCTGAGGGACAGGATGCCATCCAGAGGGACCTGGACAACCTAAAGAAGTTGGCCTGTGCGAACCTCATGGGGTTCAACAAGGCCAAGTGCAGGGTCCTGCCCGTGGATCAGGGCAACCCCTGGTATCAGTCCAGGCTGGGGGATGAAGGGGCTGAGAGCAGCCCTGCCAAGAAGGACTTGGTGGTGTGTTGGTGGATGAGAAGCTCAACTTGAGCCAAAAATATGTGCTCACAGCCCAGAAAGCCAGCCACATCCTGGGCTGCATCAAAAGTGTGGCGAGCAGGTCAAGGGAACTGATTCTCCTCCCTCTACTCCACTCTGGTGAGACCCCACCTGGAATCCTGTGTCCATCTTTGGAGCCCTCAGTGCAGGAAAGACATGAATCTGTTGGAGCAGCTCCAGAGGAGGGCTGGAGCACCTCTCTATGAGGACAAGCTGAGAAAGATGGGATTGTTCATCTTGGAGAGGAGAAGATTCCAAGGAGACTTTATTGTGGCCTTTCAGTACTTGAAGGGGGCCTACAGGAAAGGTGAGGACAAACTTTTTAATAGGGCCTGTCATGATAGGACAAGGGGTGATGGTTTTAAACTAAAGGAGGGTAGATTTAGATTAGATATAAGGAAAAAATTGTTTATGATAAGGGTGGTGAAACACTGGCACAGGTTGCCCAGAGAGGTGGTAGATGCCTCATCCCTTGAAATATTCAAGGTCAGGTTGGACGGGGCTCTGAGCAGCCTGATGTAGTTGAAGATGTCCCTGCTCCTTGCAGGGGGGTTGGACTAGATGACCTTAAAGGTCCCTTCTGACCCAAACCATTCTATGATCTCTTCGTGGTGGGGAGGAGTCCCGACAGTGAGTTCTCTGTTGGCTGATCAGGATGGTGTATCCTCACTCACCTGGAAGGAATGGCTTTTATGGTGTCACCTGTGTTGAAAAGGACATGGAAAGACTGAAGAGAATGTATATGGGGTTATTCAGCCTGGAGAAGAGGAGGCTGAGGGGAGACCTTATTGCTCTCTACAACTCCCTGAAAGGAGGGTGTAGAGAGATGGGGGGCGGTCTCTTTTCTCAAGTCACAGGCGACAGGACAAGAGGAAATGGCCTCAAGTTGTGCCAGGGGAGGTTCAGGCTGGATATTAGGAAAATTTTTTTCACTGCAAGGGGTCTCAGCCATTGGAATGGGCTGCCCAGGGAGGTGGTTGAGGCCCCATCCCTGGAGGTGTTCAAAAGCCGGGTTGATGTAGTGCTGGGAGGTATGGTTTAGTGATGATGCTCCTTGTTTGTTGTGTGGGTGTCTGTTTTTGTCAGTTAGGTTGACGGTTGGACAAGATGATCTTTAAGGTCCCTTCCAACCTAGAAGATTCTGTGATTCTGTATACTAAAAATGTTCCATTTGCCTATGGATTTGAAGGGAAGTGGGCATCACTGAGCCTTTCTGTGGAGCTGCAAATCTGGTAGTGGAAAGTGACAGCGTGAAACCACAGTTACCTGAGTTTTTGACAGGTTAGTATTAGTAAGCCAGCTAGAAAAAGGTGGCTTTAACCTGCGGTACGTACCTTCCGTGTCCGGTAACTTCTTCCATCAGAGAACCTTTGAGTAATTTGAGTCAGTGGGAATAGGCTGGTGGGGCAGGCAAACGCCATCACTCTTTCCATTTCAGAGGGTGGAAACGTGCAGCCGGGGGTTACGCAGGCGGCCACAAACCTCCTCCCTCTTCCGTCCTACTCTGCTGCCTGGGGCTCCGAGGGTGCCTGCCTCAGGAGCCCTCCCCTGAGAAGGGTTAACACCCCTTGTTCCTCAGCTCCTGCACGCTTTCTTGAGTGCCACCGTGACTTCTCCTGTGCTTTTTTATCTCCTCAAAAAGGCAAAAAGCCCCTGGGTGCAATCTTCTCTTCTGTTTAGTCTTTTAGTACATCCAAATAGAACCACTGCAGCTTCAGAAAGTGACTTTCTGCATTTAAAGGGTTTTTACTAACTGCATCTAATTGGATAATCAAAAGTTCTCGTGCAGAACTGTGGGGACTAATACTTAAAATGAATATTAGGAGTGCACGTGGAAATATCTACCTTACTTCAGTCCTAGAAAACCACCAATTTATTTCTTACAAGTCACAAACACAGATTTACTGAAATCTTAATCAGCATCCTGTCCTTTTAACTCAGGAACTATTTTGTGTGTTGTAGATGCTGAAGAGGTAGATGCTTGTATTCATAAGTAAAACAAAGAAAACATTGGTGTGGGGGACATAATATATATTATACAAGAAAAATTGGGCTGGAAGTAGTTGAAGTAGGATCTGCAGGTTGTCTTGCCCTTTGTGATAAATTCCTTAAGTCTGATATACTCACCAGTGTGCATACAAGATAAAAACCCTTGCTCTTATCTATCTCTTCTATCTCTTTTAAGTGTCTCTACACCAACTTGTACAAACTTACCCCAAAAAGAAGCACTCCTGTAAACCACCTCATTGCCTCAAGGGGTGGGGATGGGAGAAGGGGTTTAAATTGTTAATTAACCGAGCTTCAAATCAGGTCAGGGTCTTCTGGTCTGCAAGCTCTGGGGTAATTTCTGTGGAAAAGTGATGCTTCTTGTTTGTTGTGTGGGTGACTATTTTTGTCAGTTAGGTTGACGGTTGGACAAGATGATCTTTGAGGTCCCTTCCAACCTAGAAGATTCTGTGATTCTGTGAAAAAGATCCTTTTTTTTTTTTTAAGGGAAGAATTGATTCTGCCTTAATTGATGCTCATTGATTCAGATCTCTTGTGTTAGGGATGTTGTGTATAGGAAGCTCCTGAGGAAGAACAAGTCTTCCAACATGTCATTGGAAAGAAGTGAAATTTTCTCAGGAGGCTTTCTAGTTGCAGTATTCCTGTTGCAAGTTATGACACGTGACCAGCAACTGGGTACCAGCATCTCCTGCTCTAACCCAACCCCTTACAAATATATCGCTCATATTTCAATAATGTAACTCTGTAAATGAACAACTGATGACCAGTAATTTAAGAAATTGCTTGCTTTTACTTTTCTCAAATCTCTATCATCTAGAGTACCTAAAAATAAAAATGATTTTGGCATTGTTTTGGGAAAATTGTCCAAATTTGGACATAGCTATTCTTGCAATAGCTATGTTGTCCAAATTGGAATAGCTATTGCGAGAGGACACTGGGACTGTGGCATCTTTATTTCAAAAGTAACCCTCTGTGTTTTAAACAGCACTGTTGCATTTTGTATGAGAACCATGATGTGAACCAAGACAATTTCTAGTCGAAAAAAGATGTTCTAAATACGAAAATTAGAAATCATAGAGGTTTTTCTTAGGATATTTGAGTAGTCACATGCATAGCTGTGATAATTTGTGGATGTGAGCAAAGTAAGGCTTATAAAAGAGGTGATATTTAAAGTTGTGTTTGTTTGTTTTTTTCCTGGCTGTATTGGCCAGTGTAAGTATAAAAGCTTTTTGGGCAACCAACCCCTTTTTTCAGGTTTGAAGGTAAAACACCTGCGACCAGAAGCTTCTCTTGCCAGCCCTATTAGTCTGCTTAATAGAGATTTCCTTTCCCTAGAAAATAAAACATAAATGGCTGTTCTAAACATATTTAACTCATTTCTGAACTAATATGTTCAGTGTTTGTCATATTCCAAATTACAATTGTGAAAATATTTATTTTTTTTTCAATCTATACAGGATTTTGCTGTTGCTTTTTACTGTTACCAGTTGTTAGGAGGAAAGTACGTGTAAAGATTGCCTGGGCCATTGAGTTGAGGCTCCAGCCGTCACATGTGTCATCTTATGAACTACTTTTCATAACCTTATCAAACTTCAATATAAAGAGCACTGGGCTTTTACTCCCAATGCTCCCTCCTTTTTGAAATCCTGACTCAAATCAGATTACTCTGAATGTTGGAACAGTCATCTGACTTTCAATCCAAAATGTATTAGTCACTGGTTTTATACCCAATTTGCTCTGATGCCAGTTTTACCCATTTTAATTCTTTTTATTTCCTGTATTAGGATCTGCCAATGTTTTCATGAATAGCAATCTGTCTGAAGTAAGTAAAATTCCCTTTAGCCTTCTCTGGAGCCCCCAACATAAGAAGGACATGGACCTCTTGGATCGGGTCCAGGGGTGGGCCACAAAGATGATCGGGGGCTGGAACCCCTCTGCTATGAGGACAGGCTGAGAGAGTTGGGGTTGTTCAGCCTGGAGAAGAGAAGTCACCGGTGACCTTATAGCAGCCTTCCAGTACCTAAAGGGGGCTACAGGAGAGATGGGGAGGGACTCTTCATCAGGGAGTGGAGCCATAGGATGAGGGGTAATGGTTTTAAACTGAAAGAGGGGAGATTTAGATGAGATCTCAGGAAGAAATTCTTTCCTGTGAGGGGGGTGAGACACTGGAACAGGTTGCCCAGAGAAGCTGTGTATGCTCCATCCCTGGAGGGGTTCAAGGCCAGGCTGGATGGGGCTTGGAGCAACCTGGTCTGGTGGGAGGTGTCCCTGCCCAGGGCAGGGGGGTTGGAACTCGATGATCTTTGAGGTCCCTTCCAACCCAAACTATTGCATGTTTCTCCTTCAAGATAATCTGTGTCTGTGTCTGAGGTCCAACTGTTACTGATGTGGACAATCAGATTGTGTGCAATATTGTACTATGGGACAAATACTTCATTGGGTTTATTGGGAGCCATCTTGAGAGGCACTTTAACATTTAGATTTTCTTTTCCTCGCTGTACATCGCACCAGTTGTTTATAGACCTCCTGTCATTGAGTACAAACTACTGTAGTCTTCAGCTGCATAGTCTTCACTTATTTTATGTAAACGTAAATCAATACCAAAAATCGGGGGTAATAACATAGCACAAAAATTAGAAGTGCTGAAGTATTTCACGTTTGAAATGCTAGTTAAATTTTACACTGATGGGCTTAATTTCTTTGGTGGCGTTTTGAAGTTGCGAGGTGTCCACAAATTTCCAAGCATCTCATTTAAAACTAAGGATTCTGAGTAAGCACAAGCTGCTCTACTGCTGCCAGAGTTGCAACTGCGTAATGCTTAAAGGACACCTTCCTTTGCAATAACATTTAAAAATACTAATTCCTCTTACTCATCTGCAATCCTCTTCCCCCAGCTTGAGCTCAGGGCTATAATGGAACCTATTACAGGCAAAAGGTCTATGACTCAGCCATTGAGCCATGCAAACTCTTGGCTTCTTTAATTGGCACCATTAAATCTTTAGTAGTTTTTCGCTCATAAAATAGGTATCGTTGGTGTAAAGTGCATCACTGCTGAAGATATATTGTACCTTTTGCCCTCTGATTTGTATGAGTTGATCAACTATAGGTGTTTAAAGGCTGATTGGTCAGAGAGACTTTTCTAGAATTACTGCTTTTCCTTAACTGTTCAGGAGCGTGTCTAAAACAAAATATAAGAAAGCCATCTCACAAGTTATTATGCTTTAAGGTTATTTTCCTTTTCTATTTAGAGATGGGAGAGTGAAAAGAAAAACCTGCCTTTCCATCATATTTTGCTTCATTTTCTTAGAGCTAATTTAACCTCATAATTGGGTATCTTCTACGTGACAGTATGGAAAATATTAATTCTTGAGTATGTAGCCAGGGAAGAAAGCATATGATTTAGCTGATTATTTTTTTTTCTGTTGTAGGGTTTTGGGGTTGGATTTGATGGGGGTTTTTTAATCTATTGGAAAGCGAACATGGAAACAGCTGGGGGGAAGCGGGTCTGGTACCAGCAGAGGAAATTTAAAGAACACTGTGGAAGTTAGATGTTTGAATACATAAGTATATATTTGTAAATATATGTGTATGTAAGGACACATACTTAATGCGCAACACCTTAGAGCTTTTAGGTATTTACACTGCTGTAAGCATCAGTGCCTCTGAAAGAGGGGTGCCATGAGGACTGCCAGAAAACTTTAGTTTTTTGTTGCCATCTGCAGAGTCTGCCTTGTTTGTATGAACAGTTGGCAAGAAGTCTTTGGTTGTTATGTTTGTGTATACTTTGTTTAAAAATAAGTATCAAGAAACAAGGAAGTAAGCTATAGAAAATGTTCAGCTATGTAATTTAATACACATATTTTAAGTTGGTTGTGTTTACAGAATGATAACAAGGTGCAAAGCTGGAATTTAAGAAGGATCTGAAGTAGGATTGTCCCTACGTGTTCCTGGTGCCTATGAACTAGGATGTAATCTGTGTGTGCAACCATGTTTTCTCTGTTCCCTTTCTTCTACCTGAAAAGATCTTCTGTGGTAGAAGTAGCTGTTTAATTAGTTTGGTTTTATTATTTGAGGTATAGACTTATAATTTATTTACTGTATGTTTTCCAGTAAACCCTATCTTGAATATCACAGAATCTCATGAAACAAACTGACTCTTCCTACAAACACTGTCTATCTTCATATCTTGGTAAAGAATTAATAGCTAAATGAGCTTTTTTTTTAATGGTAATTTTAGTCATAACACTGAAAAACCTAGATAGGTTAGGTATGGGATTTAGGGCTGCTTAGTGTGCTTTATGCTGGGCTGTGTCACCCCAGTGCTGAAGCCAGTAGTTACCCAAGTAGGTGCTCTCTTCCAGCCATGGTTGGGCATTTCTCAAGAAGAGGGTTGATGGCAAGTCCTTTGCTGGAGACCCATGTTAGAAAGAAAGGAAATTTTAAAGAAAAAAAAAAGAGCTTTTTGGAAAAAAAATAAAAAGTATCATAGAGTTGAGACTGGTGGAAAAAAGGACAGTAAATGATCTTGCCTGATGTTCACCGCTTTCATCACAGACCATCTCGTTGCAGTCTTTCCTTTTTCTGTACTTAAGGTTTCAAGGTAACATGAGCCTTCTCTTCAGAGTAATATCGTAGTCCTTCAGATCTGATTGAATCTAGGAGTCTGGTTCAGCCTGTACGCTGAGTGAGGCATCAAAGCTGGAGGTAACTAGGGAGGAGTCAGCCTGGGTGTTAGAGACATTCATGTAAATAGTTAAGTAGTAGGAAGTAGAGGTTGTTTCATAAGTGACACAACACTTACTCTTTGTTTTCAATTATTTGAAATACTTAATAATTTAGACTGCCATTAAAAAAAAAAATTATAGTTTCTAATAGTTTTTCTTAGAGTTACAGGGAACTTTAAATATCCTTTTTCCCAGGACAACAGTATGTGTTTAGTATTTCATTTGCAGGGTGACTCATTTGGTCAACGTCTGGAGGAAGCTCTTGAACTTCTGCTGGACAAGAACAGTTTAACATTTCAATAAAAATGGGTTAGAAAAGTCACTCCTACTTATTAGGGACAACTAATATAAATAAAAATGGTAATGGGGTTTTGGAGTTTCTTTTTCTCTTCTGACGTTGAACTTCTTTGTGACTAAGGAAATGGCATTTAAAATGTCAAAACAAAATGTGAACTTTTTAGATCATTTTCAATTGCGAATCTCCTGGTTCTAAACATTTTCACCTGGACCATGAGATGGAAACAGCAACCAGTAAAACACATTTGGAGTAGGCATAAACAATAGAGACAGGATGATTGAACTGCTGTAGATATCATCTTATGATATTGGAAAACTTTTACCAAATATGGCCTTTTTGCGGAAGTTCTGAAATTAGACCCTTTTCATCAGAGTAAGTCAACAAACTTAAAGATTAAAAGTCATAAAAACAATAAAAGAAGTTGATTTACACTGGGTTTAACTTTCATTGCCTTGGTGGTGCCTTCTGTATTTTAGAGTGTTAGAAGTCCACGGGATTGGGGAATTCTGTGTGGTGTTAAAAATCTGTAGTGGAAAAGTACTGAGTACAAGTTGTAGCTAAGAAAAGGTACTAGTTCAGGGAAAAAAAATCAGATTTCATCTTTTGATTGTGGATACAGTGCAACTTCACCTTGCAGAGGGGGGAGATGGCAAAGTAAGAAAAAGAGTAGTGTATTATTTGTCTAGTGGGGTCTGTTGCAAGTCATCCCAATAAAAATATTGATGAACTAAAAGTTTGTAAGCTCCAAATTGAAACTGAAATGTACTATCTGTGCTGATAGTGTTTCTTCAAATGCATTAAGCTCATTTTTCTTATGCTAGTACACTCTAGCTGCAAGATACCCTGGTGAAATTGAAAAAATTTTGCTACAAACTGTGGAAGAATTCAGAATGTTTTCTCATTTAATTAAGATATTTATGGATGGTATTGCCAGAGTATTGTGGGACATTAGTTGGCACCTCCTTTCTAGTTACAGGAGTAAAAACTCAGGGGTTCGAGTCCTTTGTTGCAGCTGTTGAAATCTTAAACATCTAAGGCCATTGCCCTTTTCTTGATCTATTAGAACGTGATATATATTTATACCTTTGGGGAAAACTTGCTCTTTTTTCATGAGGGCTTGCAGATAGGAGAAGTGATAAAGTTGTTGGTAAAGGCTCTTGTGAATTGCACCATCTTTTCATCAGCCTCGTAATCTGATTCGTGTTTGTCATTAAAATGTTGATTGATACTTTTTTGATATGTGCAGGCTTCTTAAACGTGCATGTTTAGCAAGTCTAGAATCTGATGGGGGAGAACTTTGAAAACAAAAATGCTGGGCGTCTGTTTTCCTGGGTATATAGGGAAGGGATTAGGAAAGAGATCATAGAGAAGTTGTATCTTAAAGTCACCCTAATGTATTGGAGTAGACACAGTATACTAACAAACTGTAATTTTCTCAAAATACATTTGAAACCATTTCTCTGGTGGTTGCTATATTTTATATTCTTAGGAATGTATGAAGGTAAAGCCCATCAGCTGCTGCCCTCATTTGTTTCTATGAGAGAGGGCTTGGTGGGCGGCTGAGGTCTCCAGCCTGCATTCCAAGAGCCAGCTTGCCCCAGAGGTGGGCCAGACCCATTGCAGACCCTTGTGCTGGAGTGACCTCAGAAGAGGGGTGAGAGGCTGCCCCGGGACAGGTTTGCATGGCAAAGCAGAGTTTTGGCCTTCCCATGGTAAGCCACAGAACTGGCTGTGACTGGTGTCTTTCTAAGGCTTCCCCAGGCTGGTGGGGAGGGACCAAGATATCCAAGTGCAGAAGAAAGAACGTGATGGTGCATGTACATACTCAAGTGTGGCATGTAGTCACAGACACGGAATCGTGGAATTGTTGGAGTTGGAAGGGACATTCTAGAGATCATCTAGTCCAACTGCCCTGCCAAAGCAGGATTGCCCAGAGCACATCACTCAGGACTGCATCCAGGTGGGTCTTGAAGATCTCCAGAGAAGGGGACTCCATGACCTCCCTGGGCAGCCTGTTCCAGGGCTCTGGCACCCTCACCCTAAAGAAGTTTTTCCTCAGATTTGAGTGGAACTTCCCATGTTCCAGCTTGTGCCCGTTGCCCCTCGTCCTATCGCTGGAAACCACTGAAAAGAGCCTGGCTCCATCCTCCCTCAACCCACCCTTTAGATACTTACAAGCATCAATAAGGTCTCCCCTCAACCTTCTCTTCTCCAGGCTAAAGAGCCCCAGCTCTCTCAGCCTTTCCTCATAAGGGAGGTGCTCCAATTCCTCAATCATGTTTGTTGCCCTACGCTGGACTCTTTCTGGTGGTTCCCTGTCTCTCTTGAACTGGGGAGCCCAGAACTGGAGGCAGCATCGCGGTTGTGGCTTCACCAGTGCAGAGCAGAGGGGGAGAATGACCTCCCTTATACATGAAGTGCATAAAGCTGAGTTTGAGGACTTTCTGGCACAGGAATAACTTGCACACCTGATGGTGCCAGGTAAATAGACTGGGGCAATGTGCACTTACATCCACGCTGCTCCCGTCTGTGCTCATCTCTGCTCCTGCTGTACTTCCTTACTTTATTGCAGTTTGGTCCCTTTGATTTATTGTTAAAGCTGTAAAGCATTTGGTACTGCCCTTACAAGCAACGGACCAGGGCTCGCAGGATGTCCATCAAACAGGTGGTATTTCTGGAGCTCGTATTTATTTGATCCTTAGGCGCTGCAGAGCAGGCAGAAGAAATAAAAAATTTCCTGGCCTGCTAGCCTTTGGCTGCTTCTGGTAAAAAAAAGAAAAAGAAGCAACAAAACATGCTGATTTTCTTGCTATTGTTCTCCCATCCTTAGATTGAAGTGCACTTTATTTGATGTAAAGTATAAGAAGATAAAGTGTAATTTACCTGAATTAAGATAAAACGTACTTTATTAAAGATTTTGGAAATCAAGAAGAAGTATCACTTCTGAATTTACATATAAACTTTTTGAAATGTTTTTAATTGTATGTATCTGTTATATAAACATATAACATACATATATGTCTTATTACCTCACACCATATATATTTACATATATAGCCTGTTAAATAAGTTTTCCTGCTAACTCTTTTGGGGATTAGAGTGGGGGGAAAAAAGTACCAGAATAGAAACACTTTCACTGTTGTGGCCTGTAAATGCTGTTGCTGTTGCTGCCTCTTGCAGCGGTGAAAGCACAGGCAGAACTTTTTTTGATTGTCTGTGGTCAGAAGCAGCGTCTTCACCGTGTGCTGGGCTTTGATTTTTTTCTTCTTAGTCATAAGCCTGATGCTGTTTGCTCCGTGTTACTGTGGTTTAGATTTGATAACAGCAGAGAAACGGATTGATAGAAGCCGATAGGAGCTGCTTCAAAATGGTTCTCTGAGTTGCTTTAGGTAGAAAAACAAAATTGTAGGGGACGTTTATCTCTTTATTTATTTTGGGGGCAAAAAGGCAGTCAGGACTGTTTGGTTGGGTTTTCTTTTTCTGGGTAGGGGACAGCGTGTTAAGAGGAAATCGTGGTTGGTACCAGAGAGTCATAGCCTGTGGTGATGGCAATACGGTGTGATGTAGGAATGGGTTACCCTTCAGAGAGGGTAGATATCTACAAATTTGTCATTCAGTGACTAAGTGGAGGGAATTCTGGTGGCAGAGAGAGTAGGCCATGAGTGCAGGGCAGTCTGCTTCCCCTCTTCCCTCAGAACCTTGGATTTCAAAGCATGGATGTTCACATTTTACTATTTTGGAGGAGCTGCTTTGCTCTCTCAGTGGCGCTGAAGGGCTGTGGGGAACATGGAGGCAAGCCCAAGAGCAACAACTCAGCCGGTAGATATGCTAAAATGTTAGGTTATTTTTTATAAGGCTTATGTCTTTAATAATAACAGTTTCAGTATTACTGTTTTGGTTGAATACGTGAAGGTGTTTCCTTCCGTGTAGCCCCTTTCCTGGAGAAGTTGAAGTGTTGTACTAGGTCACCTGGAAATTGTTTCATCGTGTTCTTACCTTACTGTGTGACTTCTCTGTCTTGCCTGGAGATGTGCAGCCACCACCTTTTTTTAGAGGGATTGGAACAGGCTGGTGGTAGACCTCCTGTGTGTTCTCTAATCCAAGGAGTTCTCTTGCAAGCACTAGGTATCTTGATGGCTGTGCTTGGATGTAACTTCAAAAGAAAATACCCACATTTTTAAATACAGGTCCTACTTGGCAGAAGTGAGAAAAAGATGCTTGTGGGCCATTTTACAGTGGGGCTCTTGCTGGTTTGCCTTTTACCCATCCATGGTACAGACTGCACAGCTTAAACTCTGCAAAACTGGTGTGATAGAACTCAGGTTGGTGTGTTTCTGGTGTGTCTACTGCTGGGTAATGGAGCGTGCACAGAAGTGAGGTTTCCTTTGACCAAACCTGTGCGGGGGAGGCAGGCTTGAGGTTAGATGAACTATCAACATGAGCAACATGGCTTTAGCCAGTAGAATTTGGTACCTCATTGTCCTACCCATTCTATGTGTCTCTACAGCTAGAGCTAGTAAAAAAATGCCAAAATTGTGAGTCCTTGGCTGTTCTACATGGTGATGATGGAGAGTGGAGAGCCTGGCTGCTGTTGTGTAATATTTAGGACCTGCCCTGCTTGCATTAGGATCGATCTTACACTGCTCTTTAAGGCAGTATATATGACAAAGGAATCTGTAGGAAAAAAAAAAAAGTATTAATAAAATGTTTGTCTTGTGGAGCACCACATCAGCAGGTATATACAATCCATGGGGTAGCTATTGCAGTTTCTGATGTGGAAAGCCAGTTTGGAGCATACACTCTTCATTATCATAGGGGTGGTGGGTTGTCTCCAAGATTGACCGATCAACACTGATGTTTCTGATCGATGGGCAGCAACACAGAGCTCCCTTATGGCACGAGTTAGTTGGTTTGGAGCTGTGAATGAAACCCATCAGCGCTCCTTGCACTGGCTGATACTTCATAGGCTTAACAACATCTCTCACTTTATGTGAGCACAAAACAGTGTTGCTGCAAATGATTACCATAAAATATAATGGGATGTTTGCTTTTTGGATGGCCACATTAGTATCATCCATATTTTGTAGTTTGTGTTACTACACGGAGTACATGACCAGAAAATAAATAATTTTAATGTCGTAGCTGTGCTGAGACTCAATTCAGGAACTCTGTATTTTTGTATAGCATGTTTTTAGTCTTCCACGTACAGTAGTTGGGTGATATTTTTCAGCTCCACCAAAGCAGCAATGAGTGTACTTCTGCAGTGGTGGCTGAGGGCATTAAGATTGGGTTTAGTCACTTCCACTCCACTCTTAAGATGCTGCTGGCATCAAAATTCTAGTTATTTGGATTCAGAGTTTTTTATGAAAACTTTAGATCAGCGAGTTTTATCCTTTTAATAGTTGTGCCTGGTTTTTAAAGATGGTCTCCATTAGTAGTAGCAGAGCAGGAAGACTTAGCATAGTCTCAGAATATTCCATTCCATTCCATTCCATTGACTTGCTCAAGAAATAAAATGGTATTGCAGCAGTGCTGCACTAAACCATAAACTTTTTTCATTCAAAGTGATTTACAATTGTCAAATGATGTCTTGCTAAGAAGGTATTAATAGAACTTCTGTTTTCCATACGTTTTCATCTGTGTTTTTTTGGAAGCATGGCAAGAGATTTAGCAAACTACAAGATTCCTGTCAACTCTATTTGCAAAATAGCCGCCTTTTATTCTCATCTGCTCTGATACCTTTCCCTTTATTGCAGAGAAAATCTCTGACAAGACTTGTTAGTTTATAAATGCAAGTTGTCACTTTGGAACTATGATTTTTTTAGAGAGGTTTCTGAAGTGCTAAGATACGTGTTTTTTCTAAACAGCATCCTATTGGCCAAAACATTTTAAGGTAATAGTAAGGATTTTGATATAGGAAAGTAAAAAAGACACATAGACCTTCAGTTCAAAGCAGTAGTTTCACAGAAAATGCGAGGGATCATCATGCACAATAAAGGAGAAGAAACTGATCGGTAAAACAGATTTTGAAAAGAATTATGGGTGTGAACGTAGTCTTGGGGATGTTTCTGGACTTTAGCTATTATAGGAAAAAAATACATCTCTACTGTTGTTGCATGTAGGTACTGGTATTTGTTTGTGATTTCAGATATGGTTTTGATTTCTATTTACTCTGGAGTTTTTCCTGATTTGTGAGCTTTTCAGACGCTGTCTGTCTGCAAAGTATGTACATGGGTCTAGAAAAGCCGCAGCGCCCTTCAGATGGAGGGAGCACCAGGGCAGGGCTGGTGCTGGAGGTGTTGATGAGACAAGTTGAGAATTGCAGGGACAAAGCAATGTATAGAGACACGACGCGGAAACTTTCCAAGTGATTTGTTTGGAGGATATTAGAGATGAGTAGTCGGCTCAAAATAATCCAGGGATGATGGATCCTTTCATTAACCTTCGAAAGGAAGAATCGTGGAGCAATTTCTACCTGTGATGGCTTTTGACACCTTGGGGACTGTGCTGTCGGGATGGTGGCAGTAGGTAGAGCTGCTTCCAGAAGCGATGCTGTAGTTCATCTTCTGTTTTAAAAGAACTTTCTTTGGTTGCAAGTTGCTGTTTTAACTTTCCAGAGCGAAGGTGACAATTTAACAGGGCTGCAAATGAGAATTTGCATTCAGTAATGATTTACCTAAAGTGAAATTATCCATTGTGTAGGTATCATATTGGAGAGGTTTGGAATTTGGAGCCGGGGGAACTGACTGAGCACAGCTGGAAGTTGCTGTTACACAACTTAGTTCATAAACCAAAGCTCAAGAAAATTTAAACAAAGTGTGGTTACAGTACGTATTTTTCAAAATATGGAAAAGACTGGGGAGTCTGGAAATACCCGTGAGGGAAATAAAAGTAGTCCTGGTAAAAAAGAGGGGGTTGGTTTTATTTTTTGGTTGATGCTGATGTTTAAATTTCCCCAAGTGAGCTGAGTCACGGCGCATACTTTGCTGCTCTTGCTTCATACCTCTTAAAGCTCAATATTGGCTCAAGCTGCTGCTCTGCTGGGGGAGCGACACTCGGCTCCTTTCGGTGCTTAAGTACAGTTGATTGTGGTTCAATCCTTGTTCAAGCAACAGAAAGGTTCTCCTCCTTAACCTCCCTCCCGGCCGCTAACCCTGGCTGGATTAATCCTACATCCTGTCCATCTTGCTACTTTACGTAAGAGGCCTGGTTTGAGACGTCTATCTGTGCTTGGGGCTGCTGAGAACGAGCTTAGCTCCAAACGCCTGAGCAGCTGGGAAGGGCAGGCAGCTCCCCCTTTTTCATTTTTCAGACCTCAGGGATACATGCTTGGAACAGATTTCGACTGGAGATTAGGAGAGGGTTCTTCACTGTGAGGGTGGTGGAGCACTGGAACAGGTTGCCCAGGGAGGTGGTTGAGGCCCAATCCCTGGAGATATTCAAGTTGAGGCTCAACGAGGCCCTGAGCAACCTGGTCTAGTTGGGGGTGTCCCTGCTGACTGCGGGGGGGTCGGACTAGATGACCTTTGGAGGTCCCTTCCGGCCTGGGCAATTCTATGACTCTAAGTTTTAAAAATAAGTTTGAATTCCATCAAGCATCTCCCTTATGAGGAGAGACTGAGAGAGCTGGGACTCTTTAGTCTGGAGAAGAGAAGGCTGAGGGGAGACCTTATCAATGCCTACAAGTATCTCAAGGGAGGGTTGAAAGAGGAGGGAGCCAGACTCTTTTCAGTGGTTCCCAGTGAGAGGACGAGGGGCAACAGGCACAAGTTGGAACATAAGAGGTTCCACTCAAATATGAGGAGAAACTTCTTCACAGTGAGGGTGACAGAGCCCTGGAACAGGCTGCCCAGGGAGGTTGTGGAGTCCCCTTCCTTGGAGATTTTCAAAACCCACCTGAATGCAGTCCTGAGTAACATGCTCTAGCTCTAGGCAATCCTGCTTCAGCAGGGGAGTTGGACTAGATGATCTCTATGGTCCCTTCCAACTCTAAAAAATTCAGTGAAATTCAGTGAAAAATTCAGTGAAAAGTGAGATTTTTTTTTTCTGCACTCCAGAAACAATTTCTCAAATACTGTTTCCATTCATTATTTACTCAGATATTGTTGGCTTTTACTGATAATGCAACACATATTACTGTCCGGGGTGACCTGTTGAACTGCAAATTATTTGAACTCCTCGGAGTTCCTGAAGAATTTCCAGTTTGCCCTAACAAGCTGCCATCTTTAGGAGCGTCCTGCCTTGTGATGTTGCATGTTAATAGCATTGATTAACTGTCAGGCAGTGGGAATTGGAAGAGGAATTGTCCACTGTAAACTGAAATGCTGTGACTGAGGGCTGTGCCGTGCTGCTGGTTCGGGAGGTGACCGGCCCCAGTAGCCGGTGGTAGGAGCATTAATGGGAGCTCCAGGTTTTTTCGCATGATTAAAACAGGCCATCTGTTCTTTGTTAAATGTTTACAAAAACAGCTTTTCTCTAAAAGATTTAAAGAGATGTGGGTCCAGTAAACACACCGATATTCTTCAGCACCTCTTTCACCTTATTTCAAATAATAGCAAAAATAATTCTGCTGCGATATCAAATAGGATTAATACCTATTTGTGTTTAATCTTCATTGGTTTCCTTCCTGTGGAAGATTAAATTCTGTACCAACATACTAAATTATGGCTTTGTTGTTAGTAAAAGCAGCAGGTGAAGTGATTTCTCTGAAGTACGTAGATGAATTTTTCAATCTTTTGGTAAAAACTTGTAATATACGTATTTTTTTAACAAATGGCAACCTGATCTAGTAGATGATGTCCCTGCTCATTGCAGGGGAGGTTGGACTAGATGACCTTTAAAGGTCCCTTCCAACCCAAACCATTCTATGTTTCTAAATATGCAGATAAATTTTTTGATCTTTTGGTAAAAACTTGTAAAATATGCAGATCAATTTTTTGATCTTTTGGTAAAAACTTGTAATACACTTTTTTAAAAATTTTGTAAATGGAAAATGGAGTTCTTTCATTAGAAATGGTGACCCTGTAACTAGAATTAATCCTTTGTAGATTTAAAGAAGTAGAACTATTTGAAATAATTCCCTGTGGTAGGCTTACGCTAATATTTACTAGTGAAAGCCCGTTCTTTCTTTTTTTTTTCCCCTCTTAAGAAAGAGCAGACAGTTGGTTTTGGGGTATGGAAATGCATCTCTCAAGCTGCTTCTGATCTCCTCTCCTGGCTAGATCTGTGCTGCTCCTACACAGCTTCACACTAGGGAGCAATGTGGGGTTGTCAGTTAGGGATAAACCCTTTTAGCATATTGCAAAAGTGTAGGCACAGGCTTCCTAGAAAAACAAAGTTAATCTCACCCATTTCTTTGAAAGAGTGCTACAATTTAAAAGATCACGTATAAGTGAATTGCAAAACGTGCCAAACTGCAAAGGGAGTGGCATATGGCAAAAAGGAATGTGTTTTCAGGTAATAGGAGATAAAACCAAAGCCTAATTAAGGCAGAGTTGGCTTTTTGTAGCTTAATGTTTTGGGGATTGTGAATGATACGAAACGAAACCACAGTATTTTAATTTGCATGCTAGGTTATGCACGTGACTTGGTGCTCTAAAAAAAAGGCAGGAAGGTTGTAGGGGTTTTTCTAATATTTGTTTCATGCATAACGTCTAAATCTCATGTTGTTTTAGAGTGTGAGAATGACTCTTGTAGATAGATACGCATTTTGAGGTAGTAAGAATCTAAACTTTCATAGGATGCCATCTTCCAGAGTGAGTTTCTGAGTTACTCCAGTGTGGAAACAAATCCCTGCCATTCTCAGTGCTTTACCTTCTGGCCAGACCTTACAGTAAAGCTACAAATGTCAAATCATGAGGGGCTGACGTTGCTGTTGTGGAGGCTTGGAAAGCTGTCTGCCTTATGTTCACATTTGCTGTGCTGAAAGTTGTTGTTCAGACTTCTAAAACAAACAAGCAAACAAACCAAAAAAAAAAAAAAGAAGAACTCACAAGTCTCAGAAAGGAGACAAGGATTAATTTTTTTGAATTAGATTTAAAAGGTCATAAGAATACTCAAGCATGTATAAAACTTCCCATTGATTGCAGTGCCACGGTTGTGTCACTAATGAAGGTGCAATCTTGAAAATTTTATAGACTTAAATTTGCATGGCATTACTGGATTTCTTCTGGTTATTAATATTTTTTTGGCTTGGCTGTTTCACATGCTTAAGAGGAAGAAAAATAAATTAAACTACTAATTCTGATTTGTTCTAGAAAGTTGTGCCTTTATGTCTAAGTATTTAGATAGTTGTAAAGGTGTCTCTCAATATGACCAACAAATATTGAAGTGCCAAACAAAAGGTACTTGCTCAATGCAGATTTTACAAATAACAGAAAGAAAAACTTAGATTTCTTTTATGTTAGACACAGCAAGTGAACAGTATTTAAAAAGAGGACTGGGTATTGTGGTGGACAGCTTGGTTGAAGTCATTGATGAAATTTGCACTCAAGATCTCTGAAAAACATAGTCTGCACAAGATATGAAATAGCAGATAATACAGAAATGTATTGACTGCCTTGGGAAAACGTAGGTTAAAAATACTGCTCTGAAAACCGATGGATAAGAAGTATTTCAGGTGATCTGTGTAATATTCCTGTGTTTTTCCACCTAAAAATGTTAGACAGTGCAAGTACAAGTAACAGTCTGAGGTACAGAGAAGACAGTTTTGTTCTGTGTCACAGAACAAATCTGAGGAGATGTTCAATTCAGGCAACCAAATTCTAAACCAATTAGAAGCTTTTAAAATATCTCTGTTTTACGTAATGCATAATTGGACAGCAAAACTCATTGGCACCACCAACTCCCGGGGATTGTTGTTTTCTATACACATATTCAGTCTTTGTGAATGTCCCAGCATGAAGACATGTAAGTGTTATGGTGACTACAGATTTCTAGAAGAGGTCTTGGTTCATACTTCAGGATGCCTGACATGAGATTGCCTTGAGGTGGGGCTGATTGGTGTGGTGCTAATGCTCTGGGTGCATCAGATTTGTGTTAGAGCTGAGCTTCCACTGCAACTAAGACTCTGATGCACAAAAAAGTGCCTTACTAAACAGGTGGAGGACAGAAACATGCAGAAGTCATCCTGGAAGATCTTGGTTTAAGAACTTAGGTAGATCCAGATCTTTGGTCTGGCATTCAGGCCTTCCCTCTTGTCCTGAAGTCTCTTCCATGAAGAACCATAGTGTCTGTCTTGTACCGTTCAAACCTCTCCTAAACAGCAATAAAGAGTTGTCTTCACTTCTTGACAGCCTTGCACCTTCTGCTGCTTGGGCAGCTTCTGGGTGTGTGAGTGTTTGTAATGCATAATTGGACAGCAAAACTCATGGGCACCACCAACTCCTGGGGATTATTGTTTTCTATACACATATTCAGTCTTTGTGAACGTCCCAGAATGAAGATATGTAAGTGTTATGGTGACTACAGATTTCTAGAAGAGGTCTTGGTTCATACTTCAGGATGCCTGACATGAGATTGCCTTGAGGTGGGGCTGATTGGTGTGGTGCTAATGCTCTGGGTGCATCAGATTTGTGTTAGAGCTGAGCTTCCACTGCAACTAAGACTCTGATGCACAAAAAAGTGCCTTACTAAACAGGTGGAGGACAGAAACATGCAGAAGTCATCCTGGAAGATCTTGGTTTAAGAACTTAGGTAGATCCAGATCTTTGGTCTGGCATTCAGGCCTTCCCTCTTGTCCTGAAGTCTCTTCCATGAAGAACCATAGTGTCTGTCTTGTACCGTTCAAACCTCTCCTAAACAGCAATAAAGAGTTGTCTTCACTCTGCTGCTTGGGTACCTTCTGGGTGTGTGAGTGTTTTCAGGGCACTGTGGAAAAAATGCTGTAAATAGTTAGGGCTGCGCTGGTTCAGTTTGTGTACGTTCAGAAAACTATATTAATATAATTGGGAAAATGCACATGCACTCACTTGCTCGTGCGATGATACTAAGAATTTTATTTACACAGTCTTAAATGCATTGTTGTTTTAGATCCAGGTGGCTAAAATGTATGTCCATCAGTTCTCCTAATGCTCAGGGGCTGGGTGTGTGAGTGTTTTCAGGGCACTGTGGAAAAAATGCTGTAAATAGTTAGGGCTGCACTGGTTCAGTTCGTTTACGTTCAGAAAACTATATTAATATATAATTGGGAAAATGCACATGCATTCACTTGCTCGTGTGATGATACTAAGCATTTTATTTACACAGTCTTAAATGCATTGTTGTAGTGTCTGTCTTGTACTGTTCAAACCTCTCCCAAACAGCAATAAAGAGTCGTCTTCACTTCTTGACAGCCTTGCACCTTCTGCTGCTTGGGCAGCTTCTGGGTGTGTGAGGGTTTTCAGGGCACTGTGGAAAAGATGCTGTAAATAGTTAGGGCTGCACTGGTTCAGTTCGTTTACGTTCAGAAAACTATATTAATATATAATTGGGAAAATGCACATGCATTCACTTGCTCGTGTGATGATACTAAGCATTTTATTTACACAGTCTTAAATGCATTGTTGTTTTAGATCCAGGTGGCTAAAATGTATGTCCATCAGTTCTCCTAATGCTCAGGGGCTGGGTTTGTAGTCACTTGTTTGCACACTTGCCACTCCTAAGTGAGTGCAGTTTGAATAAAAAGTGGAGAAAAGGAAACGTGGATAACATTACAGACAGTTGCACAGGCACTGCAGTTCCTGGAAATTGAAGTCTGATTTGCTAGAAACCTTTCCTCTCCCCAATTCAGTGGATCGAATGTTTCAAATGGCTAGACTCTTCCACCTAGAATCATCCCAAACTTAATTTTTGGGGAAGAGAGAAGGAGGAGAAACAAAGAGGATGGGAAAATGATCTGACCATACACACAGTTGCAGGAAAGGCGTGGGTACAGGTCATGCTACTCCTTTTCTTTCTGAAAAGTGCTGTCGTCCTGCATTTCTAACGAGGAGCAGGCAGAGAGGAGAAGCAGGTTAGAGCTTTGCTGCGCTGCAAAGTCATGGTAGAGCTTAGATGTTTGTTCATTGCAGACTCGTGGACCTTTGTGTAGAACAGAACCATTCAGAGGAAGAGAGTTGCAAATATATCCAACGTGGTTAGTCCAGGCACTTGACATTTGTGTAATTATACGTAGGTTTTCATGTACTTTCTAAGTCTGGTGTAAAGCTGATAGGCTATGCAGACTTTGAAATAGGATGGTTTTGCAGGTTTGCAAACACTTAAGGTAGTTCCCTCTCCAATCTCTAGCAGGAACAAATCTGTTTCAATTACAAGGAGGGAGCTGGGGATGTTTGACATAAAATGTAACATTATATTACCTTTTAAAGTGGCTTAATCCTTCACCCACTGATCAAAATACCTCCTGTCACAGCTGAACTAATGTAAATTGCCTTGATTAATTTTTTATAAAAACAGCCTGCGAATATACTTTATTTTCCTTTGCATGTCTAGAAACAAACTTTAACAATTTTTTTCCCAGAGAACAAAATTCCAGTGCAACTGAATAATTTGTAACAAGTTATACATTCTACTAACAACTACTTTGAAATACCTGAAACATAAATTGCTTTCCTTTTGCATCTAAACTGTTGAAGACTATAAATATTTGCTACACTTTCAGTTTGTATACAAGCTTTAGAATAATATTACCCTTGCTATATGGAGAATATCTGGTCATTTGGCTACTGTTTTAACTGCAGAAAGCTTTGGGTTTTAATGTTTTATTGTACAATGTTTCAGATACGCTACTAGGTTAACCTTCTGCTTAGTATTTTCTCCCTCTGTAACCTCTTGCTCCAAAAGAGCAAAGTGTTAGAAATCCAAAATCTACAATTTTATTTCTCTTTGTCTCTCTCAGCATTCTCCGTCGGAACCCTTTTTGGAGAAACCAGTGCCGGATATGACTCAGGTTAGTGGACCCAATACCCAGCTAGTGAAAAGTGATGATTATCTGCCATCGATTGAGCCGCAGCCACAGCAAAAGAAAAAGAAAAAGAAAAACAATCACATTGCTGCAGAAGGTCCCAGTAAAGGTTTTGGTAAAGAAGACTTTCCTGGGGGACTTGACAGCCAGAATCTAAGCAGAAACTCGGTGGATTGCTCTCAAGAAGAGAAGAAGAAAAAGAAAAAACCCAAGGCAAAAAAAGAACCGAAGGATCCTAAAGAACCCAAGGAAAAGAAGGAACCCAAGACCCCCAAAGTCCCTAAGACCCCTAAAGAGCCAAAGGAAAAGAAAGCAAAAAATACCACGCCAAAACCCAAGACCAGCAAAAAGGCTAGGTAAGTCAGGAAACTCCTGTATGCGATCAGAGAAAAACAGTGTGTTTGTGGGATTTCTAGAGCATCTGTGCTAAATGGCGTGGGTGGAAAGGAAATCTTGTTTTGTCGTTTGCCTTTTACCATCGACAACATGTTTTTGAGGAACTTCAGTGCATTTCTCTTGTTTGGCTTTCCTGTTTATGGCTTCACAGTTATTTTAAACAAGCGGGAAAGGCAGAAGTTTAATTCTTCTTTTCAAGGCATAAAAATTTCTGGATGTGTTAGATTTCAAAAAAAGAACTCCTTTTCTTCTAATGCTCACCTGTCCTCATGTGTGGTTTGTGTATTAAGAAATTAAATTGCTTCAACATTAGTGTAGGTTTGACCAAATCCAGAGATGAAGGCTTAGAGTAAAAAGGCTTGATGATGTTTTTCTCTGTTCAGAGAAGTTTAGCATTTAGCATTGTTGCAAGTTGTACAGTCCTTACAGACAGTATTTTATACTGACACAACCCCTGGGCTATAAGCTCTGCTGTTAAAAAGGCATTTTTATATGGATATTGATGTATCCTCGCTGGAGGGATTAGATTCATTTTGCTGTTTCATGTAAAGACAATTTTCCTAGCAGAAAATCTTTGTGGATAGACCAGATGCTTCAACCCTGTTTCTAAACTGTTTTCACTCAGCATCGTGTCCCTTTATCAGGATAGGCTTCAAAATGCTACAGAGTAGTATGAGAGAGAACAAACTGCCGTTACACATGAGTAAATACGTCATAGATAATAACAGAGATTCTTTCCTTACCCCTCAACTCCCTAAACACCATGATTATAAATGCCTACTTGAAAGAAAACTGAGAGGAAAAAGACATTAAAGCTCAATTTTTTTTCATTTGTACCTAGAATTTCTTACAACTGTTCTGAATTTGTTCCAAACATCTGAATCTGTTTTTCAAGATGTGGCTAGCGTTATAAAATATAACTTCCAGATGGAAGCACAGCCAGACTTGGTTAATCCAAATCAGTTTGCAAAATCCATTTGTATTAGGGTTTAAAAATTGCAGTTAATGAATCAGCTTTGCATATGTTCTATGAGACCCACTATTGGTTAGGTTTGATACAGCTGTGTGACTAAATGAGGCACGGACAGTAAGATGTTACTTGTCCCTTTAGCAAGAAAAAGAAGTTTCTATATTAGCAGAGGTGATGTTTCCTGAAGAATTTATATAAACACTGGCTTGTAAAATCAAATGTTGTTCCGAACAGGTTATTTTGACTGTTCAGTAAATTCCTGTTGAGCAGCCTGTCCCTCTAGCAGAAGTTACTTTGGCTGTGTTCCAGACTGTCCTAAGGATAGGGTTTACATACATAGCAATTTGCAACTTAGGAAAAAAACCTCTTGAAGTTTTTGAAACCAAAATACTGTATCAGCTAAAACAACCTTTTTGTCCCGTTTCCCTGTGCTTTTAGAGGTTTAAAGGCTGACCAAGCCACATTGTGTGGCATTGAGCAGGTCCCAGCAGTTTTTGCCACCGAGAAGTAAAAAAGCTTTTACTGCAGGACTTCTCAATTGATGCAGTTTTACAAGGTTTTGACTTCATTGAAGTTTCACTTAATAAGCAGTGGTTAGAAGAGTCTGCCTCAAAAACATGCCTGGGTTTCTGTGGCTGTGCTGGACATTGGACCTCAGAGCTGGTCTGTCCCATCCATTCAGTCCCAGTCTCTGCGCGTCTTCTCTACATCTTGGGACGTGCCATGTGGGAGCAGTGTTCAAGGAGCTTCATGCTTCAAGGAGCAATGTTTCCTTTGAAGGAACAAATCAGAGCTTTCTTAGTTGTATTTGTAGGAGAGTCTTTATCTTCTTTCCCATGCAATGGCTCTTGTCCCTGCTAGAGGACTTACAGTATTCTAGTAAGTGCTAAGCCCTGTTGTTTTACCTGTGAGAGAAATGTGTGTGGAGCAGCATTAAGAGCATTTGCTGTTCCTTACTCTTGCTTAGTGCTATGGAGAAAGTCCTACTTTTTCCATAATGGGCTTGTGTCTCTCTTACCAAATGCTTTCTTGAAAACAAGGTTGTTCCCATTCTGTGGTCTTGTCAGCTTCAGTATCAGACTTCTCCGAAGAACTCTTGAGACTGTGTTGGGATGCTGTGCTGCCAAAGAATTTTAAATCGGTGAAAGAAATTTGCTTACTTGGGCAATTTCACAGACTGGGGAACCTGTCCAGTGACAGATCATTGAATCAAGGTTTTAAATAAATCAACAGTCCAAACATTTAATCATCTGAGCCACAGTATTTCAGCAGCACTAACTCTGGAAAGGAAATATTACAGTAGCTGAGATGATTGAGATTAATGTAAATTAGTATAGATTATGGGTGTTTATATGGAAGTAAAATATTTTGACAAAGTTAGTATTTGGCATGTGTTTACTACTGCTTTCTTCTATTGCTCAGTATTTTGCTTCTAAGCATTGAAAAGATAATTGATTTTTAGATTTCTAAATGCTGTGCAAAACTAACGGTTTTCATTCCTGAATAAGCTGATGAGTTTTAATAGTAGAGTTTTGCACTCAGGTAAAATTCAGATAAATAAAATCATAAGACATAGGAAATGTATTTATTGAAGGGCGGGTTTTTTAGATACAGCATAACAAGCCCTTGATAGTTAATTTTGACACAGGCTGTCTTAGACCATGCAAATAGAAGAAAAAAATCTCCTATTTAAATACCTTAACCATTTTGTAATTTAATATAGCTCATGATTTAACCCTGTTGTTTCAGTTCCAATTTTGACTAACAGTATAATCCTTTTATTCAACAAACAATGGCAAAACCCCAGAAACTTTATCCTTCACATCTCTTCTATCTTTGGTGTAAGTTGTGACAGAATGAGCAGTCGGTCTCACCGAAACACACCTTCACAGGCAGATTGGGGAATGGAAGAAGCTGATTAATTTCATGCTTGTTTGAATTGCATGTCCCATGGCATCTTAGTAAGAAAGGGAACACCCAAATGGGCTGCTAGGACGTTATAGTGCGTACTTGGGGATTTTAAAAGAAAGACCACACGTTAATATTGTGTCATTACACTTGTAACAGATATCAGCCCAGTCCTGCCAATACAGAAAGATAAACGTAGCGGTGGCTGGAAAAAAAACGTTTGCAAAACAAATCAATTGTGGACAAAACTAGTTGGGTTTGAAAGCAAAATGTAGGTATACCTAAGACTACAAATGAAGGGTTTAATTAAATATGTGTGTGGGTGCTGAGTATTATGCGAGCTCTTAATGTTACGGAGCCAGCTACAGGCACATGCAAAGCAGGCAGTTTTTTCCAGAAGTAGGTGGACAGGGAAAGGCAAGTAGTCCTACTGGATTGCAAAGTCATGGCTCAGATGTCTGTTCCTCCTGTGCCTGTCCCTGGAGGAGATGAGGGCCACCTGTTTGAGAAGATCACGCTGCAGCACAGCTGATATTTGTCCCGCTGCTTCCTATGAAACCCTAGAGAGTGGCCACCAATTACGGTGGGAGAAGCGGTAACTATTTGCGAGGGCCAAATGGCAGCTCTTTTTAGGACCTCGTCCCTCCTTCCGTCTCCTCAAAGTGGTGTGCTGTGCTTTGCAGGGCTGTGGTACCTGCTTCCTCCCCTCTTCATCCTTCCCACACAGGCAGCAGCAGCCTGGGAAGCGGGGCAGGAGGAGCGGGTTGCTGCTCGCGAGGGGAGTGCTGAGCATGAGCGTAATTACCTCTCGTGGAGGGAGGTGGAGACGGGCTTTTTTGGCGCAGAGATTCGCTGTTTGTTGTATCGGAAAGGGGATGGCTCCGGGCTGCGGAAGCGGGAAGAGGCTGCTGCGCGGGGGAGCGGTGCGGGCAGCGGGACGCAGCACCCTGGGGAGCTGGAGGACAGGAAGAGAGGTCCCGAGGCGGCGGTGGTAGTTTCCACTCCCAAGCTCGGGTCATCCTGAGCGAGGCAGGAAAGGGGGGTGCCTGTGGGAAAGGACAGGAAACGGTGCGAGATTTCCATGTGTGCGTCCATCCAGGCTGTTCCTGTTCACACCTGTCCTCATCTCCCTTCTCAACCAGCCCAGCTGCCAGATATTTACCTTTGCCTTTGCTGCAGGCAGCCTTTGTGGGCTTCGCTGGTACCAAAGCACACCTCTTAGCAATTTGGCTCAGGGTTCAGGCTGGAAAAAAACTTGTTGTCCTATTGTTTTTCCTAATTTTGTGACGTACAAAACCTGATTTAAAAAAAAAAAAAAGGCTTTGAGTACACGGGGAACTTTAAAAAAAAAAAAGTTTTCCTCTGGTAATGCAATACAATAAGGCAGCTCTAACATTTTGAGAGGGTGGGATTATTTCTGTTATGGTTTTGATGCTCCAGAGTGGATGTGTAACACTTTTTTTTAAAGCCAGGTTCCAATCATGAATTTGTCACAGGGCTGTGTTCCCAAATGGTAAAATAGGGATCAGTAGACTGTCTGACTTCTTTTAAATGTTTAAATTGCAGAGAAAACTGTCATCCAAATCCTGATAGCTGTCATAAATTAACTAACAAACAGATCTGTCAGTTACCCGGATCAGATGAAATAGTTGCACAATGTAAACATACTGGCTATTTACTTCCCCTCTTAATCCTGCTAAGCACACCATGCTTTTTTGGGGTATTTTTGAGTCAGATGGTTTGGCCCTGGTAAGTTCCTGGAGTTTGACCCAGCTCTGTAGGTGGCTGCTTAACTAACTGACACAAAACACATTGTCAAAGTTTGGGTACTTGTTCTCAGATTGTAATTCAAGTTTTCATTTCAGTTATCCTACACACTGTTTTTCTCTTCAGCCCCCGTTTTCCTTCACGTTGTTTGTTCATCTGACCTTCTCCAGGTTGTCTTCTTACTGATCCCCTTTGGTCAGTGTGCTCTGCAGTCCTCGGGGATAAGAGGATGAAACCAGAAAGTGGTATTGGACAAAGAGATTCTAAGACATCTAATCTGAAATGTCTGTGTTTTATATCCCTTGAATAGAAGGACTAGTTTTAACTGACAGGTTTAAAACATTTTTGTGTTTTGTGTGTGGCAAATGCTACTTTAGTTTCTCCCAGATTTATAGTTCTTGTTTTGGGACTGGACGACTATCTTGCCTCCAGTGGGACTTGGCTAAATTTGGTATTCATGCATCTAGTTCTTGTTTTGAGACTGGACGCTGTCTTGTCTCCATTGGGACTTGGCTAAATTTGGTATTCATGCATGTGTAAAAACAAATACGAGGGATAATTGTCTAAATGTGTATATTACAGTTTGCCTTCCTTGTTGCCAGATTTGGAAAAGTACTATCAGATGTGCATCCAGAGTTCAGCATTGACACACAGACCCTCACGGTATCGGCAGAGTGTCTAAGAACAGGTTTTTACCTGCCTGTATTTACATGTGGAAGGGTGATTCTGGTCCAGCCTAACACTGTTCCTGAATGGCACGAGTATGATCCGCTGGGAAGTGGAAAGGCTGAGTCAAAAGTGGGTGCATTAAATTGTCAGGAACAGATCCCACTGGCTCTGTGAGAAGATGGAGAGGAACAGTTGCTGATAGTTTGAGGAGGCCGAAGCTCCCACTGGCCAGGTGAAGCTCCTGGGTGCAGGATGCACTGGGAAGCAGTGACTCGCCTCGCTGGAGGGGACAGTGCTGTCCTGCTGTGGTTTATTTGTTACTTTACTTTCCTTTCTTTCCCTGAAAGAAACTGTAGCCGTGCATTTAAAAAGAGCGATTCTTCTGCTGGATTTAGAACTTAGAATTCCCAGTGGAGCTGGTCACGGGCTTTGTTCTCCCCAAGTTGGTGGCTCCTCCGTGTGCGGGGGAAGATGGTGAAACTGTGTCCGAATTGCTTCGTCCCCGTCTCCCTTCCCGAGGGTGACTCCGTTTGCCGAGGCACGGCTCGGGGGTTGTATATAGGTCATGGAATACTCTTAGTGAGCGGGGAAAGGCCTGAGGGAGGCTGGAAAGGAACCTTTGTCAGGCTGGACCGGCTGCCGGGGTCTTTGTCTGGGCCTCCGCCCGGGGCAGGCCAGGCCAGGCCCTCGTTAGCGCTTCCTGGCCTTTGAGCAAATTGATATTTTATTGAACCTCGGGCCGCGCTATTCTTCCCGGCTTTAAGCCTGTTATTCATAAGGCAGCGGGAACGACCGAGGACGGAACTTCATCAGAGCGAGGTGTGCAATTTACGAGGGTTGGGGGGGGCATCAGGAGGCCGAGAGCGGCCTTGCCGGGAGGTGGCTTCACCTGGCGGGGCCCTCCCTCCCTCAGATTTTTAACCTTTCGATTTCCACAAATCCCAGCAATATGTGAAGCGGGGGTTGGTTTTTTGTCTTTTATTTTGGTGTTTTTTGTTTTTTTGTTTTTTGTTTTTTGGAAGCGGTTTGGCGGTGATTTGCTAAAAGGCGGTGTGTGTGTGGGGAAGCCGCTGAGGAGCTGAGGGGACTGGGAGGGAGGGGAGGGGGGGGGGCGTTGCGCGCGGGCCGCGGGCGCGGCTGCAGTCGGTGGCCGCCCGCCAGCCGAGCAGGTGCGGGTCACGTGGGCCGCGGGTTGCCCGGGCGACGCCAGCGCTCTCGGCGCGCGGATGAAAGGCGATGAGGGGGCCCCCGCCTCGGCGGCGGCTTTTGTCCCATTGGTGGCAGCTAGAGCGGAAACAAACGGGCGGGAGGGGAGGGAGAGAGGAGAGGGGGAGCCGCCACCTCTCCTCAGGGCTCGGCAGATCATCATGTCCGGCCCTGGCGACGCGGGCCTGTCGTGTCCGTCCCCCCCCTCCTCCCCGTTCCACCCAACCCCATCGGGGGAATCCTCGCTGGGCCCGACTCCCCCCGCTGAGCGAGTTGCCAAGGCCTTGAGGGGTTGTGAGGGGGGGCAGCAAACCCCAGGTGGCACCCCCGGTATGAAATGAAAGCGTTGAGGGTGCGTAAGCCGTATAAATGCTACGTCCCCGTCGCTTTTGGCGACCCGTGCTCATTGGGTACCAACACGTAACTCTGCTCTTAAATGTCTCAGCAACCATCCGCTGCCAGCCCCTCAGGTCGGTCACAGGCGGGTTGACCGCAGAGGAGGGGAAAAAAGCACTAGCAACAACCCACGCGAGACTGAAAGGCCAAATGTACAAACTTTTACCACTGGTTCTTCTTTGTTGCCATTTAAAAATTTCACCCCCACGACACTGAAGGTGGCCTCAGTGCTTGATTTGGTGGCGATGCTTTTAAAGCTGGATTTTGATATGTGTCCCCCCACCCGTTTCCAGGCCTCTTAAGTGCAGTTGGAGAGATGGTGGTCCCAGCTCCTCAGGTGGTGAGCATTCTCATGGGGGAAAAAGGGCAGAAAGAATCCCCAAAACCTTTCTCAACCATCAGTAGATACAGCTTTCTAATACCGTGTGGATGCTGAGATACCAACTGAGTGGTTTTTCCCCTCATACAGGCTGCAGTTGCATGCATTGAGGCTGTTTGGGTGCCCTCAGAGCTGACACAAAAGCACCTTTCCTGCTTGGAAATAGCAGGGATGGTAGAAGAAAATGAAGAATTTTCTCATTCAGTCCTTTGTTTGTTAACGCTTCCTTTGGTTCTCCTTACCTGATCAAGACGAATGCACACATAATCCTGTTTCTCTTCACATGTGTCAGGTTGCCCAAATACCACTTTCAGAAAGTGCAGATTTTGAAAAACACAGCTCTGCCTTTCCAGTCTCATTTTTAGTTTCTTGTTCAATACATGCTTAGTGTCGCTGTCTTAAGATCTTGAAGAAGAGAAGCAAGGTGTCTGTTATTAAGGAATGGGAAAGGTATAGCAATGGCCCGTGCATCACTGATTATAGAGTTATGTTTAAATAGTTTAATAAGGAAGGCAGTTGAAAATAATGAAATCATTGAAAATTAACATCTTGCAGATTTTAACTGTTTTGTTAAGCACTTTTTGCTTACATTTTTGTACAACTACTCATTAAAAATACCTCTGTTTCAGTAACAAGAAATCAGATTCAGAAACTAGTGCTGCGAAGAAAAAGGTTAACAAGGGAAAGGAAGGTTCTGAAAACTCCGATTTGGAAAAAACTCCGCCACCATCACCTCATCCTGAAGATGAAGATGACCCAGGGGTTCAGGTAATGCTATCTTTCAAGTTCAGTGTAGCCTTTGGCAATTTAGGTGTGTAACACAGTAGTTCTCATAGTTTTTCTTACAGAGATATGGGTATTTGTGTATTTTCTGTGTTGTTTAGAATGATATAACAAGAAGGTGAGAACTGGAAGTCACTGTGGTGACTGTTTTACTAAAACAAATATTCCTCTTCATAATTCTACTTTACCAGCACACGTGTGTACAGTGCTGCTGAGTTTTCTTGTGTTCTCTTCCATTACTGTTTCAGTTATGGTACTGAATTTTCTGCTCTGTGTACTTAATGTACTGTTATGAGGTCTTGTTTATAACCCTTGTGTTTCTTCTTGCATTGGCTTTGCAAACCTTCTGAAATCAAGAATAAGGCATGACAAAGCAGGATGTCAGAAATGTGTGTGGCAGGGACTTGTAACTACACTGCTTTAATGGATGAAGGGCCTTTTTGTAGGCCTGCCAGTCAGCGACTAACATTGATAATTCCTCTTGACCACTGTGCACCTATCGCTTTCTGTCCAAAGTTTATTTCATATAAAGAAAATCTGGAAGTAGAAATAGCATATATGACAAATTTTGCATGCTCTGTCATTAGCTTTGTTAAGAAGTGGTCAGCTCCTGGCTTGCTTCTTCTGGTAGTGGGCAGAGTGGGCATTAAAAATAAGAATTCTTTCGTTAAGGGAATAGAGGCAAATTGTGATGGAGAAAGTGTGAAACTCCTAAATAGTCATGTTGGTATTACTGAAATCCATGCAGTCGTCCATTGCATATCAGGTTGTGGATGTGTTGCTTCTGGTTATGAGAGACATTGAGACTAATGGTCACTTGAGAATGGTCAAATCGGCCTAGTGAGAAGGTTGGTAACCAGTGGTGTCCTAGCATAAACGTGGATATCAGTGTATCAATTCCTAAATACGATAGCTTTTCCAGAAGTATGCAGAGGAATACTTCTGTGGAAGGAAATGTGAGCAATCTAGTATATTCTAGGATGTAGACTGTAAGGAAATGTGAGCAATCTAGTATATTCTAGTTCAAAATAAAGCATCAAAAAAAAGAGTACTATTTCTGATTCATGCAAGCCATGTCTTCTGAATTAGAAAAGTTGAGATACACCATGGAAATGTTAAAGTTTGAAGAATAAGTTTTCTGTCCTGTGCCAGAAGTCTCTCAGGCTGATCAGTGGTGCTGACAAAGGATGTAGAAGAAACTTTTGGGGCTGATGGTTTTTTGGGCTTAGCTTGCAGATGATTATGTACTGTTTACAGTTTAATAATTGTGCATGTTTTGCTTGTTTTCAGTTTAGTGGGACAAAACTTTCTCTTTGTGAAACTCAACTGGGTGATAACCTTTAAGTTTGAAATACTTTTTTGTTTTTGTAAACACAAGTGTTAGGGTGTATATGCGTGTTTTGCTTGCTTTCCGTTTAGTGGGACAGAACTTTCTCTCTGTGAAACTCAATTGGGTGATAACCTTTAAGTTTGAAATACATTTTGTTTTTGTAAACACAAGTGTTAGGGTGTTTGCCTCACTTCTTAATTAAATATAATAAAGTATTTCAGGTAACTTTTGTTTTCTTAATACCTTCTTGCATGGTGCCTGTTACACTGCACCCACACTTTGTTGTGTCAACTTAGGGAAGGGTTACAACCATATACTAAGACAGGTAGACTTAATAAACTTGTTATGCATTTCCTAACTGAGATTGCTATTATGCAGTTGTCTAAACCACTGTTGTGTTCTTTGTGTTAAATACTGAGTCTTCTGTATCAATACTGTGTATTAATGCACAAAGTGATGCCTTGTTGTCTTTAGAGAGGAAAAACACTTACTTTTGTGTGTTACCATACATATTTTTTTCATATTCCATTATCAAGGAAGTTGATGTTTTGATATTTGCCGTTCAGTTAATGAGTAAAAGATAATCTGATGCAGGTAAATGTATGCACGGTTTCTAACAACAATGCATAACAATTGCAAAGCTTCACGTGAAGGTTAGAGGAAACAGGAAGCTACCCAAGTCAATAGAAATCAAATAGAGCATTGCCATTATGTTTTAGGCATCCTTTCTAGTAGGGAAATGGAAGAAGAGATTTTTGGCTCCAAAAACAATAGTAAGACTTAACTACTGAGCCAAAAGAAAATTTCTATTCTCCCATCAGTTATTATGGAAATGAGGGTGCAAACTTGCCAAGTGATGCCTATTTTCAAGTATAAAAATACTGTTACAGTTTTGCAGGAACTCCTCCCGTGAGTTGCTGTGTTAAAGGTAAATGCTACGTCACCATTGTTTAAAAAGGTGATGTAAACTTCACCTTTGCTCAAAAATTTCATTTTTGGTTAAAGAAAGAATTTCTAATTTTGTGAAGTGTGCTTTATTTGTTCTTTAAAAAGTATGATTAACTATCTAAAAGTAAATATTTGACTTTGAGAGACCCGGGTGCATAGATCTGTTAAACAAGCTACATAAGTATTTGCATGTACTGGTGAAGGTGTGTGTTAAGCTAAGAAAGATGTAAAAATAAGTAGTGTATGAATTCATAAAGATGGTTTTTTAACAGTTGATATTCAAGAATATTTTTTTTTAACGTATACATCAGTCCATTGAAATGTTTAATGCTCCGTTGACAGTTTCTTTCAGCATATGCTCTCAGCTTTTCAAAATATATAACCTGATGGTTATATATCTGGGAATTTGAATTTTATTGTTGCAGAAAATGGTGTCTGGCACCGAGTGTCAAGTTGCAAATTCTGTCAGATGCATACTTGTGTGTTCTACAGATTGTTTTCTGCAGTTTCTCTGAAGCTTTCTCTCATTCTGGAGATGAGGGTATGGGGACACAGAAACCCATGTTTTCAATTTGGGGTGGTTCAAATTTTTCCTTCTCCTCTGTCAGTTTGGGGTCTTTGCCCTTGCTGTGCTGCAGGATGTCTTTCCGAGCAGTGCTGGGGCAGTGGAGTGAGGAAATCATATTTCATTGTATTTCCCCTACAAGATAATCTGTGTACAACTGGGTGGATGGGGAGTGCAAGAAAGTGTGTTGTCACTGCTTAGCAACACTGCGGGCCACGCTGCGGAAGGTGGGGTTTGGTTCCTGCGTCGGCCATCTGTCAAAGTTTGTCATAGATGTCAATTGGGAGGTGCAACTTCTTGGGTTTTAATTGCTTTCGGAGATACGCTTTCTAATCTTCTAACGTGGTTTCAGTAGTGCTAAAAAATTAAAAAATAAAATACCCCTTTCCAACTCAGAACAATCATGGAATGAATTTTTAATTATTTTTTTCCTTTTTTTTTTTGTCTCTTTGTTTACAAAATTCAAGAGCAACTAAAAGGAAGGCATATAAAATAGTTGTGTCTTGATTACACTATTTCTGCCAGAGTGCTGTAAAAATACTAGGGTTCACTACACTAGTATATTTGAGAAACACAAGTTTTCTCAGTGACTCTGCTGCTTATCACTTTTGTTTCTCATGAAAAATACCAATTCTGTCTGTTTAGAAGCGACGCTCCAGCAGGCAGGTGAAAAGGAAGCGTTACACAGAAGACCTGGAGTTCAAGATTTCAGATGAGGAGGCTGATGATGCTGATGCTGCTGGAAGAGACTCTCCTTCAAACACTTCTCAGTCGGAGCAACAGGTCAGATGTGAACAGACTGGAAAAGTGGCTCTAACTGCAACGTTCAAAGTTCAAATACGGGCCCTTTTCCTGAATGATATTCATCCGAGGTTGGCACAGTGTGCTAGAAGGCATTAGCTTTTTGCCTTCTTGATATATACTAATATATTAATTCATGACTTTGTTTACAAGCTAAACGGTATGCAATTTGACACAGTTCTTTGAAATTAAAGGTCTCTACCTGAAAGGAAACCGAAACTGGACTGCTAGGAGTCTTGAATTTACTTCTGTGAATTCAGTGGTCTGGCTTCTGTGACTTTAATAAACCACTCAAGCTTGTTCCCTGCTGCTAGGCTCCATAAGAACCCCTTTATGAAATTACTGCCTTGTAGTACCCAGCAGGGTACACTTTATTCTCTGTGCAATGTAAATGATGGATAAAATAGTTTGAATAAGATGAGGGGTAATAACGTAGGAATGACTGTTGTAACAATCTCATTGTTTTGTAGTGCTTTTTTCAAAGAACTACTTCACTTAACTAACTGATGACCTATTGGAGAATATCTACATGTTCTTTGGTATTTCATTTGGCAATTTGTTAAGCCCTGTGAAATATTGTATGTGATCTCCATTGTTAATTGTGTCTTATCAGGAGGAGAATTTGGAAGGGTTGCCTGCAGTTGTAATAATGAATTAATGTCATAGAGAATCGCAGGCAATTTTGATAGATACCACGTGGACGCTTACACAGCCAACCAGAGTTTTTCAATATCTTCTGATATTTAGACTGTATGATGCTGAAAGTGTGTGTTATTCTAGAAGAGGTGAACTGCTTCTGTGGTTGTGTCTGTGTACCTGTGCGTGTCAGCCTTACTGAGAGAGCTGGAGTTGCATTAGGTCTTAAAAACAGGCTTAAATAAGTATCCTTCAATCTTTTATTCCATATTAAAACTATTTGAATCATCTCAGTTCTCATGTTAGGGGGAAACGGTCTTCCTGTGTATTAAACTCCCATTGCAAAAAAAATATTCAAAGTTTTTCTAATGAAGGAGGTCTTTAAATAACAAAAGTGCACTCCCATGACTCTTGTATGGTATTTCTGATGTAGGAATCTGCTGATGCTGAAGGTCCTGTTGTGGAGAAAATCATGAGTAGCCGTTCAGTCAAGAAAAAGGTAAACCAAACCCAACCCCCTTCTCCCTCCCTAATTTTAAACAGGCTAAGCGTATTTCTGCTGAAGCCCCTATCTTAAAATACCTCAGGTATTCCAAATTTAAAAACTGTTTTATTGTATGGAGGAGCTTCCCTGAAAGTGTCTTTAGATGGTATTTTACAAGGTTTTGGATAGATGCATACAAAACAGATTAGTTGTTCAGTCTTCTGCTATTTTGTGGTGGTGTTTCAGATAAGAACTTTCATTTTTACAAATATACGTACCTGGGAGAAATCTCTGATGCTCTTCACTTCAGAGTGATGTTTCATGGGAGTTTGAAGAGTGAGAAAACTCTCCTGCATCCTAAGTTTCTGCCTTTTTTAGTAAAGAAAAATCCTTGTCCATAATTGTTGTGTCTTTTTGATAGTGGTTGTGCTTAGTAGCTAAAACAGCTTTACACACGATCAAGAACGTTACATACATGTGTGGTTAATCCCTTCCTTGTCACTAGGCTAAGATGGTGAAAAAACCTCTCCAGCTAAGTGTGGTTCTCTCTTAAATCTGTCCTGGTTGCTAGTTATGTTTTTATTTTGCTTATGGATTCTTCTAATCTGCTTCACGACTTGATTGGCCTTTGCACTTCCAAACTATTAAACTCTGAGTAGGAAGTAGAAAAGAACTTGTTCCAGAAAGGGCATTATTGTATTTTGTAGACTCTTTTGTGTAGCTAATTCTCTGGCTTACACCGCAGTGGGCAGAAAGCTGTCTGATCAATATAGATATGGTACTCGTTTTGGTCTTCATTAACCAGAAATATTTCTTTTCCTCAAAATGTTAATTTTCAAATTTGAGGAGGGGAAATTGCCTTTATTCATGGATATCGATATTTTTTTTTTTAATGTTGGGGTGTTTTTTGGGTTGTTTGTTTGTTTTTTCTTCTTAATTTTATTACTACAGTCCTAACATCGTTAACAGCTTTGTAAACCTAAATTCATGCAGTGTCATGACTGGCTGTGATTGAATTTGACCTGTTTCTGCAGCTTTCATAGCAGAAAACCTCTAGGGCTTTTTTTGAAGTCTAGAGCTATATTTTGTATTTCATACCATAGGCTTATTTTTTGGATAAACTTCACGTAATATAAACTCAGTAATTAGTTGTCCTGATGGTCTACTAAGGCAGGAGAGGAGAATGTGGTCTTTTCATAAATGTCTTTACATTGGAAGCTGTTTTTCACCAATTATTCCTCTCTTCTTCCTCTCCCCTGCAAACAAAGGTGTGATTACTCATGGGGAGTGTGTATTTTGCTGCAGTTTGTGGGAAGTGGTTGGTCTGCTGCCTACATGTCTTTGATTGCAAGCTCTGCTGGAGGCAAGCTCTATTTTGAGCTCTTTCTTTAATGTTTTTTATGGATTGTATTTGCAGGTTTGAGGGGTGTCTCTTCTTTCCCTGCTCTTCTCCCCAACCCTTCTCTCCAAAATCCAAAAAAAAAAAAAAATGGATTTCAGGATGTTAATATTTAACATCTAAAGTATCCAACTGTGCTTTTATTAAAGGTCTTTTACACTCTTACTAACGTCATCAAAACCCTGGTTGTTAGATTACTAATCAAAGTAAAATTGCTGCGATCAGGACCAGTGCATAAAATAAACATGAGGAAAGGCTTCACTAGGAAACCTTTCAGTGGATTAGGTTGTAACAAAGATGTTGCGTTCAAGTAGAGGACATTAGATAATGAATACGCTTTTGGAACAGGATTCTTATCATAAAGTTGTGCTGATTTTTTCTCAAAAGTAATCTCAGTCTAGTTTTGGAGCTTCCAGATATGATGCAGCACTGTACTTATAACCATTTTTTGAAATGTACAGAATAAAAGATAGAAATTACTTTAGTTCATGCTCGAAGTATAAAAGACAATGTTCTTCCCTGTTGTTCTTAATGTGGAATTTTGAATTCTGTTGAATGCTCTTCCCTCTCACACAAAGTGTTAAGTACACATATCACTCTCTTTCCAAACCATCACGGTCCTGACATCTTCAGTTTGTACGAGGAAATTTTGTACTTTTCTAATTATTTCCTTGGCCAGCTTCAGTCCCCTTTGAATTTCTGCTCCTTAACTTTGAAAAGGAATGACTAGAAATAAATAAGCTATTCAGCACAAATAGTAGATAATATGGAAAGATGTGGAGCCTGCAGAACATCCTACCTGCATGTTATACATCTGAATTTCTCTTTTTGCAGAGCAGTCCATGGTGAGAATTAGATCTAATTGAGCTGCATACAAATGCCTATATCTCTTCCACAAACTGATTAGTTTACAGTCTAGTGTTGTGTATCAGTTGAGGTGATTGGGGTTTATGTGTTGCTTTGCATCTGTTATTAATGTGCTCTGTCTGCTCTTTCTCTAGCGGTTTATGTTTCTGGTTATGGATTTAGGGGTTTTGTTTTTGTTTTTTTGTTTTTTTTAAACTCGCTCTTGTCTCTACACCCCAGTGGCTTGCTCAAACAACTTCTGCATTAGCAGGTATTACTGTGTCACTTCTGTGGCAGAGGCAGTGCAAGATTGCGTGCTCTTAAGTATTTGCTTGAAGGAAGGGATCATTTATTTCTTCAGTTACCTGCAGAGACTGTGGATCAGATTGTCAGTCATGGTTGCACCTGCGCAATGGTAATTGGAAGTGTCCTGCATTGCCCAAGTCTGCCATGTGCTATTCTAAGATGTCTGCGTAATCATTTTGGGGAGAATTTTGCATAAATGTTCTATTTCACCTTTTTACCTGGCTAATGTAAATGTGCGCGTAGCAGGGGTTGGACAGTGACGTCAAAGGCATAAGCTTCTGTCTCATATATCCTAAACTAATGTATTGTTAAACCCTACCTGAGTGCTGGCAATTGTAACTTGATTAGATTTTTTTTTTTGGCCATAAGCATGAATGCTGGAGAGTAAGAATTTTTTTAAAGGTTTTTTTTTTTCCCCAAAATTCTCTTTATTTAGGAGACTCTCTGATGCGTGCTCGTAAAACATATAATAACATAGACCACTTATTACCTATTAGAGAATACAAAAGTACACTTTACTCCTGAGAGTTACAGGATTTATCAAGATTTACATTGTAAAATATTGTTAAGTTGGCAGTTGACAGAAAATATACTTGACTGAAATGCTGTTGAGGGAAGTTAAATTGGCTAATATGAAACCTTGATATAAAGGTGTTTAACCATGATGTATCTTAAAGGATTCTGATTTGGAACTAATCGAAGAGGCTTGGCCATAATGCATTTCAGAGAAATAAAAAAAAAAATTGTCTTAAAGTTAGGGTTGGCTTCTTAAAGACTGAATTTGTCTGAGAGGTGTGAATAGATTCAAATAATGGCATCTCTATTATTTAATACTTTATTTAATACAGTGTTGACCTCTAAATATTAATACTTCTTGAGAAATACTCTATTTGCTTTGTTTAAAATAGAAGATCTTGGTGATCTTCAAATTCTTTCCTTTGACAGTATCTTTGTAAGTGACGGAGAAGCTTCTTCCCTGTGTTTAGTGTCAGGGCATAGTTTGTCTTCTTTAACAGAGGAATCAAGAAGTAGGACCAGAAATACCTTCTCCTCTAGAAAGGAACACAAGCAGACTGTACTGGAGTGATATGAATGCTCAAATGATAAAATCCCTTGCTAGTGTGGAAGAGGAGGAATACTATGTAAATCAGGGAGTAAATATGAATACTTCTTGAGAAATACTCTGTTTTATTTTCTTGGTTTAAAATAGAAGATCTTGGTGATCTTTGAATTCTTTCCTTTGACAATATCTTTGTAAGTGACGGAGAAGCTTCTTCCCTAAATATTAATACTTCTTGAGAAATACTCTATTTGCTTTGTTTAAAATAGAAGATCTTGGTGATCTTCAAATTCTTTCCTTTGACAGTATCTTTGTAAGTGACGGAGAAGCTTCTTCCCTGTGTTTAGTGTCAGGGCATAGTTTGTCTTCTTTAACAGAGGAATCAAGAAGTAGGACCAGAAATACCTTCTCCTCTAGAAAGGAACACAAGCAGACTGTACTGGAGTGATATGAATGCTCAAATGATAAAATCCCTTGCTAGTGTGGAAGAGGAGGAATACTATGTAAATCAGGGATTAGGAATGCATTAACATTTCCTTTACTGTGCTGGAGCAGAGTTTAATGCAGCTGATACTGATGTTCTTTAATTGCACTGCTATGGAAGTAATGTCTAGCCAGCACCTTTTCTTTTGAGAGAGAATTTGGAAGATGACAGTTCACCCTCTAGCTTTAGAGTAGTTTCTCTTCAAAAAAATGTCTTAAAATTAGGGTTGGCTTCTTAAAGACTGAATTTGTCTGAGAGGTGTGAATAGATTCAAATAATGGCATCTCTTTTTTTTAATACTTTATTTAATACAGTGTTGACCTGTAAATATGAATACTTCTTGAGAAATACTCTGTTTTATTTTCTTGGTTTAAAATAGAAGATCTTGGTGATCTTTGAATTCTTTCCTTTGACAATATCTTTGTAAGTGACGGAGAAGCTTCTTCCCTGTGTTTAGTGTTAGGGCATAGTTTGTTGTCTTTAACAGAAGAATCAAGAAGTAGCACCAGAAATACCTTCTCCTGTAGAAAGGAACACAAGCAGACTGTACTGGAGTGATATGAATGCTCAAATGATAAAATCCCTTGCTAGTGTGGAAGAGGAGGAATACTATGTAAATCAGGGATTAGGAATGCATTAACATTTCCTTTACTGTGCTGGAGCAGAGTTTAATGCAGCTGATACTGATGTTCTTTAATTGCACTGCTATGGAAGTAATGTCTAGCCAGCACCTTTTCTTTTGAGAGAGAATTTGGAAGATGACAGTTCACCCTCTAGCTTTAGAGTAGTTTCTCTTCTATATTTTTTTCTCTCTTTTTATATACATATATTTGTGGGTATATATAAAAATTATGGAGGGTGGTGATTTGTCCAGGAGTCAACAGTTTTGTCTGTTTAGTGCTACATACAGTATTTATTACAGATGTTGTTGTCCCTGCTGAAGTGTGTTGAACAGAAAATCCTCTTCTATTTAAAATTGTTCCAGAGTTCATTAGTAAACACAACCCGTTAATGTTGTGACATAAACTGAATTCTAAGCGTGTGCCTGGTGCACTGTCCTTAGTTTGTCCTATGGCTGGGTTCAGGAGTAATTCAACAAAGTATTACATGCCATATGTTATGCAATACTTTGGCACTAGGGATGAGTTAAGGGTAGTCTCAACCCTTAGCACTGAATGCCCTTGGTTTTGCTGGTTTATATCACAACTTTAACCTTGCTTTAAATGTAGTTTTTTGGGTGTTAATTTAATTTGGCTGCTCTGTATGTGAGACATCTTGCCTGAGTGAATTTAATTGCACCATTGAGTAAAACTAAAGCCATGAACACCGATGCACTAAAATTCTAGCAGAGGTATAAGGTTTAGTTTTATATGGCTTCTTGTTTGGAGTTATTAACTATATGGAGGAATAAACCCCCTTTAAAACTCTTTTTTTAAAACATTACAAAACCCACAATGTAAAGTTGCCATGAGCCAGCCAAAAATAATACATATGGCATTCAGGAGTGCAGTTGCTAATTGGCTGCTGCCTGAGAAAATGGTACACTTGGCTTCTACTTAACACTGTGGGTTTGGCAGAGAGCCAGGTTTGGGGTGAGGTTGTGAATGAAGCTGCATGTGGTTAGGGAGGAGTTCAAATGATTCATGTCTTGGAAATTGTAGTAAGCAGTGGAGTATGTACTTGGGTTAAGCTGCTGGAGGAAACTCCTCACCCATGTCCTCCCCCCCACGAACGCTTTCCTACACCTCCGCTCCTCGAGCCGACGTGGGGACCGTAGTCTCTCTTTCGGTTAGTTTTTAGTCATTAACTACATCGGGCTGTTCAGTGGTTTAATTCACATTTCAACAATTCTTTTCTTATAGATGGAGAACGGAGAGGAGGTAGAAGTAGAAGAATTCTATGTAAAGTACAAAAACTTGTAAGTAAAGTTAGAGTTTGCATTACTATCTTTTTCACGTCATTTTCAAATAGTTCTCAAAAACTGGTTTTGTAGATGATGTAATTGTTACTATCCAGCTTTAAACACTCCTAATGTTTAATCCAAAACAGTGGCATATGGGGAAGTACCTTGCATTAGTGGTGGTGGTGGTTTTGATAGTGTCATCTTAATTTGTGTTCTCTCCAAAATGAAATCCGTTAATAGCTCTGCTATTAAAAACTTTGCAGCTTATTCTGCATGCTGATTTGCGAGCATGTGTCTATGTAGCTGGGTAGATCTACCTGCAACCATAGAGTAACGTGCCTGCAAACTATTAAAAAATATCTCTTGTTTCAAAAACAAGAATGGTGTTCAACAAAACGTCTAAGATACCAAACAAGATGGCTTCTAAAAACATGTTGTTTCACTTCTGGGCTCTGAAACGGAAAATATCTTGTTTACTTTTAGCAAATTTCCCATCTGAGAGAGAAATTCATTTAAAGTGAGTTTCTTGGCAGCCAACTGCAGGTAGTTGGCTTCTCTCAGTCTGCTGCCACCTTTGTACCTTTTGCACTATATTGATTATTGCATGATGTTTAATAGCTTGATTATGCTTTGTTTAGTTTTATTACATTGGCATGTAGTTTTTGTATTAACTATTCATGTTCTTAAACTTCTTAGTGATATAACTCTCTACAATCTCTAAATTTATAAAGTGGAACTAGACATTTTGGCAGAGAAGCTGTTCTTTCCTTTGTGTTTTCTTAAAGGTGAATTATTACCATGGAATTGCATTTACAAGGGTTTTTTCTTTTCTTTCTATCAGTGTTAATGCTTCAGTTGACTCGTGACTTTTAATTAGAATGCTATTTTTGTAAAAAACAGTGTCTAGCGTATTAGTATTTGAAATGTTTGCATATTTTATTAACTTCTAAAATCTCTACTCTTTGCTAGAGTATGGTGTTAGATAGTGACATTTAGGGTAAATGTCTTGTGTAGTAATTATGTTTTAAGTATGCCTGATAAAAATCATCTTAGCTTCGTGTCAAACACTAAATGTATGGGGTATGTACTTAAATTTTGAGTGAGACTTCTTTTTATTTACAAGTTTCTCCATTAGTAAGTCTAATTACTTCCAGTAAAGGCGATTTGTTAATAAGTTGTATGATGAAGAAGATGGTGTTCAGTTTTCCAAGCATGGGCACTCGGATGTGCTGGAAGGATCTAGCTCTACGGGTGGGATACGTAGGAGGATGCAATGGATGGAAGCACAGTTCTGAGTAAGGTTTTTCTGTTTCATCTTCCAGTTCTTACCTTCACTGTCAGTGGGCATCTGTGGAAGAGCTGGACAAAGACAAGAGAATTCAGCAGAAGATTAAGCGGTTTAAGGCAAAACAGGGCCAGAACAAATTCCTTTCAGAAGTACGATTTATTTGTTTCTTTCTTTTAGGTATTTAAGGAATATTCTAAGGAATTGTTGTTCTGTATGCAAGGAGAAGATTTTGAACAACTGTGTGATATAACAGAGTAAATGCTACTGATATAAAGTACAACCATGCTTGATCCAAGTCTTGCAAGTTTATGAAACTCAATGTGATTTACCCTGACTTTATGCTTTTTACTGTTGGCTTTTTTTTCCTTGAAGTTGGTTGTTTGCACTGTAAGCATGACTCTTAGTGAATCAGTACCAGGTTCCTTTTCTCAGGAGCTGATTATGCCAGAAAAATGCATCACATTTTTCTGTGTTATGGACTGCTGCTCACTAGGGATTCTAAGCTTTTTATCATCAATTTAATTTCACTTAGAGCCATAAGCAGTAGTGTGGCAGGGGTCCTGTCAATAAAAGACCAGATCTGCTGATTGTGTCTCTGAAAGCTTACCTTTCACTAAAATACTGTCTTTTGAGAAAACAAAAAGAAATTCATGTGCTCCTGTATTTATTTATTTATATTTATTTTTACAGCATAGTTCAAGCTAAACAAAACCTGTTGCAAATTGAGAACTTCCATCAAGTCAGCATGGGTTTCTCATTAAGTGCATCTGATTGACATATTTTGATAAAATTTACAGGAATTGGGGGGGGAGGAGGACTTGATGTGTTGTGCTTCTAGGAGTGTATAGAACAGCTATGAGCACTATGTCAGAGCATCCAAAATGCTTTGAAATGATTATAAAATAGTGTGGCACCTATAAAGACCAAAACAGTGGCATATGGGGAAGTACCTTGCATTAGTGGTGGTGGTGGTTTTGATAGTGTCATCTTAATTTGTGTTCTCTCCAAAATGAAATCCGTTAATAGCTCTGCTATTAAAAACTTTGCAGCTTATTCTGCATGCTGATTTGCGAGCATGTGTCTATGTAGCTGGGTAGATCTACCTGCAACCATAGAGTAACGTGCCTGCAAACTATTAAAAAATATCTCTTGTTTCAAAAACAAGAATGGTGTTCAACAAAACGTCTAAGATACCAAACAAGATGGCTTCTAAAAACATGTTGTTTCACTTCTGGGCTCTGAAACGGAAAATATCTTGTTTACTTTTAGCAAATTTCCCATCTGAGAGAGAAATTCATTTAAAGTGAGTTTCTTGGCAGCCAACTGCAGGTAGTTGGCTTCTCTCAGTCTGCTGCCACCTTTGTACCTTTTGCACTATATTGATTATTGCATGATGTTTAATAGCTTGATTATGCTTTGTTTAGTTTTATTACATTGGCATGTAGTTTTTGTATTAACTATTCATGTTCTTAAACTTCTTAGTGATATAACTCTCTACAATCTCTAAATTTATAAAGTGGAACTAGACATTTTGGCAGAGAAGCTGTTCTTTCCTTTGTGTTTTCTTAAAGGTGAATTATTACCATGGAATTGCATTTACAAGGGTTTTTTCTTTTCTTTCTATCAGTGTTAATGCTTCAGTTGACTCGTGACTTTTAATTAGAATGCTATTTTTGTAAAAAACAGTGTCTAGCGTATTAGTATTTGAAATGTTTGCATATTTTATTAACTTCTAAAATCTCTACTCTTTGCTAGAGTATGGTGTTAGATAGTGACATTTAGGGTAAATGTCTTGTGTAGTAATTATGTTTTAAGTATGCCTGATAAAAATCATCTTAGCTTCGTGTCAAACACTAAATGTATGGGGTATGTACTTAAATTTTGAGTGAGACTTCTTTTTATTTACAAGTTTCTCCATTAGTAAGTCTAATTACTTCCAGTAAAGGCGATTTGTTAATAAGTTGTATGATGAAGAAGATGGTGTTCAGTTTTCCAAGCATGGGCACTCGGATGTGCTGGAAGGATCTAGCTCTACGGGTGGGATACGTAGGAGGATGCAATGGATGGAAGCACAGTTCTGAGTAAGGTTTTTCTGTTTCATCTTCCAGTTCTTACCTTCACTGTCAGTGGGCATCTGTGGAAGAGCTGGACAAAGACAAGAGAATTCAGCAGAAGATTAAGCGGTTTAAGGCAAAACAGGGCCAGAACAAATTCCTTTCAGAAGTACGATTTATTTGTTTCTTTCTTTTAGGTATTTAAGGAATATTCTAAGGAATTGTTGTTCTGTATGCAAGGAGAAGATTTTGAACAACTGTGTGATATAACAGAGTAAATGCTACTGATATAAAGTACAACCATGCTTGATCCAAGTCTTGCAAGTTTATGAAACTCAATGTGATTTACCCTGACTTTATGCTTTTTACTGTTGGCTTTTTTTTCCTTGAAGTTGGTTGTTTGCACTGTAAGCATGACTCTTAGTGAATCAGTACCAGGTTCCTTTTCTCAGGAGCTGATTATGCCAGAAAAATGCATCACATTTTTCTGTGTTATGGACTGCTGCTCACTAGGGATTCTAAGCTTTTTATCATCAATTTAATTTCACTTAGAGCCATAAGCAGTAGTGTGGCAGGGGTCCTGTCAATAAAAGACCAGATCTGCTGATTGTGTCTCTGAAAGCTTACCTTTCACTAAAATACTGTCTTTTGAGAAAACAAAAAGAAATTCATGTGCTCCTGTATTTATTTATTTATATTTATTTTTACAGCATAGTTCAAGCTAAACAAAACCTGTTGCAAATTGAGAACTTCCATCAAGTCAGCATGGGTTTCTCATTAAGTGCATCTGATTGACATATTTTGATAAAATTTACAGGAATTGGGGGGGGAGGAGGACTTGATGTGTTGTGCTTCTAGGAGTGTATAGAACAGCTATGAGCACTATGTCAGAGCATCCAAAATGCTTTGAAATTATTATGAAATAGTGTGGCACCTATAAAGAATTAACTGCATCACATAATACTAATGCCTAAAGAACTAGATTAAATTAACTTTCAAGACTCCCGATATGTGAGTTTTTAAAGAAGCTAATAAATACATAATTTGGAATAACAGTACAGCATATCATGTCATTAAGGAGCAGCATTGTAAAATTTAACATCTGTTCTAAGTGAAGATTGCCGGAGTTGCTGCTTTTTTTAATTATTTTTTTTTTTAATCTGTTTCCACACAAGTTACTGTAAATACTTGGAATTTGTTCTTGTTTTAGAAAAAGCTATCAAAACGTACGTAATCTTTTAGTCCTTTTGTCTGCCTTTTCTTTTGGAGAGGATCTTAAAAGTATAAGATGAGAAACAACACTTCAGTACGCAAAAGAATCCTTTAAGCTATTGAAGGCATAAGAAAGAACATAAATTGTGATTTTTGGTGAAAGCGTGTGTGCGTGCTGTGGTTTTTCTCCCTTTTTGAAATAATAATCTTTGAATCTTGCTTATAAAGCAGTTAGGCAATTCCTGTAGTTAAAATAATCCAAAGGCACTTAGTGTACAAGGCTCTAATTTCTTTATTGCAAGCTGTAGTTTTCAAGAATGCTAAATGCATTGCATGCCATAAGCCTTTTCGATTGCTCATTAGTGAATTGTAATTTCACACTTCATTTAAAATATTCTTAAACATTCTCTCACAGTAAAAGGTTTCACACAGTAATTAAGAGGCCCAGTTAACAAAGTCTGAGAAGTCTGATTCCCTCACGGGGAATGATCTTGCTGAATTGTAGCATTTCAATTAACATGTTGAAGTTTGCCAAATATAAATTCTGTGTCACCGTGACCTAAAATATTATTGCATGGTGAAATATATAATACTTTTTTCTCTCAGGAAGGGCTAATAGAGATATCTTTTCTATTTTTGCCTTTCTCCTTGAACAGATTGATGATGAGCTTTTTAATCCAGATTATGTGGAAGTTGATCGAATCATGGATTTTTCACGTAGCACAGATGATAATGGAGAGGTAAAGAAAACTTTTAGTCTATTTGCTGTCATATAGACATTGTTTGAAATGTGAGTGTATTAAACACTTCAGAAGCTTCTAGCATATTAGTAATACTGCAAAAATATGATGTCTGTGCAGATAATACAGAATTTAAATGAAAATTGAAAGAATCTTAGCTAAATGTCGTAACAGTTTAGACATTATTTAGACTGTCGATTGCAGAAGAGGTCCTGAATTCACTGTTTCTTCCTCTTTAATGACTTGTTCTGCAGAATAAGGTTCTTCCAGGAGACTCCTTTTAGGTCCTGGGAGAATAAAAAACTTCAATAACAGTGTCAGTGTTTCCATATTGCTCTGTCAGTGAATGGTGGTGGTTGGGTTATCTGCCGGGAAGTTTCTGATGACACTGGCAAGAGAAAACAGTTTAAATATGTGGCAAAGCATAGAAATTGTGACAGTTGAAAAACGAGTATTGTTTTACTTCTACATTTTAGTTTGACCTTAGGGATTTCAGGTGTAGCGTTGTGCTCGTTTCGGTGCTAAGCCTGTGTTCCCCTCGTTGTAATCTTGGTAAGGTTGTCAAGGTGGCTTATCCTTTTGGCTAATTCAGCCATTCAGGTCTTGGTAAAGCTTCTTGAATTGTATCTAGCCTGCAGATCTGTTAAAAAAGGTTACACTTTTATTCTTTTTAAATTGTGACCTCACCTTATTTTTGTCTTAACAAAGCCTGTAACGCATTATCTGGTGAAATGGTGTTCACTTCCTTATGAAGACAGCACTTGGGAGCTCAAGCAAGACATCGACCAAGCTAAGATTGAAGAATTTGAGAAACTGATGTCTAGGGAGCCAGAAATGGAGCGTGTGGTAAGAATTGGCTCCATATAGAGGATTTTATTTGAAAATAGTAAAGTAATGTGGTCTTTCAGAAACCACTAATGGGATTTGCTGTATTTGAAACAGGAGCGACCTCCTGCCGATGACTGGAAGAAATCGGAGAGTTCCAGGGAGTATAAAAACAATAACAAACTCAGGGAATACCAGTTGGAGGGAGTAAACTGGCTTCTTTTCAATTGGTACAACACGTACGTAAAATATTGCTTATTGCTACATCCTGCTTTGGAAATGCTTTTAGAGTTTATTTGAAACAATAACCTTTTAAAATAACTTTCTAAAGTGAGGCTTTAGAATTATTGACGTGCCTTACTTTTTGCTGCAGGAGTCATATACAAACTAATTTTGGGTGGATAACGTAGTGTTGCATAAAACATGCATATTTCAGATAGATTCTTGTGGCAAAAGCTTTTGTATGTCTACGTGTCCATACACCCCCCTGCTGCCCCTTCCTCCCCACTGTGAACTTGAGGTACATAAAATGGCTATATCCATGCTCATTGCATCACAAATCATAACTTTTACTTAAAATGCAAAAAGCTTATGATGTCTTTTCAGTATAAACTTGCTGTTCTAAAAATTCCTGGTTTATTCAGTTTAATTTCATACTGGTTTTCTGTGTTTTAAATCAGGAACAAATCATTCAGACTTGTTTTCATTATTGTTTTCAGACGAAACTGCATTTTAGCAGATGAAATGGGGTTGGGAAAGACTATCCAGTCCATTACGTTTCTCTATGAGATATATTTGAAAGGAATCCATGGTCCTTTCTTGGTTATTGCACCGTTGTCCACCATTCCCAACTGGGAAAGGGAGTTCCGCACCTGGACAGAGTTGAATGTGGTTGTGTATCATGGGAGTCAAGCAAGCCGGCGGACCATTCAGTTGTATGAAATGTATTTCAAAGATCCACAGGTAAAAGCTCTTCATGATGATTTTTTTTCTCTGTTTTTCTATGTGCTTTACTGTTGTTAATTAATCTAACCATCGATTGGGTTTTTAGTACTGATGCAGTAGGTTTTAGCTAATAATGAAGGCATAAGTACTAATAAAAAGAGTGGTTTTTAATAGAAGCCAAGAGATCAGCTGGAAATAGAGAGGGACCAAGAGTTAACTGAGGTGGTGCAACTCCTCTCATAGAATGGTTTGGGTTGGAAGGGACCTTAAAGACCATTGAATTCCAACCCGCCTGCCATGGGCAGGGACACCTCCCACCAGACCAGGTTGCTCCAAGCCCCATCCAGCCTGGCCTTGAACCCCTCCAGGGATGGGGCAGCCACAGCTTCTCTGGACAACCTGTTCCAGTGTCTCACCACCCTCACAGGAAAGAATTTCTTCCTAATTGTTTCATACAAGGTTTTCATTATTTTGCATTCCTGAAGAGAGCTGGCAGAAAAGATTCTTAATGGAGAAGCTACTTTAATTGGAACTAAGCTTAAAAATCAATCTTTGCCTACCATTCCAGGAAAAGACCAGCTTGCAGAAATTAAACTTGTCGGTGCTTCTTCATCAGATTTTATGCCAGATATATTTTGAATCTGTGTTACTGCACTCGTTGAATAGCTCTTACAAGAAAATGAAAGCAGGTACAGGAAAGATTGGGGGTAAAACCAGAAAATTATTTGGAAAACTGAAGCTATAAAGAGCAACAGATCTCTACACTTAAATGCATTCCTTTGCTCCGAGTAAGAAATCGGGATTCAGGAAGAATAATGTGAATACGTTGGATGTTATTGCAAAACAGCATAATCTCACTCAAGAGAAAAAAAAGAGTGGAAGTTCAACCTGATTTGCTGTGTTCTTTGTGGAGTATTCTTTCCAGCTGAGCTTAAAGAAGTGATAGTGGTGAATTCATATATTTAGATTTTCTGTAAAGCATTTGATTTTATGCCACTGGATATTTTGATTAATAAACTAGAATGATATAAAATCAATATGGCACACATTAAGTGGATTTAAAACTGGCTAACTGATATTTCTGGATGTAATTGTAAATGAGAAATGATTTGCATTTCCAGTGTGGTTCTTCAGGGATTGGTTCGTGTACACGAGCTATATAACACTTCTATCAATGACCTGAAAGAAAACATAAAATCATTACTGAGGAAGTTTTCAAGTGACACAAAGATGGGGAGAGTGGTAAATAATTAAGACAGTTCATGGATACAGAGTAAGCTGTATTACTTAATAAATTGGATCCAAGCTAACAGTACTCAGCTAAATATAGGGCTATCTGTGGATAAAGACTGGAGATGATTCTTATGGTAGGGAAATCAACAGCTAAATATAGGGCTGTCTGTGGACAAGGACTGGAGATGATTCTTATGGTAGGGAAATCGTGGTTCTGGGAAGGCTGCAAGACAAATGCAGATCCTTTTTTGTCATGACACACAACCAGTTAGACATGAGTTAATGTTGTAAGACTGTGGTTAAAAGGGGTAGCGTAGTGCAAGTGTGTAGGAGGAAAGAAATCTTTATTAAAGAGTAGAAAAGTTACAGCATTCTTCTCTTTGTCAGTGATGTAGGGGGTAGGCCAGTTCTGCCTGGTTGTCCCTTTCTGTACTTGAGGAGTGTTGAAAAATTAGAGTCCTCAGAGCAAAGCTATGAGGGTGGTTGTGAGAGAGAAAATACAATTTTACAGGGAAAGAACTGTAAAAACTGTTTTGAAGGTGATGACTGTGGCACAACTTGACATGCCATAAGGGCAAACAGAAATAGGAGCATGTACCTAAATATAGTAGAAAAGCCCATTGTGATTTACAGTCGTTAGGAGTTACATCTGTATGGCCTAGGAAATAACCATTTTCTCAGCAATTTATCAAAGAATCTTTGAAATGAAAATCATATACACTGTTGTTAAAGAATATTGATTTGAATAACAGTTGCTATACTGAGGTCTAATGGCTTGTATTCCTTACAATAATAATTACATTTAGCTTCTTGACTAAATGCAAAGGAACTGGAATTGATTTGCACTTTTTCTGGTTTCAAAGTTATTTCTTATCAGAGATAGATGTTTTCTATCAAATTTTAAAATGTGGGTTTATACAAATACTATCTCTACTGAAGTAGTTCCTGTGTTAAAAATCATGTGTGTTTGTTACTTAAGCAGTGCTTGTTCTCAGCATGTTCTTCCCCTTAAGATGCAGCAATTACATTGCATGAAACCTGAAAGAATGTCATCAGAAAAAAAACACTGTGCAGATTCTTATTATTATTTTGGCAATATCGTTTCATTGATCGAAAGGTGACTGAAAGGATCTAAACTAAACTAAAAGAATGCAGGTGCAGAAAGTTTTGTTCCCTCTGTTGCTGTATTCTTAACTTGCCTCTTGTGATGACCATGGGAGTCATTTGACCCCATAGTGAGTAGTGGCAAAGCACTCATGGCACAGCAAAATGAATAATTTCTGCTCCCTGAACTGGCTTAAGAGAACAATCAGACAATTGCCATGGTTGGGGATAAAGGAGAAATGGAGTGAGCTCGTCCTTTTGGTGGCAGCTGGTTAGATGTGTCACAAAATCACTTTCTGTGTTCCGTTCTTTGTAAGACTCTGTCAACTGTGAAACACGTGGTAGAAACTGAATTACGGGAAAAAATCTTTGTGTTCTGACAAAAAGAGTCCCCACGTAGTGTTCAGTCTGGCATCCTCTGAAGTACCATCAGTGGGTGTACGATGGGGGACGAGAAGGTAGACAGAAGGCAGAGCTTTGGCAGTATCATTTCTAGTCCTCTTTCCAAACACATCAACCCGGACATTGGCATCTTCAGCTTTTAAAACCTCAATGTGAAAAGAAGCCTCTCAAGCTGAGCTGTTTCTCCAAAAGACAATTGAACATTGAGAAAGTCTGACTGGCTTTGAAGGGCAATAGTAGAGACAGCATGGGTAAGAATTGTAGCATCATAGAATGGTTTGGGTTGGAAGGGCGTAGCATCATAGAATGGTTAGAGTTGGAAGGGACCTTAAAGATCATGGAGTTCCAAACCCCCTGCCATGGGCAGGGACACCTCCCACCAGACCAGGTTGCTCAAAGCCCCATCCAGCCTGGCCTTGAACCCCTCCAGGGATGGGGCAGCCACAACTTCCCTGGGCAACCTGTTCCAGTGCCTCACCACCCTCACAGGAAAGAATTTCTTCCCAATATCTAATCTAAATCTCCCCTCTTTCAGTTTAAAACCATTACCCCTCATCCTATTGCTCCCCTCCCTGATAAAGAGTCGCTTCCCATCTCTCCTGTAGACCCCCTTTAGGTACTGGAAGGCTGTTATAAGGTCTCCCTGGAGTCTTCTCCAGGGTGAACGACCCCAACTCTCTCAGCCTTTCCTCGTAGGAGAGGTGCTCCAGCCCTCTGATCATCTTTGTGGCCCTCCACTGGACCTGGTCCAACAGTTCCATGTCCTTCCTGTGTTGAGGACTCCAGAGCTGGACACAGCACTCCAGGTGGGGTCTCACAAGAGCAGAGTAGAGGGGCAAAGCACCTACCACATCTGCAGTAGCATGATTTTCAGAGTCAACACCAGTAACCAGAGTCAAGTTGTTAGCACCTACCCCCTCTGCAGTAGCATGATTTTCAGTCAACACCAGTAACCAGAGTCAAGTTGTTGTGAAAACTTAGAGAGTAGCTGATAACAAAATGCATCTCTGCGGTAGTGTGACTTCAACAATCAGGACACCATGCTACAGGAGGCATTTCCCCTAAAATCCTTTCCTGCTTTACTGTTTGTGAAGGTCACGTAGGGAAGGAAGCCTGTTCTGGTGTTCTTGAGCAATATAACTGAAAGGTCCTTCTGTGGACCTTCCCTGGTTGGAATATCGAATAAAGCAGCTGCTTTTCTGTAGTATTCTGTCTATCTCTGAGAAAGAGTTCTGTTGTAATATCAGGAAAACTATACGTGCCAAATAAAATTGATGACAGAGCCCTCTAAAAGAGTTGACTTTTTTGTGAGGAAAATTTACTTTGCAGTGTAATGAGGACTAAAAAGAGAAACCACTTGGCTTACCTGCTGAAACAGAATACCTTATTCTTGGTTAATTTTAATTCAAAATAATGCTGTTGATATTTATGACTTTTAATCTGGTTCATTCCTTTTGGGCTCTGTGGGTGTTGGCTTAAGAGAGTTTTTCTTGCCTGCACAGTTTTCTTTCTTGCAGAGAAGCTCCTGAGCTATGAACATGTCACAGGATTACCTCAGATTTCAGCAGAGAGTGTTTAGTGTACGACAGTTTAAGGCAGTATTTCACCAACAGGGACTCTGTCTTACACTGAAGATGACATCGAATGGCACAGCCACAAAGTGGCTGTGACTTAGCTTTCCAGATGCCTTCTGGCTATAATTAGTTAACATGAACATTTCTTGCATCTGTTTTCTTGTTCCTCAAAGTGGAGTCTGAGGTTGGTGGGAAAAGACCATAATAATCTTTCATGGTTCCCATTAATGGAATGTGCATCTTTTTAGAAGTCGACTTCTTGTACACATCCAATTGATCTTCTCAGTTTGTATCTGCTAAGAGGTAATACCCTAAACCACAATCCAGATTTTATATTCGTATCTAATTGTTGTACACAACCTCTGTTGCCTGGGTTACTTCCAGAAAAATTTCCCAAAGAGAACAGGAAACTGCTACCTGTTGGGAAGATTGATTTCCTCAACTGGAAGAACTTTTCTGAGTAAATGGATATGAAACTTCTATGGTTCCAACATCAGAGAACTTCATTTAGATACCACATTGCAACAGGATAAATTGATTCCTCGTTGCCTAAGAATTCACCTGTGAAAATGCTATAGGTTGCTTTCGTGATAGTTTTTACATTTAAATTTCTCCAATGTGACATCAATAGGGTTACTTTAGGATTCTTTCCCAAGTGTTGGAGGCCTGAAACTCTTGAAGAACAACATAATTCACCTTCTAAAGCTCTTGGAGAGCTCTTGGAACTTTCTATTTGATTTACTCCTGGGTACTTCAGTACAGCATTTGACTGTCCTTCAAATAAAATGAGCTCTTGTTGCAAGACCTCTATGCTTACATTTTAATGTGAGATTTAGACAGCTCTAAATACATAATCAAGGATCAGTCTTATGACTTTTGCTTCACCCGGGTGTGCTGTTCTATGTAGTGATCATTCCTGAAGAGCACTGCTTGCCATGCAGTCATGAGGTTGCTCATGAAAGTGTTTTCCACCACTTGGAAAGAATCTCTTGGAATGCATTCTCGTGTCTTCAGAGTTATATCTGGCTCATGAAAAGGTTTCCTGGCTAAGTTGCCCACTCGGTGTATTTTCATCTGCTATTTGTTAGGTAACAACTCTTTTTTTTTCTAAGAAGATAAATGTTTGTGGACTGTGGTGCGAGAAAGCACCGTTGAGCAGGTTCCTCTGAAATACTCCTGACATGCATAGACAGATTCAATGCTAAGTTCAGGATATCAGATTTCTAATCATTTTATTGAGTCAGTAACCATTTCTGATTCCCATAGCTTGGAGAGGATTATATGCAGACCACTTATAAAAGGGTTCAGACGTGTTTGAAGGAAGAAATGGTCACCTTAATGTAAAATATATGTTCCTTTTGAAATGTATTCAATATGCAACCCACGACATAGTCCTGCTTTCAAAATGTAGAATGGCTTTGAGCTTGTGTGAGGCCCATCCTTAGAGAGACAGTGTTCCTGTGCAGACCCAGTGCCACTGGAGGAACCAAGTTGCATTTTTCTTTGAACAGCGTTGGGAGAAAATACAGCATAATGTCAGGAAGATACTCATTTCATGATCTTGAGTAAAGTTTGAAACAGTCTTTGTGTCAGCCCTGAAAATAAGACTGTCAACTAACCAAATAAGTAGTGAATGTGGTGCTAGACATCAGGTAAATCATCCTGGAACCCACAACATAGTCCTGCTTTGAAAATGTAGAATTGCTTTGAGCTTGTGTGAGGCCCATCCTTAGAGAGACAGTGTTCCTGTGCAGACCCAGTGCCACTGGAGGAACCAAGTTGCATTTTTCTTTGAACAGCGTTGGGAGAAAATACAGCATAATGTCAGGAAGATACTCATTTCATGATCTTGAGTAAAGTTTGAAACAGTCTTTGTGTCAGCCCTGAAAATAAGACTGTCAACTAACCAAATAAGTAGTGAATGTGGTGCTAGACATCAGGTAAATCATCCTGTTGACCTTTCCTTCACGCAAATTTAGAAAAATATGTATTTATATGCATATGTATGTGAGGATATACATTCTCCATTTAAGAATTCAGAGTTTTGTGTCTTTTTAAAGCTGTTTACTAGAATCATAGGTGTTTTGGAACCTTGATGTCCATCAGGGAAAAATTAATGTTTATTGGGAGCAAAATATTACAATAATTATGAAAATGAATCCTCCTGGCTTATTTGGATTTGCGTTGACCTTTCCTTCATGCAAATTTACAAAAATATGTATTTATATGCATATGTATACGAGGATATGCATTCTCCATTTAAGAGTTTGGACTTTTGTGTCTTTTTAAAGCTGTTTACTAGAATCATAGGTGTTTTGGAACCTTGATGTCCATCAGGGAAAAATTAATGTTTATTGGGAGCAAAATATTACAATAATTATGAAAATGAATCCTCCTGGCTTATTTGGATTTGGGAGGACTGTCGTATACCTTTTGATTTAAAAGAAAAAAGAAAATTCTCGTGAAAACCTTATTTGAATATTGCAGCAATACATTAATGCTTCAAGGCATTAGTATAATCCATATGAATTATGACTCAAATACTTGTATAACATCTTTGTCATGAATATGCAGTGATTCCGTGGGCCTTTTCACAGGATTAAAAACGTAGCTAGCGTGAAGCCAGTAGTAAACTTACACGTTTGTATTCCCTCCTTGAGTCAGCAATAATGACTTTGTTTATTTAAAAATATCTTGCCCATTGTACTGTTCTTTAGTTTTAAAAAAGGAATTTGGGAGATGAAACAAACGTACTTCCTTTTTTCACCAGGGAGTTTACTTTAACTTTTGCTGTTCTTTTTAGGGCCGTGTGATAAAGGGGTCCTACAAGTTCCACGCCATTATCACAACATTTGAAATGATCTTGACTGACTGCCCGGAGCTGCGTAACATTCCATGGCGTTGCGTGGTCATCGATGAGGCCCACAGGCTGAAAAACAGGAACTGTAAGCTTTTGGAAGGACTCAAGATGATGGACCTGGTCAGTTTGTGCATCTTTTACATTTGCGTCTTCTGTATTTTTATTACTCCTGATTTGTGGTTTCATCAAAAAGTAAAATGAAAGGGTTTCTTCTGAAGTAAAAGCATGAAGTGCTCAGAAGAATGAGGGAATGCAGCTGAGAAGGTCTTATACCTTGAATTTTGGAGTGCTGATGTTTCATAAGTTTCTTTGTGGATTTAGACCAAGTGGATGTGGATTCATCATGTGGATTTTAAGAGAATCAAGATAAATTTGTTGTTCCCTTTCTTTTTTCATGTGATTTACTCTATAGTCACTTCTTCACGTAGACCTTTACTTAAAGGTATATTGTGGTTGGGTGGCCAGATACGGGTGTGAGAGTTAAACTGCTCTGCATTAATGTCAGCTCTAATGTTAATTTGTTGTGTGGCCACAAGGAACTTCTTTCAGACTGGTAAGGAAAGGAAAAGTGAGTTGATTTATGATGCTTACATAAATATGCATTACATTAATACACATATTTTGTGCACCTAAGAACACAGAGAAAAATCAGGTGGTGGCTTTTAAACATATTTACCATTTAAAAGGCAAAATGTTTGTTGTTTTTTCTTTTGACCTGAATATTCTTTAAAAGTGTCAGCGGAATGCAATCATGCTAAGTTAATGCCTGGAACTCAAAACCTCTTATTTCTGATAAGAATGAAGAGACATAAACATGAGCTTACACAAGCACTGGTGACCTATAGATCCCTTCTAATTTCTTTTTCCCTGTTTGCTAAAGAGTATTTTTCTTTAAGGAGTCTTGAGGCTTAATCAATGAAATTTTATGAAAATGCTCTTTACCATTTATTTCCCTTATTATGGCTGATGTTAGAGAAAAGCTGAGCTTATAGGCGTGACTATAGATGAAGGTACGGGGCTTCTCACTTCAGTTCTTGTTCTACTACCACGACCTTGGGCTAATTGCTTAATCTGTCTGGGCTCCTCCTCTAAAGCAATATCCAGCTTTTCTTCTTGGATCTGCCAGTCTCATGCTTTGTTGTGTGTAGATGGGAAGCAGGGCTCTGCTTCAGGTTTCCTATGTCAGAAGCTTACACCAACCATGAAGAGATTTGAGAACTGAAATGTATTGGAGGTGTAGTAAATCGATGGATTTATACTAAAAGGGATGGGATAAGTTCAGCTGTTATTTTGCCATTGTGTTTGTGCTATTGTTCGTTGTATTTGTGAAAGAGCTGGAATGTTGTGGGTCAGTAAAACCTCTTCTTGTATCTGGAGGACTTTTGAAGGTGCTTAATTACTGACATTTTTCTGGGCTGTTGCTGAAGGAAGGTCAGAATGTTAGTTAGAAATGTGTTGAAAAGAGCTATATGTAGGGGGAGGTGTGCGTTGGCAGAGGGGTGAAGATCCAAAGACATGGGGGGAAAAGAGATAATTTTGTTTATTTCTCCATTGAAAATGAATTTAGATGGATTCATAGGCAATTTATTTCTTAACCATTCAGGAACACAAAGTGCTGCTTACTGGAACCCCTTTGCAAAATACAGTAGAAGAACTATTTAGCTTGCTTCACTTCTTGGAACCAGGTCGCTTCCCGTCAGAAACCACTTTCATGCAAGAATTTGGTGATCTGAAAACTGAAGAACAGGTAAACTCCTGCACACTCACTTTTCTGTTTAGATGGTGTGAAATTCATCCATTGTGTTATATCTGAACTTCATTACTTGTTTTTACAAGTAATATCTATTTACGTTTTGGAAAACCACAGTAGTTTTATCACTGTTTTTTTGTTTGTTTTCATTATGTTGAGTTTTTTGCTTCTGACCAGAAGTCATTTTGCCTTAGCACTCTTTTTTTTTTTTCTATCCTTTGTCCATTGGTTCTGCAGAAATGGAGAAAGTTTCCACTTCTTAAAATGTGGTGTTTAAAAAGGGGGTGGGGTGTCTTGTAACAGTTGTTGGATGAAAATAGTTCTAGAATTGCTTGTTTGCTCCAAGACAATTAACTTGTCAGTTGACATTCTTCCTTAAGTGTTGGTGTCAGAGTGAGGGGACTGTCCTCCATAACTTCCATGGAGTTAACATCTGGGAGTTTTATCAATGACTTCTGTGCAAACAGGAACATATTTGAAACTTAGTTTAGCAAGAATCACAGAATCTTCTAGGTTGGAAGGGACCTTAAAGATCAAATGGAGGGAGGTTTTTTTGACTGACTCAGAAACAGATTTCTCAAGTTGTCCAATAAAAGAAATCATAAATCAATTCAAAGTAAAAGACTCAGTGCAGCATGTTTTGGATATAAAATGTGAAAGCTTCTTATGATCGTGTATGAAACTTAAATTTCTGCTTGTGTGTATGAAAATGCTTCAAGGCATTAGTATAATCCATATGAATTATGACTCAAATACTTGTATAACATCTTTGTCATGAATATGCAGTGATTCCGTGGGCCTTTTCACAGGATTAAAAACGTAGCTAGCGTGAAGCCAGTAGTAAACTTACACGTTTGTATTCCCTCCTTGAGTCAGCAATAATGACTTTGTTTATTTAAAAATATCTTGCCCATTGTACTGTTCTTTAGTTTTAAAAAAGGAATTTGGGAGATGAAACAAACGTACTTCCTTTTTTCACCAGGGAGTTTACTTTAACTTTTGCTGTTCTTTTTAGGGCCGTGTGATAAAGGGGTCCTACAAGTTCCACGCCATTATCACAACATTTGAAATGATCTTGACTGACTGCCCGGAGCTGCGTAACATTCCATGGCGTTGCGTGGTCATCGATGAGGCCCACAGGCTGAAAAACAGGAACTGTAAGCTTTTGGAAGGACTCAAGATGATGGACCTGGTCAGTTTGTGCATCTTTTACATTTGCGTCTTCTGTATTTTTATTACTCCTGATTTGTGGTTTCATCAAAAAGTAAAATGAAAGGGTTTCTTCTGAAGTAAAAGCATGAAGTGCTCAGAAGAATGAGGGAATGCAGCTGAGAAGGTCTTATACCTTGAATTTTGGAGTGCTGATGTTTCATAAGTTTCTTTGTGGATTTAGACCAAGTGGATGTGGATTCATCATGTGGATTTTAAGAGAATCAAGATAAATTTGTTGTTCCCTTTCTTTTTTCATGTGATTTACTCTATAGTCACTTCTTCACGTAGACCTTTACTTAAAGGTATATTGTGGTTGGGTGGCCAGATACGGGTGTGAGAGTTAAACTGCTCTGCATTAATGTCAGCTCTAATGTTAATTTGTTGTGTGGCCACAAGGAACTTCTTTCAGACTGGTAAGGAAAGGAAAAGTGAGTTGATTTATGATGCTTACATAAATATGCATTACATTAATACACATATTTTGTGCACCTAAGAACACAGAGAAAAATCAGGTGGTGGCTTTTAAACATATTTACCATTTAAAAGGCAAAATGTTTGTTGTTTTTTCTTTTGACCTGAATATTCTTTAAAAGTGTCAGCGGAATGCAATCATGCTAAGTTAATGCCTGGAACTCAAAACCTCTTATTTCTGATAAGAATGAAGAGACATAAACATGAGCTTACACAAGCACTGGTGACCTATAGATCCCTTCTAGTTTCTTTTTCCCTGTTTGCTAAGGAGTACTTTTCTTGAAGGAGTCTTGAGGCTTAATGAATGAAATTTTATGAAAATGCTCTTTACCATTTATTTCCCTTATTATGGCTGTTGTTAGAGAAAAGCTGAGCTTATAGGCGTGACTATAGATGAAGGTATGGGGCTTCTCACTTCAGTTCTTGTTCTACTACCACGACCTTGGGCTAATTGCTTAATCTGTCTGGGCTCCTCCTCTAAAGCAATATCCAGCTTTTCCTCTTGGCTCTGCTTTGTTGTGTGTAGGTTCAGGTTTCCTATGTTAGAAGCTTACACCAACCATGAAGAGATTTGAGAACTGAAATGTATTGGAGGTGTAGTAAATTGATGGATTTATGCCAAAAATGATGGGATAAGTTCAGCTGTTATTTTGCCGTTGTATTTGTGCTGTTGTTCGTTGTATTTGTGAAAGAGCTGGAATATTGTGGGTCAGTAAAACGTCTTCTTGTATCTGGAGGACTTTTGAAGGTGCTTAATTAGTGACATATTTTTCTGGGCTGTTGCTGAAGGAAGGTCAGAATGTTAGTTAGAAATGTGTTGAAAAGAGCTATACATAGGGGGAGGTGTGTGTTGGCAGAGGGGTGAAGATCCAAAGACATGGGGGGAAAAGAGATAATTTTGTTTATTTCTCCATTGAAAATGAATTTAGATGGATTCATAGGCAATTTATTTCTTAACCATTCAGGAACACAAAGTGCTGCTTACTGGAACCCCTTTGCAAAATACAGTAGAAGAACTATTTAGCTTGCTTCACTTCTTGGAACCAGGTCGCTTCCCGTCAGAAACCACTTTCATGCAAGAATTTGGTGATCTGAAAACTGAAGAACAGGTAAACTCCTGCACACTCACTTTTCTGTTTAGACAGTGTGAAATACATCCATTGTGGTAAATCTGAACTTCATTACTTGTTTTTACAAGTAATATCTATTTACGTTTTGGAAAATCACAGTAGTTTTATTGTTTGTTTTCATTATGTTGAGTTTTTGCTTCTGACCAGAAGTCATTTTGCCTTAGCACTGTTCTTTTTGTTTCTATCCTTTATCCATTGGAGAACTGAAATGTATTGGAGGTGTAGTAAATTGATGGATTTATGCCAAAAATGATGGGATAAGTTCAGCTGTTATTTTGCCGTTGTATTTGTGCTGTTGTTCGTTGTATTTGTGAAAGAGCTGGAATATTGTGGGTCAGTAAAACGTCTTCTTGTATCTGGAGGACTTTTGAAGGTGCTTAATTAGTGACATATTTTTCTGGGCTGTTGCTGAAGGAAGGTCAGAATGTTAGTTAGAAATGTGTTGAAAAGAGCTATACATAGGGGGAGGTGTGTGTTGGCAGAGGGGTGAAGATCCAAAGACATGGGGGGAAAAGAGATAATTTTGTTTATTTCTCCATTGAAAATGAATTTAGATGGATTCATAGGCAATTTATTTCTTAACCATTCAGGAACACAAAGTGCTGCTTACTGGAACCCCTTTGCAAAATACAGTAGAAGAACTATTTAGCTTGCTTCACTTCTTGGAACCAGGTCGCTTCCCGTCAGAAACCACTTTCATGCAAGAATTTGGTGATCTGAAAACTGAAGAACAGGTAAACTCCTGCACACTCACTTTTCTGTTTAGACAGTGTGAAATACATCCATTGTGGTAAATCTGAACTTCATTACTTGTTTTTACAAGTAATATCTATTTACGTTTTGGAAAATCACAGTAGTTTTATTGTTTGTTTTCATTATGTTGAGTTTTTGCTTCTGACCAGAAGTCATTTTGCCTTAGCACTGTTCTTTTTGTTTCTATCCTTTATCCATTGGTTATGCAGAAAAGGAGGAAGTTTCCACTAGTTAAAATGTGGTGTTTAAAACCGGGGATGGGGTGTCTTGTAACAGTTGTGGGATGAAAATAGTTCTAGAATTGCTTGTTTGCTCGAAGACAATTAACTTGTCAGTTGACATTCTTCCTTAAGTGTCGGTATCAGACTGAGGGGACTGTCCTCCATAACTTCCATGGAGTTAACATCTGGGAGTTTTATCAATGACTTCTGTGCAAACAGGAACATATTTGAAACTTAGTTTAGCAAGAATCACAGAATCTTCTAGGCTGGAAGGGACCTTAAAGATCATCTTGTCCAACCATCAGCCTAATTTTGACAAAAATAAACACAGTGTGAAATACATCCATTGTGGTAAATCTGAACTTCATTACTTGTTTTTACAAGTAATATCTATTTACGTTTTGGAAAATCACAGTAGTTTTATTGTTTGTTTTCATTATGTTGAGTTTTTGCTTCTGACCAGAAGTCATTTTGCCTTAGCACTGTTCTTTTTGTTTCTATCCTTTATCCATTGGTTATGCAGAAAAGGAGGAAGTTTCCACTAGTTAAAATGTGGTGTTTAAAACCGGGGATGGGGTGTCTTGTAACAGTTGTGGGATGAAAATAGTTCTAGAATTGCTTGTTTGCTCGAAGACAATTAACTTGTCAGTTGACATTCTTCCTTAAGTGTCGGTATCAGACTGAGGGGACTGTCCTCCATAACTTCCATGGAGTTAACATCTGGGAGTTTTATCAATGACTTCTGTGCAAACAGGAACATATTTGAAACTTAGTTTAGCAAGAATCACAGAATCTTCTAGGTTGGAAGGGACCTTAAAGATCAAATGGAGGGAGGTTTTTTTGACTGACTCAGAAACAGATTTCTCAAGCTGTCCAATAAAAGAAATCATAAATCAATTCAAAGTAAAAGACTCAGTGCAACATATTTTAGATCTAAAATGTGAAAGCTTCTCATGATCATGTATAAAACTTAAATTTCTGCTTGTGTGTATGAAAGTATTTGTTTTAAAAAGGCAACGGGTAACAGTAAAATCACCTTAACATTAGCAGTGAACTGAAGCATGGGGTCTTCATTTATGCATTTTAATTTGGCCCTATGATAATCTAACTTCATGATTGCATGCATTTTTGTGTGCAACTTTGCGTTGGTTTTGCCTGAAAACTCAATTTCTGGTATTTTAACTTTGTGTTAACTTTCTTTGAGAGCAACTCTTTCATACGTAATAGTCTGAATTACAAAACAGCTTTCCCCCCAGCCACTTACCTCCTGGAAAAATGGCAGTGTGTCCTGGGGAAATGATAGGATGTATTTCCACAGATTGTGCAGGCAGTTGCACACCAGTCAGGGTGGACTCTGACCTGATTGGAAGGGAGCCAGCTCTGATCCAGAAGCCATGGAGCCCTGTTAATATAGTGTTTGAGCTGGAGTTAATATATCCTGACTCTCAACACAGCTTTTGTCTGGCCAGCTCAAAATGTCAGCAGAGCAGAACTGGCAATTTTTGAAGCCATACATGGAAATATTTTTAAAATAAAGCCATCATCCATGAGCAGAATTGGGGCCTGGGTTGCTTGGGCCAGCAAGTTTTGGAAGAAGTGCCTTCTCCACCAACACACCATTAGATCTTTTGGAATTTGATTTATCTTTTTAGTGATGGGAGATATTAAGTGTTAGTGAATTCTGTTTTCTCCTCCATTCTTTGCAATCCTATTCAATGTATTTTTGTGTTCATCCCTCCATACTAATTTGTCTTCTTTCTCCTTAAGTTGCTTTAGTACTAAGGGAATGATGTGAGTTCAGGAGAAAGTATCTTTTGCTCACATTTCTCCTGTGCAGCTCTGCATCAGGAGATGATGACTGATTTTAGGGTAAACTTCTCAGCTCTTCAACACTGAGCTGATTTGTACTTTGAGAGGCAACCTGAAACAACCAAAATGCCAGTCTTTTTCTATATGGAATATTCTTCAGCTTTTTATGTAGGGGGTATTACAAAAACTTGACGAAATTCAGCTAATTTTTTTTAGGAAAATGGACATTTCCCCTCCTTCCCAACCATTTATGACAGTCTTAAAATATATGCCACAAAACCTGGAGACACTAAAAGTTATCAGCATGTTGAAAATTTACAGAAATAAGATGTTTTCATTTTGAGACCAGGCCTAAATAGTTTTCTACTTCAGTGGATGTCAAAGCTAAAGAAATAAGAGAATAATTGGAAATAGATATATGAAGGGAAAAAATAATGTGTGTATCTCACTAAGCTATCAAGGAGAACACAGTCTCTTTGTCAGTGAGGAAAGATTTATTTTTTTTAAAAGTGGCCTCTACTTGTGATCTGAGGTAGGAAATAGGGGTTTTAGAATTAAGGAAATTGACTGAATTTAAAACTGTAGGGCCTCAAAAAATTATTTTTCATTTATTCAACTTATGTTTCCTAGGTGCAAAAACTCCAAGCTATTTTGAAGCCGATGATGCTGAGACGTCTCAAGGAGGATGTAGAAAAGAACCTGGCCCCCAAAGAGGAAACCATCATTGAAGTTGAGCTGACAAATATTCAGAAGAAATACTATCGTGCTATTCTTGAAAAGAATTTCACATTTCTTTCCAAGGGTGGAGGTCAGGCGAACGTACCTAATCTTTTAAACACTATGATGGAACTAAGAAAATGCTGCAATCATCCGTACCTTATTAATGGTAGGCCTCCTATTTTTCTCAAACATTTTTTCTTCAAAAAATGATTGTGAGGAAGTTCAGTAAATTAGGAATTGTGTTCTAGTATGTCTTTCTATTTACTCATTTATTTTATGTAGAAAAGTGATACAATCTTTCAGTTTTTTCTTAGATACGGATATTTGCTAGTCAGGACAGTGTGGCTTTTGAAGACATCTGTGCTGCTCTTTTCCGAGGCTTCCCAGCCCAGACACAGTTAGTGTTGGTATTATCAAGTTTTCCTTTCTGTTAGTTCTGACAAACAAAGACATCGGGTTATCGTGCAGGTTGTTGGATGCTGGCATAAGTATGGGAGTCTTTTCTTCAAGTTGCAGCTAATACTCTATGGAAAGAAAATAATTAGCAGCTATGAAATAGTAACTTAGACATTTCGGAGTAGAAGTTGTAGGGTAAGAAATGATGTTCATTTTATGGCCATGTGTTGTCAGTTCATTTTTCTAATTTAACTAGTGAGATTTTTTTGAATGTTGTATTAGACTTCATGATGAATACTCTCTTCCAGTGGGATGCTGTTGGGTTTCGATCAGGATTATCTATGGCAGGTGCTGTATGATGAGCCAGCTACCTATAGCTGTCTGAAGTATGCTAAACTGTATGGGTTGGTCAAATCAAATCTTGGATGTAACTCTCTATAAAGGGTTGTATTCTACTAGTTTCTTATTTCCCGACTCCTCTGTGTGTATATATATACTCTATATGATTTATGCTAGAGTTGGCTTAATGCTGGTTATCAGCTTCATGGTGAAAGACTGTTTAGTTTGAGCCTTATGTGATTTCAGGTTTTTATTGTGTGACTTCCATATTGCAGTGCTTACAGTTTTTTTCTTTTGACATTTTTGTTTAACTGGGGAGAAAATGCTTAAACATTCACAAAATGACATCTAATTGTATTTCCTGCACAAGTAATCATTCCAAAGACTTGGTGTAGGGGTTACTTCAAAGTACTTCAGCCCAACCGTGCTGGTGAGCTGCTCAGTTTCTAAACTCAGATGAGCATATACAGTAAAGTAGCTTTGTGGTTCTGGTAGGATTTTTTGTTTGTTTGTTGTTGTGTTTGGTTTTTTTTTGTTTAAGTTAACCCATTTTATAAATGAGTTACCAGAAGATAGTTCTGGATGTTCAGGTTATGAGCTTTGAAACTTGATGCTTTTTATGTTTCTTGGTTTTTGGCTAGCTTTTAACCTTGCCATTATTTTTCCTTATTTCATGTTTGCTAAAGGAAATAAAGTGACTGTTTTGTTGCTACTTTGTCAACTAGAGTTCATGAGTAGTAATTGCAATGTTGCCTACAGTGGTGATTTTATTTTTATTTTTTTTTTCCTAACAAGTGTTGTATTTATTAGTGTCTGTTAGAGACTGCTGAAGTCCAGGTGGCTGTGTAGGGAATTTCAAGTGTTTTTTGGTGGCTGTATCTTAACCCTAATAAAAGTGGTGATTTTATTTTTATTTTTTTTTTCCTAACAAGTGTTGTATCATTTAGTGTCTGTTAGAGACTGCTGAAGTCCAGGTGGCTGTGTAGGGAATTTCAAGTGTTTTTTGGTGGCTGTATCTTAACCCTAATAAAGGGAGGTGGGGTTGTCCCTAGGGTCCTTTTGCCTTTATAACATATTTGTGACTTTTGAACATTTGGACTTGCTTGGTGTCGTGCAGCAGGTGGGTCAAGCCTTTGGTTTTGAGAGACAAATAAATAAATCTTCAGTATTGTTAGTGTGGAGGATGGAACTAAACAAATACATCCTTTGTAGTTCTAGGACAGAAAAAACTCTTATATCCTGTAGTTGTCTGAGCCTGAGTTTTTATTTTGTTGGTCAATAATTAATATCTTTGTACTTAGAGTGACATGCAGTTTTATTGTAGTTCTACCACGAGGTCTTGCAGTGCCAGTACATAATGTTGCATAGTGTTCTCCTGATGAGTTGTTGCAGTAGGAAGTTCTTGAGACTTAACTGTTTATATAAAGGTGTCTCTGAATCCTTCTCATTTTCTTCCAAGTTTATGGGTTTTGTGAGCGAGTGGTACTGCACGTGTATTTGAATACCCAAGTAGAACACTATATGTTTTGTTTTGCATAAAAGTTGCAAGCAGGTCTTCTAGATAATCTTCACTTAAGAGCCATAGAAGGTTATATGATGGAAGTGGTGTGGTAAGAGTTGAACATGGAGTGGGTTTTTTCTTGTTCATTGCTTGATTGGTACATCTGTTCTGCGGAGGGGAAAGTGGTGGTCTGCTGAGGCTGTCTTTGAGTAGACTTCTAGAGGGAGTGAGTGCATTTGGGGTATTCTCCAACCAAATTGGGCAAGGCGTTGTCACTGTCACTTTTTCTGAGAGCTGGACTCCTTGTTTTCCCCTGAGTAGCCATTCTCAAGTGTTCACATGTCATTCCTCTGTCTCCAAGAGTCAGCAGTGGGGAGTGCCTCTGTACTTACACAATCAGAGTGTTGAACATTGGAAAGGTTTCTTACTCTGTTCCTTACACTCTCTTGACCCCTGTAAGCCTCTCTCAGTTATGAGTGGAAGTGGGGGTTTCCCTGATGGACCAAACACACATTCACATACTTTCCTTTCCTCCCCTTCTAAAGATCACCTCGGATAGGAACTGGTGTTACAGAGCAAGAGGTACTACATCAAGTAGTTTTTGGGTAACAGGCTGCTCAGTGTACATCACTTAATTGCAGTTGAAGTACAAGTGAAAGACAGGGCAGTCTTTTACAGGGTTTAGCTGGATAGGTTTATTGAAAGAGCATATTTTTGGAGGTCCTGGTCTGTTATGGAAGTGGGTCTTGCTGAACCAAACTCTGATACTGAAAATGTACCAGTTTGTGGGTTTATTGTGGCGTGCTTGGCTTAGGTGGTTTGCTTTTGCAGATGCTGAGTTTGCATATTGGTTTACTTTATAGTAGTGAAACTTGAATTTGGATATCACACTTGAGTAAGAAATAAATGATGTAACCAAGAAAGATCACTGAAGTTACTACGTATGAACTGCTTGACAGCCTGCTGTGTCCTGAAATTGCCTAAGCTCAGCTGAGGTTTACTGCCCAAAATTCTGCCTGTTTTACAAGATGGGAAGTGATATGATGGAAGGGAACGTGAAGAAGTGTCTGATTGTACTTTTTTTCACATGGGTTTATTTTTCCTTATGTGCAAGCCATTAGGATCGGTAACGCTTGGAGCAGGGAGTCCAGATGAGGAAAATTCAGGGATGTAAAACTACCTTTAAGTGTGGTCACGTCTTGAGTCTGTTAAATTCTGTAAAAGTTAGAAGTGCAAGAGTATTGAGGAACAAAGTGCAGAGCCTGCTTCGGGTGGTATCTATTTAAGACACCACCTTAGAGCAGGCACTGGACCAGCGATCACACAGGGAGGGTGCGTTTGCCTGTTTGTTTACAGGCATCTCCTTAGAACTGGGATATGAGAGAGATGCTCAGCAGAAGCCTGGCAATAAGCTGCTCTTCCCTCCTCCCCCAGCCCTCCCCCACCTTCCCTTGTGTTATTCAAAAGCAGCATTCAAGCTCAATATTTTACAAACCAGCAATACTGTACAAACCACGTTTTGTTTGAAAAAACAACAAGGAAAAAAAGAAACCACAAAAACCAAGCAAAAAAAAAAAAAAGCAAACAGAGGGACTGAAAAAGATGGCTCCAAAAAGGGTTTATTTGGATGTGAAATAAGATTAGGATGAAGATTTCTAACCCCTTAAATAGCCAAGAATAGTAATCTGATCAGTCTTGGAATAGCTCACTCTTTGTAGAAGTGACAAAAAATGGAATAAAAGCATAGGAGAGACCGAAGAGACAACTTGATCTTGGCCTACAGTCTTCAGGTAATCAGCAGTAAAAGGAAATATTTGCTGCTG